>NC_141053.1:20000-417500 GCF_041138505.1 Cibotium barometz | reverse complement strand
GGGCATATCATTGTTAATTATAAGGCTTCCTTCAATGACCTTTGATGTATATCTACTAGCATCAACTTACGTATATACATAAGTTGGTGCACTACTAGTACTAGCACCAACTTACGTATATACATAAGTTGGTGCACTACTAGTACTAGCACCAACTTATGTATATACATAAGCTATGTGCTACTAGTACTAGCATCTATTAAAGGTGATTCTAACAACCATGGTAGATATCTTGGTGCATAGCTTTTTGAGGCTTTTAATGTATGAAGTAGACCACAAATTCTATTGTTTTCTAAGTGCTACCTGACCGACACGACAAGTTAGCAAAAAGTCAAGTTTAGGTAGTATGATTAGATTGTGACTAGATTATCTTGGTGATCACAAGAGGCAAGCATATTGTGTATTTGGCGTGTTAGTATGATCACAGCAGAATAGCTCCTTTAGGGAATAATTTTCTATGTGTTTTCATAAGATACCATTGTTCAACAAAGTCATAGTAATAAGATTGCTGCGACGAGGATTGAGGAGTTGGCACAAGAATGTCCTTGGGGTGAAAATGTTGACCAGGGTTAAGGCAACAAAAAGAGGTAGTATATGTTGTCTAATGCCAATCATGATTTGATGGAAAATTTATCATAAGGATGCTTATGGTGAAATTTTTTCAAAGTTAATGAAAACCTTATAAATAACCAAAAAGGTCCAATTTTGAAGATTTCATTAGATATAAATTATTGGCTTGTGTACTATTTTCTCCATAAAAGTCCCACATTCCTTGAGTTTAAGTAATTTATCTTGATCAAAGATAACATCCCTTGATACAAAAAAAAATTATTCCCTTGATACAAAAACTTTTCCCTAACAAGGATCATAGAGTATATAGCATTTGGAGACTTTGGAATATCCAAGAAAGGATGCATTTCCTACTTCAATAAGCTTTTGGAGACTTTGGAATATCCAAGAAAGGATGCATTTCCTACTTCAATAAGCTTTTGTCTTCTTTTCCTCGAGAATACAAGTATAACAAATGCAATTTAAAATGTTGAAATAATGTATCAATTGCTTCTTTTAAAACCAAAATTCACAAGGAGTGTTATATTGCAAATATTTACTAGGTGTTTGGTTCATAAGATGACAACCTACATGGGTATCTTCAACCCAAAAGATAAATGGCACTTTCTTCTCTATCATATGGCTTTTACATGTTTAGTCAAAGTCCTAATGCAAACTACATGAGTAGCTTCAACCCGAAAGATGTATGGCGCTTTCTTCTCTTTCATCATGGATTTTGTACATTTAGCCGAAGTTTTAATGTTTATTTCATTAACACCATTTTGTTGAGATGTACTTGAGCAAGATAGTTGCCTTTTAATACTTTTTTATGACAAAATGTTTGAAAATTTACACTGAGGCATCTAACATGAGCATTTAATTGGTTTTTTCACCATACTACAAAAATCCTTGAAATGACCAAGTGCTTTATCTTCATACTTCATGAAGTATACTCAAGTATACCTTGAGCAATCAAAGTGATAAAATAAGTGCAGCCACCCAATGATTTGGTTTTGGTTTCCCATATGTCACTATGCACAAGGTCAAATACACAAGAAGCTTTATGCCACCCTTTAGGAAAAAGATCCCCTATGTTGCTTTGTAAACAACATTATTTCAAACAGTAAGTTAAAGTAAACCTTGTACTATATGCTTGTTTCTAAGCATTGTTTCTAAGCATCAAAACTATATGCTTGTTTCTAAGCATATAGTTAAAGTAAACCTTGTACTATATGCTTGTTTCTAAGCATCAAAATTGACTTATGTCATAAATCTTCAATAGAATAATTTAAGTGCCCGAACCTCTTATATCATAAATCTTCAATAGATATATGCTTTACTAGCATATATCTATTGGATACGAGAAGAATGTGAGGGAGAGGGTGAGTTAGAGCTAACTTATAATTTAAGTGCCCAAATTTCTTATGTCGTATCTATTGCACGTGAGTAGAATGCAAGGGAAACGATGATCTAGAGCTCTTTACAAACAAATGCACTCACAATAGTAGACAAGCACCCGAGAGATGGATTTCTGCATTTTCTTCTATTATATTCTCCTCTCTACAACCATAACATAAAGATAAGAGTATATACTGTAAGGAAAAGTCCTTTGCATTTTCTTCTATTATCTTCTCTCCTCTACAACCATAACATAAAGATAAGAGTATATACTGTAAAAGGGAAAGTACTCTACTACTAAAACATACAAGGTAGGTCTAAAGTGTGAAATCGATTACATGAGCTAGCGCTACCATAACTCTAGTCATGAACTAAAGTGGTTATCTCACATCCTGTAAACCACTAGCACCATATCTCCTATAATCTCCCCAACCATGCAAGTGGCATAAGTGTGGAGCTTTCGTCCTGGCATGTCACCCTAACATGTCACATCCATATCCCCACTAGCTGAGCTTGATATCTCAATACTCCCTCTCAAGCTCAATCCATACCCTACACTCCAAAGTAAGCTCCTGAACCTATTAAGCTTCTTTGTACCTAATACTTTTGTGGAGATGTCAAGTGCCTGATCTTCTATGCTGACATATACCAAATCCACAACACCTTCTCTAGAACCTTCTCCCTCACAAAATGATATTGCACCTCAATGTACCTCATCCTAGCATGATAGACTAGGTTACTAGCTAGTTGTATGCTATATATATTGTCACAATAAATGCCCTATCCAAGGACTCACCCATATTTAAGTAGCTTCTTCAACCAAGCTACCTCACTACCATAGCAACCTCCCTATACTTATATCTGCAACAAGTAGCTTCTTCAACCAAGCTGTCTCACATGCTACCATAGAGTAGTGCCTCTGTACCACTTAACAAATAAGTCATTGGTTGCTTCTTGTTGCTCTAGCTAATAGCAACACTCCTAAACGAAAACATAAAGCCACTAGTAGATCTCATCTCATAGACACTATCAACCTGAAAAAAAATGTATAACCATGTTATACTCTAACCTCATAGTGTTACAGGTATATATTTTATCATATTTTTGATGAATTAATAATCGTACAAAAATATGTTTAATTTAATTTGTGCAGGATTCAGCTTAATGGAATGCGCAAGTGAGCACAAAGTGCACAAAGTTATTTTATGTAACAAGGCCCATTAGCAATTACATTTGGGCAAAGGTTTTTATTTTGTATAAACCTTAGGGATTTTGATATGATTAAAAATATGTAAAGCAAATACCCCAAAAGTGGGAAAAGCAAGCCCAATTTGTACGCTCATCTATTCTTGGCTCCTTGGGCTATTTTTATGAAAAAAAAAATCTCTAAATACTCATGTCGTGGAAGTGGGCATGAGTATTTAGAGAATTTTTTTCATAAAAATAGTCTAAGGAGCTAAGAATAGATGAGCATACAAATTGGGCTTGCTTTTCCCACTTTTGGGGTATTTACTTTACATATTTTTAATCATATCAAAATCCCTAAGGTTTGTACAAATAAAAACCTTTGCCCAAATGTAATTGCTAATGGGCCTTGTTACATAAAATTACTTTATACACTTTGTGCTCACTTGCACATTCCATTAAGCCGAATCTTGCACAAATTAAATTAAACATATTTTTGTACGATTATTAATTCATCAAAAATATGATAAAATATATACCTGTAACACATAGAAAAGTCTCACAAAAAAGTCTATAGTGTAATGTGGACTTTGTATCCTAACTACTGCATCCAAACGTGGCTTCCTCTTGATGCCTACATAAACTGACTCATTAATCCAATAGCATAGCTTAAATCTGGCATGCTGATAGTTATGTAAATCAAACTCCCTACAACGTGCCTGTACATAGTAGGGTCCTCCAAAAGATCAACTATATATGCAACCCGATCTACATTTGTATACCCATGTTATACTCTAAGCTCATAGAAAAGTCTCACAAAAAATTCTATAGTGTAATGTGGACTTTGTATCCTAGCTATTGCATTCAAATGTGGCTTCCTCGATGCCTACATAAATTGACTCACCAATCCAATAGCATAGCTCAAATCTGGCATGGTGATAGTTATGTAAATCAAACTCCCTACAATGTGTCTATACATAGTAGGTTCCTCCAAAAAGATCAACTATATATGCAGCTAATTTTATATTCTACTTTAAAGGCATTTAGATTGGCATTAAACTTGTCATCCCATAGTTAGATAACATCATGTCCAAAGCATACTGCGCCTGAATAAAAGCCAAGTCCCATCATGTGGCCTAATCACCTCTATATCCAAAAAGTATTTTATATTCTACTTTAATGGCATTTAGATTGGCTTACAACTTGTCATCCCATAGTTAGATAACATCATGTCCAAAGCATACTGCCTGAATAAAAGCCAAGTCCCATCATGTGACCTAATCACCTCTATATCCAAAAAGTATTGTAACTCACCCAAATCTTTCATTCCAAACCTCTTCTTGAGAAGATAATCTTCATCTCATAAATGTCAACATCAGTGTTCCCTGTGATAATCAAGTCATAAACATAGATGACTACTAGCACAATGCCCATGTTGATCTTAAAGTCAAAAAAATTATATAAATATCTAAAATTCAATAGTGACAAGATACTCTCCTATCATGTCTGATCATGCTTTGAGTGCCTACTTTCAAGCTATATAAGTCTTTATACAACCGACAAACAAAATATGGGTAGCATGGTGCTCATATCCTTGTGGTTGCACCATGTAGACCTCCTCTTATGAATCACCATGTAAAAATGTATCCTTCACATCCATTTAATGTAAAGACTATCCCTTAGTTGTAACCATAGTAATGAATGCTCTCATGGTCTCCTCATATTCAATGCCATAGGCCTGCGCATATCCCTTGGCTACCAATCTTGCCTTGTATTTTTTAATTGCCCATCTGAGCTTTTTACTTTGTAGACCCACTTGCATCCAATTGCCTTCTTCTCCTTAGGTAAGGAGGCACCAAATCCCATGTTTCATTTGCATCCAATGCAGCCATCTCTTTATCCATGTCATCTTCTCCCAATGCTTATGTCCAAATGTCTCCTCAAAACATGTGGACTATATCTCTTGTACTTCTTTGACCATATATCCATAATAATGAGCTATATATTTATCATATCCAACCTATCCACTGGATATTTGACCCTCGTAGACTTGCATACATATGGATCACTGCCAAGTGTTCCTAACACTGCTTTGGCTCATTGTACATGACGTGTGTCAATAGAGCCAAGATCCCAAACTCCTCATTAAAGCTCTATTATAAGCCACTATCCCCATCAAACAAACTGATGGCTTGCTAAAACATCATATATTATAAAGGCTCAAACACCTCCTCTTTTTCCTTATATGATACATGTGAATTTGTTGAATTTTCAACACATGTAGAACCACCACATGATGTGCAAGATTCTTGGCATTCTACCTCAACCTTCTTCCTAACCAATGTCTAATAATAGACCCACTACTAGAGAACTCTCCTAGTCCACTAAGCACATGTGATTTTGTTGCTCACATTCAACAACCACATTGTTTACATAAGCCTGTATAGAATCCTTTACTAGTGTGTGCTAGCTACTTATCTCATCAAACACAACATCCCTATTCACTCGCATCTAAAGCACATGTGATTGCCGCTCTCCATTTACACACATTTACACAATCACATTTACACACATTTACACAACCACATTGTTTACATTATCCTCAATGGTGTATACTAGCTACTCATCTCATCAAAGATAACATCCCTACTCTTGTATCTTAGGTGATACACCCAAACACTATTGACGCCATCTTTGTTCATCCCCAAAAATATAAGTGCATCAGATACAAAGGTCTTCTCATATGGAAATGCATGCTTAGACTATTTTACTAATTTGGCATGCATCACATGTACTTTGTACATTCCATCATCCACTTTGAACTTCGGCAAATTTATAATAATACTTTGGACTTGCATATTTCTCAGCCCTGAATATTGACATGACCAATGCGTTTATGCTAAATATTAATGTTTGCAATCACATATGTACTATGTACAAACATTACAACCTTCACTTTAGGCATGTTTACATCTAATGTAAACATTCTACCAAATATATTCCCCTTTGCAGCCATGCGTGACACTAGTTCCACATAACATACAATAATTAATAATTAAAGAGTTTACTCATACTTGGGTGGTTTTGCAATAAGAGTCCTCACTTTGGTTTATCTTCCAAGATTTTTTATAGCAAAAAACAACCATTTTTCTACTAAAAATGGCTAATTTTATCCACTTGGAAAAAGAATTTAACATTGATCTTTTCTAATAAAACATCACATCCTTAGTCATACACTTCAACATATAATTCAATTAAAATTTTGAAAGTTTGAACGTCACAAATATAGTATATATGGCATATCCCGATTTTGACAGAACTAGCCCCCCCTTACTCTATACAGAGAGTAGTTTGACATCATAATGGAAACACATATAGGCTAACAAAGAAATACACATTTTCAAGGACTACCCAGGCAGAGGAACCACTATTGGACATGAACAAAAAAACATAGATGAAGAGGAAATTACAAGGCATACTCATCCTCATCATTGAGGTCGAGTCCTTTGATTATAGCAAATAAAGCATTCTACATTGTGGAAGGGAAAGCTTTTGGAACATCTTCTGGATCTTCATCTTCCTCTGCAACCACGTTGGCAAGGTCCTTTTCCTGTTGATGTGCCATCTTCTTAAAACATCTATCCTCTATGTGACCAAACTTTCTACAAAATGTGCATTTTATGACCTTGCCTTTGCCCTTGCTCTTCGAAAAAGTGGTTTTAGAGGGGAAAGTTTCTCTAAATCAAGCACAACCACTTCTTCTTCCTGAAGTCTCTTGTCTTCATCAATGATGATAGAGCTACCATACTTTCGTATGGCATTTCATGGGACACATAGAGTGAAGAAAGAATTTCTTTGTACTTCTTGATTTCTTCTAGGCTAGAGAATAGCACAACTTTCTTATCGTCATCGTCAAGGTGTGCATTTGATGCGCCAAGTTGTTGCTAAGACGTTCTTGAAGAGTTTAATGCTCTTTCATTTTTAGACTATAGTACTTTTGCTTAAGAAAACTTTAGAATAATTAATTTTGTTACCAAATAGATTCTCAAGCTTATCCCATACCTCTTTTGTTGTTTTGTCCAAATCAACATGATGGATAATATTATTTGCAATACCAAGGCCGATATGAGTAAGTGCGTTGTCATTACGCTCGTTCTAGGACTTTACCGTAGTAGGTGACGATGGTGTGCCTTTAGGTTTTTCTTCATTTCCTTTGAGAATCCCCCGGACCCCATCTCACATGAGAAGTTGTCTTATCTTTGTCTGCCAAGTACAAAAATTTGTTCCAAAGAACTTTTTCAAAGAAAGAAGCTTTTCCAAAGCTTTGGAAAAATACATGAGTGCTTAATAGATAGGATGGATTATACTGTTGTTGCTCTATAGTAGGTGATGGAAAGATAGCTATAGCTTACAAGTTGATTCCAACAATAACTGATTCCAACAACTAACTCTGACAGGTTGATTTTGACAGTTGATTTAGATACCTAACTATGAGACTTGATTTAGATAGGTGACTCCGATACCTAATTTTGATAACTAACTCTGATAGCTAACTCCAACATTTGATTCTGATAGCTGATTGAGAGAAAGTAAACCCGAACAAGAAAGTAAACCCAGCCAAGAAAGTAAACCCAGTTTCAAGAAAGTAAACCCGGATAACTGACTTTGATAGCTAATTCAAGTAGCTAGCTCCGCCAATCCATAGTGGAGAGAAGCCAAACAAGCAAATATTAATGAGCAGAACTATGTGCTGCCAGTAGGTGGGCTGACATGGCAACAGTGAAGAGCATAGCTGACTAGCAGCTATGCAGCGACACAGAGTAGTATAGCTGCTGCTTCTGCAGATCTATAGAGCTAGGAGATGACGTAGATGTTACAAATTGTAGATAAATAGTCGGACAGTAGCGTGCATGACTATCAACGGGCGAAGGTGTGCAGTTGGCTTGATGGGCGGCGTAGTTGGGTGAAGTAGGCTGCGCAAGCCTAGATCGTGCAGGTGCTGATCAACACCAATGTGTCGTCCCAGGAAGGTGACACAAGTTAGGTAGAGGAGAATGTGTATGCATAGCCTTGGTGGGTAGATGAGAAGCCCAGGCTTTGATACAATGTTGAAGCCTTGGAGTTCACATGGTGTACAAGACCAGGAGACTATGTAGAGTGTGATAGCAACTTAATGTGGGTAAGAGTAAAAGCGCAAGAATGATTGGCATGAGTACTTCTTTGATTGATATGAAATGAAAGTACAAGGGTCTTTTTATAGGCTTGGTTGAGCCTTATCTTTCGCTAAATTAAAGGCCTAAATCACAGGAGATAATATCTACCTAAAAGATGTCGACATCACTTCTTAGCTAAAGGCTTAAGAGGGTGTTCCCATGTATACACACTTACTCATAAGAGTAGGCCTATACGAGGGTTATTTAGGAGGAACACACACACATAAAGCAAACTACAAAACCCAACATTATATACTTAGTTTGTGGAGGAACACCCTCACCTCAAGATTGTGCAGTATTCCCATTAGTGTGGTGACACATGTTGTTGTTGATATCATGTGAGTTTCAGCTCTACTATGATGTGTTCCATTTCATTAGTGGGAACAATGAGAGGCCTACTACCTTGTACAATTTTATACACTCTCTTTTGTGTCCATGATGTGAGCTATATGCCTTATACCATCACCTTTCATGTGTCGAGGGGATGTATGGTGCCTGTGGTGGGGGGTTGGTAGTGCCAACGAACAAGATTGAATATATGTGTATGATGTGCATGTCATGTTTGTGGCCCTCAAGTTGGGGTAAAGAATTAAAGGTATGATCAAGGTAGACCTTGACTCAAGGTATTCATAACAAACACAATTCAATGAATGTGTGTGACTTATATGTGGACCTTGACTCAAGGTTTGGATTAAACGATAGGATCAACTTGTACCTCGACTCAAGGTATTTAACAATTTGGATTAAATATATGATGTATATATACATATCTTATATGTGTGCATGCTTTGTACCTCGATACATATCTTATATGAATGGTCTTATCTTGGCATGGTGGCATTACTATGTCCTCGACAAGTCAAGGTTATGTGTTCTAGGTTCGTATGGACACGTATGTGCATCTCATTGGTGTCTTCACGCTACGTCAATGGTGTCTTATCAACATGACACGATCCCAAAGTGAAGACCCTTACTATACAACCACCCACTTACATACTTATCTTTAGCTAATCTAAGAGCATTATTTTTTTTTTCTGAGAAAAAGATCCTTCTAATAGTTAATGAGAAAACAGCCACAAAGGGCTAGATACAACCACGAAGGGCTAAATACAAGCGTGCCTCATTTAAGGGCGAGAATCAAATGATCATAAGGGGAAGAGACACTTCTCCTCCGACTGGCCGCTGTGTGAGGACAAGAGGCTATCTCATATAGGGGGAACAACCACACAGGTGGTCTATAATGCCAAGTGGGGTCACCACCTCTATCTATGAGAAATGGGTGAGGCCTCCAAAGCCTCAAGAATGCTTCTTGCCGCTTCCGCAAGCGGTTAGAACCTCCTTGTTGCTTCCCCCACTGACCCTAAAGGGTGTGGATATCGAACCATATGCTCCTAATGGACTTAGCCAGTGGAGTGTGGGTACCCTCGATGGCCTCGCTGCATCTAGCTCGCCAAATGTGCCGGGCTGCTATGCTATTGCAAATCTCCCATCTCTGGCATGAGCTTGGTCGTTAGTAATTTGTAGGTGGGGCTGTGAGGGTACTGCCAAAATATGATGGTGAGAGACCTAAAGGGCTAGCCCTCCCCCATCCTCCTCAAACCACTCCAGCCTGTGTGGCCCAGGCGACCATGCCCCATGTAATGATCCAAGTCGATGCCCTGTCCATAATGAAGATGCAGAGAATTCGCACTGCCAAATCTATTGAGCCTTCAAACAATCCCAAAGACAATGTCACTAAGACTCGTGAGGGTGGCTGCACTGTGGGCAAGCAGCTGGACAACCTCCAACTGCTAGCCAAGTATCGCGACTGCCAAGCTCCTATGCACCATCAACCAAAGAAAGAGAGTGATCTTTCTAGGCCAAAAGCTATCCCAAAGCCTCTTCCAAAAATCTAAAAGGAAGCGATGTGAGAGGCCTTGCCAATGTGTTGCTACTACTGGGGTACCATCAATCTTTGGCATTTGGATCTTATGGCCTAGCCATGTTGTATATGCAAAGAAGGGGGCATCTAGAGTCTCCTCCCGATCGACAAGGTCATGCAAAGTCCACTCTCTTAGGTCCCACTGTAAGTACGTAAGAGGTCTGCACTCCCATATCCATAGCCGCTAGAATTTCTCCTTGGCCACCTTAGCCGGTGTTGGATGTGCCACTCTCCTGGCTTGAAAACCAATCACCCTCACCCTCTGCAAGGTGCAGAAAATGAAGTCCTCTCTAAGGGAAGCTCATATCTCTCTAGTCTGCCATGGGATCCAATAAAAAAGGTGAGCAAACCACTGCCCTCATCTGCTCTATGGACCGCCACGAGAATATCATACCTAGTAAACACACCTAGACACGCTGGGAGAGTCAGGTATGGGATAGGGGTCAACCACTCCTACGGGACAGTTGAGTCGATGTCAATGCTGAGCTTGGCTCTACCCTGGACCCCTGCCAGGCCTCTCTCTTACACCTCCAAGGGTAACTGCCTGTGCGATCCAATCTCCAAGGGACCTAGGTGGTCTTGTGCTCAAGGCGCCCCACGATACATGAGGTTGGGCCCCTAACATGTGGCCACTCGTCGATAAACGGATCAAGAGGTTCCAAACCAAAGGTTGCCAAAGAAGCCGCTCCTTAGAGGCTGCAAAAGCTATCTGCCGACCTGAGGTGATCCCAAGCTCAAAGTAAACTGACTGCAAATCTGTCCTCAAAAGTTGGACTAAAATCGCAGGCCCTCATCATCTCTTTGAAAATCCATCTAGTACTCTATGGCCAAGGGCCCCCTAGACTCGGAGTGCAGGCTGAAATCCGAGCCAAGAGGAAAGCCTTCCAAGGTTCATCACCGAGGAGGAGTCCTCTAACGATTAGCCTTCCCAACAGGGCATGTCTCTAAATAATCAGGTCAATGAGGCTTATCCCCCCTCTACTACATGGCTGAATGATCACTCTCCATGCCACCTTGGCCCTTGTTGGCCTCTCATCATTGCCGGCCCATAGGAATTTCCTAATCAAATGTTGTACCTGGCCAATACATGCTTGAGAAAAGATCCAACATGAAGTGATGTGCCATATGGTGGCAACAAGAAGAATCTAGTTTACCCACCACCACTCTACTTGCGAGGGAGAGCCTCACAGAACTCCAGTATAAAAGTTTCTTCCGAATGCTCAGAAGAAGAGGGGCCAGCTGCTATACTGCTACTTTGGAGAAATGTCAATGCAAACCTGGCAATCAACATAGCGAACTGGAGTGCCCCTCGAAATCCACTAGAAAGCCTCAACTAGGCGCCAAGTTGGGACGGGTGCAGAGCCTACCCAAAAACCACATGACTTGTGCCAGTTGATCTGTGTTACTGATACGTGGAAAAAAAACCTCAATCACCTTCGAGCATCTCTAGAGATTTCCCCCTTCTCCAGAAAGGAAAGCTATTGTGTCATCCACAAACTCTGATTAAGTAGGTCCTCCTGCATGTGAAGGGGGAGGCATAATCCATGAAGTCCTGTCTCTTAGGCTGAAAGAAAATTTCTCATGGCCTCGACGATGAATAGGAAGAGGTACGGTGCCAAAGGATAGCCCCGTAAAACTGAGTGGGAAAGGAAAAATCTTAGTAGATGGAACTTGCCGAGACTGCCTCTGCTCTAGGTTAGGGCTGCGATGGGGGTTGATAGAGCAAGAATGCTCTAGAGAGGCGGAGGGGGGTGGGCTGTGTGAGGAGGATGGGATCGAAGGAAATGCTACGGATAGAGACAAGGGCGAGGATGGAGGAGGAGGGGGAGGGGGGGGGGAGAGGGAGGAGACGCTGGGGAGGGGGGGCGTGGGGCGGAGAGGCCAAAGAGGGGTGCTGTTGGGAGAGATCCATCGGGGGAGGGAGGCTACTGGAAGAGGCTCAGCAGGGACACAATGGGGTCTACCAGTTTCATTGGGCATTGAGAATCTGAGGAGGGATCTCGGCGGGGAAACGACCATCAAAAAGGAGGGGCTAGAGAGGCCCGCTCAGCGACGAAGGGAGCCTATCGCCAAACGGTTGAGTGCTGCAATCACAGTTGCGGAGGGATAGAATCCCAATCGCTCGCACAAGGGCCAAGGCAACAGTAGGGAGAATTCTATCACTCTCTCTATGGCACCACCAATCACGAGAGAAGAGGGAGGTATTCCTTCCTAAGGCTGGGATGGCTACCAACAATTTTGCAAACCAGGGTTGAGGCCTCTACAGCTACAACAGTCATAGTAGCAAGAATTTGAAGGTCTGCTTTAGAAAAGGATAAGCAAGCAACGGTGGCCTTGGTCAGGGATGATAGAACGGCCTACCATGGAGTCGTCCAGGGGGTGAAGACTAGAAAATGCCTAAAACTCATCGAGATGAGAATGCCCTGAAACTCAACCTACTACTCAACCTGCCGAGAAGAGGGAGCAAAGAGGAAAAGAAAAAACCCACGGTAGTGAGAAGGCAGGGAGATGGGAAGAAAAGGAAAAAAAGGGGGAGGGGGGGATGCAGAAGGATGAGAAAAAAAGGGGAGGGGGACAGGGGGGCAGGGCGGGGGAGGGGGAAACAGGGGAACAAACCAAGGGGCAGGGGGTCGGAGGAGAGCAGGTTGAGGGGGGGCGGGGAGAGGCTAGCGAATGGGGGGAGGCGGGGCAGGCACCGGGCAGGAGAGGGGGCCAGGACGATAGCATAGAGGGCGACGAAGGGGAGGGAAGGCGGAAGGGGGCTGGCGTGGGGGGGGGAGGGTGAAGATAAGGCAGTATCGCAACAGGGGGAGTGAGAGAGACTGGTGGGCAGAGGAGCAAGCATCGCGAGAGGGGGGGCACTCAGAAAAACACGAAGAGGGGGGCGTAAGGGGGGGAAGCACAAGGGAGCACGAACACAGTGGGGAGCTCAGAGAGACGCACACGACTATGTCTTTTACCTCTTTCCAAAATCTAAGAGCATCATTTTATCACTTGACTTATCATTTAACCCACACACTAACTTGTTATTTTATTTTCAAAGAAAAAATGGACGTGTCTGAATTGATTTCAAGGGCGGGCCCCTTCTAAATATGAAGGGGTGGGAGGGGACGGGTATAATGAAATAAAATAAATATCTAATAAATATAAATAAAACCTATGAAATCATAATTATTATCTTCATTTTTTTTCTGTTTTTCAACAACATTTCTCTTCGTGCTCATGTGTTTCCTCATCTTGTCACTAATCTGTTCAAATAAACATCAATTATTAAAAATAATCAAAAAAATTAAATTATTACTTTATAGTTTTCTAAGCTTAGAGTACCTTGTGTTCTCTACAACTCTTTCTCATTGAATTGTTTCTACTTTCCAATCCATCATTCATAGAAGAATTGTGACAAGATATATGTATAAACATAATTAGTGTCTATCATGTAATTGCATCGCACAGGATTGTGTCATGGACCTTCATCTATTCAATGATAACTTCTCAAACGAAGCTCATCTCCCTCGTGACATCACTGGAGGCGGCGATCCACCTCATGTTCAGTCTTCACAGGGAATTCTTGCTACATGGTAGACGGCCTTTAAAGGATGACAAGTAGACCACTAAGTAGGTGCAGTTGTTTGGGATCATGATAGAGCATTTGCGAGGAGCAAGGGTAGTGCAATGCTATACTAAGATGCCCTTGGATATTGAAGCATCGACCGCTGCACCATGGCTTTAATATATGATGTATGTGTGCATGCTTTGTACCTCGATATGCAAGCTATATTTGGTACCTCGATATGCGAGGTATATCTGGTACCACATACTGTTAACAATGGATGCTAATAGGACCTTGACTCGAGGTATAAATACTACCATGGTGGATATATTGTAGAGCGTGTTAGTAACTACGATGGACTTCAACTCGATGTTTGATATGGACTAAAATGTGGTGCCACGTGGACCACAAGTCAAGGTCTTGTCTTGCCATGGTGGCATTTCTAGGACCTCGACGAATCAAGGTTATATGTTCTAGGTTCGTATGGACACGTGTGCATCTCATTGGTGTCTTACCTCAACTCATGTTACGTCAACAGTGTCCCATCAACATGACATGATCCCAAAGTGAAAACCCATACTGTACGACCACCCACTTAGATTCTTATCTTTAGCCAATATAAGAGCATCATTATCACTTGACTTATCATTTAATCCACACATTGATTTGATCTTTTAATGTTAAAGGAAAAATTTTAAATTAATCAAATAAAATAAGTACCTAATAAATATAAATATAACCTATGAAATAATTATTATTATCGTCATTTTTGTTTCTCTTTTTCAACAACATTTCTCTTCATGCTCATTATGTGTTGCCACATATCTTGTCTCACTAATCTGTTCAAATAAACATGAACTATTGAAAAGAATCAAAACTTCCCAATCCATCATTCATAGAAGAATCGTGACAAGATATATGTGCATATAGGAATGTGATTAGTGTCTATCATATATATTTAGAAGTGAAATAGCTATATAAAAACCTCTACATTTGTTGGTGGTGGTACTAAAGCTTCAAGGAGAGGATTTTGAATGGCTTTAACTCACTTCTCTTTGAAGTATCATGCTCCAAGAGCTCCATACAATAGAGAACATGTGTCCCATTGATTACATCATCATAAAAATTATCCTATCTCAAAAAAAGTACATCAACAAAATGGAGTTATATTTTCTTGGCAATATAGATCACATAAAAGAATGCAAAGATCATATGCAACTTTGCTTTATCTGCTCTTAACAAAGTCCCATCCTTATCGTTAGAATTTATATATGAGACCACTTTGTTTACTTTCTTGATGGTGGTACAAATCTTGTCTCAAGAGTGAATAATTGTGCATGCTTGTGTACTTGCTTGCTGCCTAGCATGCTATAGGTTGGCCATGCTACCTATGTGTGCCCTAAACAAACAAACAAACCCACACACACACACACACACACACACACACACACAGAGGTGTGTCATCACATGACTCCTCTCCCTCTTCATTCTGGCGGCATCGCGAGAGGGACCAAATTGTTCCCCATCTGTATATGTTCCTCTGATTCCCCCATGTCTCAGCTGCTCTATCCTCATCCTCAGAGTAGTCTAGTTCTATCCTTTCCTCCACATTATTTTGATGCTTGTGCTTCCATGTTTTTACCTACACATTCTTATTACTGGCCATGGCAGCAGCCTACAGGCTACCCTCCGCACTGTTTTGATGATAGCCCTCCAACACTCCTGGTTTCACATTGGCATCCCTGTCCATGGCAGACAAAAGGCATCCCTTATTTTTATCACACTCAATGCCCTCCCTATCCACTCCTCACTTTGCACTATCTTCGAGGCATTCAATCAAAAGACTGACAAGTTTCTTCGTCCACCTCAAGACCCATGGAAGGAAGATCAATAAGAAGGTTTATTCCACTATGTGAATCATCACCATAATTATCATCAATGTCAAGATCATCCTCCTCATGATCTTCCTCATCATTTGCATTATTGGCCTCATTTTCATCCTCTATGGCCCACCTCCTCATTTGCATTGGCTCTATGATGTGCATCCACTACCTCCATCGCCTCCATGACTTCGACGTTAAGATCTTGGAAAATGGCCTTTCCACGAGGAGGAACTTGCATTACATACCACCATCTCGGTTCATTGATATCCGGATGGAACACAACCTTCCAAGATCAAAATATTTCTCTTAAGGCCCAATCTAATGAAGTTAAATTAAATTTTGAAACTCAGATATAGATATGTTTGAACGCTTACCTATTCACGATGCATGGGCAAGACTAGAGTATCCTGATTGGATTGCCAAAGACTTATAGAGTATCATGATTGGATTGCCAAAGACTTATAGAGCCTATCTGTATAAACCCACTTGGATGTTACCTTATTGTTGCATCAGGACCTCAACCTATGGGCTCTGCAAACCACTTGACATCAAAATCAAAGACCTCAAAGGTTTGGAATCCAAATTTAAGGATGTTTGTGATGACTCCACAATAGTGCTCTCATTCACACGAAAGTCCCCATGAACCCATAATCTTGGGTATTTCTCCTTGATTTAATGAGTGAGTATAAAAATGCCTCCCCTCCGATCAAATGGCATTGTACAACGTACACTACAATGAAAAAAAGAGTGCATATGAGAAGGACTAGCTACATCATGAAAAGTAGGCAAAAGAGTTCAAACACGTACCTTAGGAAGACATCGTCTTGCATACTCCCACTCCTCCATCGTGACCTCCTCCCCTTTATTCTCCAACCTTGACATCTCATCTCATGAAGCCACTCAATGGTAGGATTATTTGGAAGTAGGCCTGGTTCGGCGGGGTGGGGGGGGAGGCACCTTACGTCTCCCTCGCTTAGCATTTACTCTCATGAAAAGTAGGAAAAGAGTTCAAACACATACCTTAGTAAGACCTCCTCTTGAATACTCCCACTCCTCCGTCATGACCTCCTCCCCTTCATTCTCCACCCTTGACAGCTTCATCATGAAGCCAATCAATGGTTGGCTTCATTCTCCACCCTTGACAGCTTCATCATGAAGCCAATCAATGGTTGGATTCTTCGGAAGTAGCCCTACTTGGGGGGGGGGGAGGGAAGGTACCTTATGCCTCCCTCTCCTACTCTCATGAAAGCAGCTCTTTCATGAGAGTAGCTCTTTCAAATTCTATCCTTGTCTTTACCAATGTATACCTATCCACCCTTTTGGTCATGATGGGAGCATTGACTATATAAAATGTGTTTGCCTTCTCAAGCATGGTTGCATACTTTTTCCTTCCCTTGTGCCTCATGAGACACCATCCGGACATCCTCCTCATTTTTCCAGAGACAAAGCATAAAGGGATCCACTTGAGACAAATACTCAGAAATGTAGACACAGGACTCTACACCAACCAACCCTCTACCATGCTTCCTTCTAGCCGAAGAAACATGGCCCTTCTTAATGGCCTTTCATGGTAGTATATTGTAGTTTACTACCACCATCGGCCAAGTGCTACATGTGGTTAACCTCACACCAAAGAATTCTCCCCATGCGTACCAAGCCCAAGTTGTAAGTGTCATGGCTCCAAAGAGAACTTAGGTTATGTCTCCTCTATATGATGCCATGTAGGTGAATCTATGGGTAGCCTCATCATGCCCCACCAGTGGAGTGGTGTGTAGCATGCCATGCCATGAGGCTCCACAATATACTTTCTTACATTTGAAGGATGCGAGGTATAATGGAAAAATGCCATACATCACCTTTGGAGCGGGCCTTTCCACATATGGAGCAATGTCTACCATTGTCGTGGGCTCCTCAATAGAATGCAATCATTTGAGCATGCATGGGTGCATTTGTAATCCATACCTAGTGCAGTCACAAAGGTCCTAGCTTGGCTCCCCAATCATGGGTCTTTAGCCCGTATAATTGGGGAGATCCCTACTTCTTTGTATTATACCATATATATATAAGTTTAACAAAAAAATCTAATCTTACCCTCCCCATGTGGCATGTTTGAATCTCAATAGCATCCTGCCAAACTGTGCAACCACAACATCCTGTGATTTGTCCCCTACATTATTGCCACTATCTCCAGCATTATTGCCTACTATAACCACAATTTTCTTGGTTGCTAGAAATGTGTACTAGCTAGGAGAAAATTTAAGAATTGTGGGTTACATATACATAACCAAGTTTATAAAAGACTACAAGCTATGGTGTTGTGTAGCTGGTAGAGATACATTTACATAACCAAGATTATAAAATATTGCAGGCTATGGTGTTGTGTAGCTGGTAGAGATACATTTACGTAACCAAGATTATAAAATATTGCAGACTATGGTGTTGTGTCACTTAAATGATGGAGAAGATTGTAGACTATGGTGTTGTGTAGCTTGCAAAGATACACACAAGTGTATCTCTGCAAGCTACACAAGATACACACCTGTGTAGCTTGCAAAGATACATACTTGCGTAGCTTGCAAAGATACACATAAGTGTTTAAGTCAAGAGCTTATCATAGCCGTTGCCAAATCAAGTGTCATTGCTCGTCTATCGTTGTATCGTCACTTTTTGTTGTCACACCGACATGATCCAAGGCATTGAGGGTGAAGGAAGAGCTCTCTTTTCAAGAAGCTAATGAGAGGGAGACAACCAAACCTATTCAAGAAAGTAAACCATCTAGCATGAAAGAATCCAATAAAACACAAGCAAGCAAGAGTAGAGAAGAGGGAGAGCTCACAAGTATTCTATTGCAAAGGAATGAATGTCTATTGTTCAATGTCAAAATTGACTTATATTCAAATGACTAGCTTTCACACTAGGCTAGATCAAACTTAAAAATAGTCCATTCGCACTAGTTCCAGTGTTAAGCAACTATGTACATGAAGTTTGTTGCATTTCCATTTGGCATTAAGCTTAGGGTAAGGCCGCTTTATAAAAGTCTATTTCCATCTTACAAAAGATGGCATTCTACTAAACATGGGGGTAAGATGGCTAATCGCCTTACTATAAGCCTAGGAGTGAAACCATGCTATCCCATGAAGTGGTAAACGTATCCCCCTTCCTAATACTGATCATGTCCTTGCATCACCAAACTCAAGTGGTTTAGATGATGCGGGTTTTAGAGAGGTGGATGGTTGAATAATATAGACATGCTCTGGGGCCATTAGAGATAGAATTTAAGTTGCAAAGCATGTTAAGGGTACATGATGTGGTGAGCAAAAAAATGCTTTATATGAGGCCTCCTCTATGGGTTTGTGAGTTGGGCATGTACAAGAAAAGAGGGCTCGTGGCTTGCTTGTGGATTAATGCACCAAGGCCACCTTCATTTGATTGGCAATGGTGGTGTCTGGCATGACAAGGTATTCTTCCCAAATCTCATGTGATGAAACTAGATATTAGATTTCTTCAATGTTGCTTGTTGCTATTTGTTGATGAGGATGAGGTTCTTGTTGTAATGGTGAAGGTAGTTGAAGAAGAGATAAGTGGTCTCATGAAGGCCACAAGGAGTGTACTTATTGAAGATGTTGGGATGTTCCTATATGCTCTAAGAGGATCTAGGCACTGGGTCATACCATGTACTAGGCGTACTAGGCTTTTGCCTACCATACCACCTGGATGGTTGTCAATTGTCAATGATGATGCTTGGTGCAAGTGTGAGCTATTGTGAGTGCCTATGTATGCAAGATATGCTTGTGAAAGCTCTTGTGAGTAATGCATGTGTCGTGTGCATGGGCTATGGGAGTTGACAATGTGCCTATGTATGTTCTCTATTCCAAAGCTTTTTCAAAACCCCTCTTTCAGTTGACGAGGGTTTTGTACATGCTTTGAGCCCATAAACAAATGGAAAGGGTTAGACAAGGCTCGGCATGGTGACTAGACTTACCAACTTGCATTGGTACCAAAGATACCAGCTGTCTTGTAGAAGGAAGTGATGAAGGTCTTGCAAGAAAACCAATGACCGGATAGCTGCATGATGTCAATGGGTTCCCAAAAGCCAGTATATCTAGCATGTCTTTGAAGGTGAACACCCTAGTTGTGGAAGTATTTAACCATGCCATAGAACTCAATTTATCTAGCATGTCTTAGAAGCTGACCACATTGTGGTGGAAGTATTTGACCATGCCGTGGAGGTCTATCTGTTGAAAAAAAATTGGTCCTTCATTGGGATCAACGACTAGGCATTCTTGACTTGTCCATCACCTCCTCGAGGAGGATGAGGATGGTGAGCTCGAAGAAGCGACATTTGGGGCTGGATCAAGATATAGTAGAGATCATCAAATTTTTTCATTTGGAGACGCATCTCCATGGTGGCAAGTGGTGTGGGACCATCAAAATTAGGATAGTTATAGACATTTCCTTTTCCTTCCATACACAAGAACTTGTGCCAGGGCCACCTTCTTTTTATTGGCATGAACCTAGGGTCGATGCGTTGCACGGCCATGTAGTCTCTCCACATTTGTTGATCCTTTAGGAGATAGGGATCTTGCCACTAGGGTTGCACTCCTAGATGAACTTGAGGCTATGTAGTCCGTTGGATTAATAAATTGCCATCCTCCTCTGTGTGTGCCCCAAGCTCCAGATGAACTTGAGGCTATGTAGTCTGTTGGAATAATAAATTCCCAGCCTCCTTTGGTGTGGGGGTGGTCAATCTTCCACTTGGAAAATAGGTTGTCCATGTGTGTTGATTCACAAGAGGAGGCTAGACAACCTATTTGCCAAGTGGTCAATCTTCTACTTGGCAAATAGGTTGTCCATGTGTGTTGATTCACCAATCAAATTTTGGCAATATCCAAGGGTGTGTCAAGGTTATCATGCCTTGGAAGGTGAGGTCCTACACATGGGGTGAATAAGTGAGTTTGCTGCTCATGTGGACAGGCAAGGACACCATTGGGTCCTTTAAATGTTCATCATCACTAGCCTTTTCCTAGGGTTTGGCAGTGCTGCCACATTGAGGTCGAGCCCCTCAATGATTAGGAGCTCATGGTGGCTAAGGGTGATGATGAGGTGGTTAAGTTGAGGAAGAATCTCAAGAATGGGGGTTCAAATGTGGATGAAGCCAGTAATCTCGTGGATGATGATGATGATGATGCATGAGGATTGACGGGAGGGTTTTGGGTGGGACAATGGTTTGGATAGGGTAGAACAATTGGTGGGGTGTATTCAGGATCATGCGCATTACCAGGGTTGTGGGTATATTCAGGATCATGCTCATTACCAGGATTGTGGGTGGGGATGATGGTTTGGATAGGGCATAACGATTGGTGGGGTGGCTTTAGTAGGATCACGCTCATTACCAAGGTTGTGTTTTGCTCCTTGGAATCTACTTTGTTACCCAAACTTCCAGAAGAGTGTGCCTCATGAGCTTGCGGATCTTCTTCTCTTGAGAGTTGGGCCTCTCCGTATTTGCCTTTCAAGGTCATCCTCTTCATCTATAGGCTTGTGGCTTCGCAAAAAGGAATAGGCTTCATGTGCCTCATCAATGGAGAGGCCACATGAATGGTATAAATGGTGGCATATCCGCGATGCTAAGACATAGCAATAGGCCTCCTATGCCTTGTTGATGAAGAGGTCTTGCAAGTAGGCCACATGAATGGTATAAAAGGTGGCATCTTTGGTAGCAAGGTCTTGCTCGAGGTATGTGTAGAGTATTTGATATAGTTATTAGAGGATGCCTTGTGGATTGTATTGGCGGTTGTTGGGCATGTGACAAAGTTGGTGGTTTCTTGACTTCACTTCTTGATGACAAATGAGGATTTTCATGGCTACTATGGCAAAGTGAAGTAGATCTTCATTGATGGAGTAGTTGAGGCTCGAGCACACCGGCGAGGGAGGGGGGCTAGGTTACCGATACTGTGAGTTCGAGGACGTTGTCTTCCTTAGAAAAGAGGAAGTTGCCTTCCTCGAAGAAGAGTGAGGGTTTTCATGGCTATCATGGCAGAGTGAAGCATATCATGATTGATGGGGTAGTTGTTGAGGCTGTCAGGGGGGGAGGGGTATTGTGACTTTGAGGAAGTGGTCTTCCTTTCAACAATGAATGAGGGTTTTCATGGATGGTGGAGTGAAGTAGATCTTCATTGATGAGGTAGTTGAGGCTGAGGGAGGGGGGTGGGGAGGTATTATGCGTTTGAGGAAGTGGTCTTCCTCGAAAAGGAGTGTAGAGTTAACAAACAAGTGGCATCACATGGTGAGGAGGTTGGACACAAAAGGTGAGACTTAATGGAGTGCATAAGGGTGGTGTTATCCAAGAATGAAATGGCTTAGTCATAGAAGAAGAGGGTGGCAAGGGTTGGTTGCTTCTGCAAGGTGTTGATACGGGTGAGGATTGTGTAGAAGGTGGGGTTAGATTGCATATGAAGATATTGAATTGAATCATGTAAAGGGAAAGGGTGTAGTTTATGAGTGAGGGTATTCAACGGGGTCTCGAAGGTGACGTGGGCAAGGATAGTGTAGAGGGGGTGTGGTTGGATTGCATCAAAAGATATTAAATTGAAGCATGTGAAGGAAAAGGGTGTAGTTTATGAGGGTGAGGGTATCCATGGGGGATCAAGTAGTGGTTGGTAAGGTGTAGAGGTTGGTTCGCCCACCATGAGATAAGCGTATCTCGGTTCTTTTGGTCATGCCTTCTGTTTCTTATTCTCCTTGCTAGCTTGTGGCCTTCCCTTTGCCGGCCATAATGGTCGTGAGTCAGTGGAGGCTACATCTCAGCCGCGTTCAACCACCTTGCATTAAAATAGCAAAATGCTCCACAATGTTGACACCTCACCTCATGGAATATTTGGAATTCTAGCTGCTATTGACGTGTCTTCATATGATCGAGCACCAGGTCCTTGTCATTTGACATACTTGAAAGAGGAGGCCTCAACGGTCACCGTCTCCACCTCCCCATGACCCATTATGGCTAAGAAAGGCCATTGGTCGGCCTTTCTAGGGGAAGATGGGTCGTCAGCTAGCGCTGGCTTCCCATCTTCCTCCTAGGAAAGGCCTCTTGGAGGCCTTTATTTACCTACTCCTTCAATCTTTGTCTGCTCACCTTCCCCCTTGTTTTTGGCTATTCTTGCTTCTTTGTCCTCAATCTTCTAGCCGCCTCTCTTTTGCTATGTTCTTTACTTTTGCTTTTCTTCTTCTCTTGTTGCTTTTTCTTTGTTGGGTCTATCATTTTTCATGTATTTCACCCATCTTGTGTAGCTTCCTCTCCTTTGTCTCTTGACCTTTTACTCTTTTCTTTCCCTGGCCATGTTCTTTACCTTTTTCTAACACTTTATTTTTCTCACCTTTTCTTGTTGGACACTGAGTGTTTTCTTTCGTCTCTCTCTCTCTCTCTCTCTCCCTGTTGCCTTGTACCCATATGTTGCAAAAAGTAAGGTTCATGACTATGTAGTCTTCTCTCTCTAGAAATCTTTCAGTTCTTTCTCATATGTTGCAAGTAAGGTTCATGACTATGTAGTCTTCTCTTACTTTCTCTCTCTAGAAATCTTTCAGTTCTTTCTCACATGTCTCGTTGTTGGTCATTAACCCTAAATTCATAGACCTTAGTATGTACTTTAAAAAAGACATCAATTTGAGCCTAAGAGTCACCCAAAAATATATGGTTACTATACTCTTGGTCTAGCACACCTTATAATGAACGTGTTTTAGGGATTCCTTAAGCTTGATTTTCAAAGATTCCTTATAGTCCCAAATTTATAAATTACAAACTTTAGCCTCTCTTTGAACCCTTTAAAGTATCCCCAAATCAGAGAGCCATTATCACATATGCACCCCAAGTTATGCAAGTTCTAGCCTTTGACTAGTAGAATTTTTTTTGCCATAGCCTCTCTTTGAACCCTTTAAAGTATCCCCAAAGTGGAGAACCATTATCACATATGCACCCCAAGTTATGTAAGTTCTAGTTTTGACCTAGTAGAATTTTTTTTGCCATAAACTAGTCTTTGTATACTTTAAACTCTGAATTTTCAAGGATATTCTTCCACTAATTTAAGTCTCAAAATTTATTCAATTCCTAGTAACCCTTAAGATGCACCAAAAGCAAGCAAGCACTAAAAAACCTTCTTTCTAACTCCCCATATGCTCTCTTAAATATAGCTAGCAGATCACATGGACTTTCTTTATTCCCAAAATTTGAATATTTTCTTCCCTACTTGACACATCCCAAGTCTAGGGGGTTTGGTTTTTCTTAGTCCCATATCCATGAAAATTAGTGAAAACCAAAGAAAGGACTTACCTCTATTCTTGTAGTTGAAATAGAGGATTGTGTGTTATTCATGTCTTCCTCCCTTAGGAGTGGAATTTTTTGTGTACACTTTGGGTGCCGTGTAGCCTTGGGTAGTGTGTTGGTTGGCTCTACCTTGATCTTGGTGATCTCCTCAATCCTTGTGCTCTATCCTTGAGACACGTAGTTGGCCCCACTTTGCTTGAGCAAAATCCACAAAAATTCTTGCTTGGTTCTATGTGTCGAACCTAAAAACATGTCTTCTTCTGCCAATTAACTCCTTTAATCCTTGCCCCACAAAGAGTGGAGTTCAACAAATAGAAATTCAACCACTTGGCCTTCCATGTCACTTAGCTTATGCATTCCTTCACTTACTGTGAGATCCCGCTGCCCCCTTTGCGCACCAGCAAGGGGGGACTCCCAGTAGTAGCTAACAGAAGCGGAAGCAGCCCCCTTGTGCGCGGGGCAAGGTTTCTCACTCGGGGCCTCGCCCTCGAATGTCCGGGCACGAGACTAGGCTGGTGGTCACTCCGAAAACCAAAACCGAGAAAATTTCCCATGCACGAAAAGCGGGGACGATTCCACCTTTTTGAATTATCTTAACGATTTTTTTTAAATGAGATTAATCTAAACTATCCTTCACTTGAATAAACCAGATAGAAGGAAACTATCACTGATATAATTTGATCATCTGAGTAATTTCAACGCTTTTTTTCTAATCAAGATCAGGCACAGCTGTTGATCCACTCAATTAAGAAATTTATCAGGGAATTAACTAGCTACTCGAATCCTAGCGTAAGCTTAAGATTTTTTAGTTTGATTATTAAAACTCCATTGATTCCAGCCTAACCCCATCCAGCCCATGGGTTAGTCACCACCCTGCCACACTGGAATCGGTAGATCCAAACAAGTACTCACCCACCCATAATTGAAATGCCTTTCTTAACTTTAGCTTTAGAAAACAGGTACGCACACACTCCTCTTTAAAAATTTAATATAAAAATAATCCATTGACGAAATAGATATGATCACAGATTTCATAACTCAAAATTTCCATTCAATTCCTTGTTTCACAAAAACAGTACCACTCTGGACTCTCCGTTGGGACCAGCTGGTCAGCAACAACGAGATCCAGTAACAAATTATAATAATCACTTTGTCAACATACATATATATATCTTCCTCGATATACGAATGGGTGTCCTAAGCACCGCGAGCCCGTGCATCGCCTGGTCAGAACCCTCCAGGATCCTCCTTAGGTGTCTTGGTACTTCACTCAGGGACCGCTTCGTCAACCCTCGCCCATCGTACCAGAAGCACACCATTTTACACCATACCCAGGCTGGTCAAGACCTGGGCAGGTTTTTGCCGCGTGAGCTATCCCTCGAACACTCCCCGCCAGCTGTTGCAACCGAATTTCCCTTAGATAAACATATATGCCAATTGCTCCCTCCAGCATTCTGGCGTAAGGCAGTCCTTTAAGAAAACAGGGTTTCTATACAAGTTTTTAGTTTTGGTGTTGATTGAATACCATGAATAAATCTTAAATCCGTATCCCAATATTTCTATATCTAGGTCTGAATTCCAAACAGAATTCCTCAATTTCTGATAACTTGATCCTCAGATCAAAATCAAAGTCTTAACTTAGTTTCAGATTCGAAGGAAAATTTGAGTACATTTTTTCAGAACTGGACACATCGTCATTGATTGAAATTGACGAAGGAATTAGGTCTTGGTCAATAGTCTGAATCAGAGTTTGGGTCTCGAAAGGTTCTTCCTAAACTATCTTTCTTGAAAGGTAGTATTTCAATTTCTCATTTTCTAAATTTCGTTCGACGAATAATTGCTTACAGATTTCTAAAACATGAATTTCTTAGGAGGAATAAAATAATCATTTATCTCGATCTTCGATTTCGATAGTTTAATTGAAATTTTTTTCATTACTATTATAGTGAATATGAAACGGTAGCATTTCTTCTCATAGATTATCTACTTATTCATTTTTCCATTTTTTACAGAAATTAAATAGAGAACTATAAGAACCCTTATTTAAATATAATCATTCTATATGCATCTATTTATGCATATAATCTAATTTTGATGGAAGTCATACTTTTATCATCATAAAAATCATTTATGATGAAAATCACTCTTTTAATATGAAAGAATTTCTTTTATGCATAAAATCATTTATGATGAAAATCACACTTTTAATATAAAAAAATATCTTTTATGCATATGTTTATGCATAAAAATCATTTATGATGAAAATCACACTTTTAATATAAAAAATATCTTTTATGCATATGTTTATGCATAAAAATCATTTATGATAAAAGTAACACTTTTATAATAAAAATAAATTTATTTTATGCATACTTTTATGCATGAAAATCAATTATGATAAAAGTAACACTTTTATAATAAAAATAAATTTCTTCTATGCATCCTCATGCATAAAAATCAATAATGATAAAAGTAACACTTTTATAATAAAATAATAATCTTTTATGCATACTCTTATGCATGAAAATCAAATATGATAAAAGTAACACTTTAATAATAATAAAAATATTCTTTTATGCATACTTTTATGCATAGAAATCAATATGACGAAAGTAACTTTTTTGTAAAAAAAAAATACTTTTATGCATTATTTTAAGCATAAAAATCCATAATAAAGAAAGTAATACTTTCATAATTAAAAATTTATCAATAAGAATCTTTCATAGATTTTAATTCTATTGAAAATCATTCTTTTATAAAAATTAATCAATATGCATCTTTTTATGCATGAATGAAAATGACACTTTTAGAATACTCTAACGATGGGGATTACTCTTTTTGATTAATAAAAGATGAATTTTATTTCATAATTTTTCAAAAAATTTTGCCATAACCTCCTTTGTATAGCTGACCATTTTTCAATTTTTAACTTACTAAAATTAACTAAAAGTTTACCAAGAGTATTTAAAACATTCTAATGTAAACAATCAAAGAGAAACATTATGAAAAACTTGATTTTATTCATTAATCATTCATGTAGGATAAGAATGGTTGGATTTACTAAAGGAGAGAGGGGAATGCCTTTTTTTTCAATGAGGCATAACATCATTTCCAATTTAGAGAAGACAAAAATCATAAAAAACCATAAAAACCATAAAATAGAATGGAAAAGAGAAGAATCTCCAACTTACTAATGAATTTGAGAGATTTCCTTTGGCTTGATGGTTTGAGGGTTCTACTCTTGTTTGAAACAAGAGTGGCCACCAATCTTTTGGAAGAGGGAAGGTCAAAAACTAATGAATTATGAGTAAAATTCACTGTTTTTGGCACTTGGGAGAGGCAGGGTAACAGTGCAAAACACTATTGAGTTTCAAAAAAGGAGAAGGCTTCTATTTAAAGGAAAAAGTGAGCTTCTAACCAAGCTAACTGATTCTAGAATTTTCCAGATCAATTTGGTCAATTTTTGACCATTTTTAGGTTAGTTTTACTCACTTTTTGGATCTAGTTGAAACAGGAGAGAGGAGAGATAAAAATATCTCATTATTTGGGAGTTTAAAACTCATTTAAAACAGGAGAGATCATTATTTAGGAGTTTAAAACTCATTCAACCATGTAAAATAGGCGCCTTCTTCATGAGGGAATTCTCCCATGCAGAGGTGTCAAAAATGTATCATTACTTTTAAATATCTTCCTTTTTTAACTATTAACCTTGTCCTTAGTCAACTCTTCATCTTATGTGAGTATTTACTCATTTTTGGGGGATTTTTCTTTTATTCTTCTATTTATCTCCTTCCTACATTTGGATGAATCTTATTGGTCCATAGGAACCTTAATTTAAAATTTCGAAAAAATCTTCACCCCCAGGATAATGCCTCTTGAACAGATCTCTTGAACAGATTATATGTAATTTCTAATGCACCTTCTGAAAATCTTTTTGAACTTCTATTTCAGGAGAACTTATTTTAATAAGATGAGATATTTTTCTATCCAAAAATATTTAAAAACTGAATTACCACTCTCTAGAAGATTTTCTCTCTCTAGGCCAAAACTGGTAGAAACAAGATCTTTTATATTTCTGAAGAGGGATTTGATTACAAGGGAAGATGCTGGACATCTTGAGAGGCCGGGGAGGAATCTTACATTCTCTCCCACTTGAAAAATGAGAGATGCCCTCATCTCGCAAACTGGGGATAATCCCGCCAGCAGCAGATCGGCTTCATTCTCCCAGGTGGCATCTTCAAAAGGATAGAACTTCCATTTTACCAATAATTCTCTGAGGATTCTGTTCCTGAGAATCCTTTCTTGAATATCAAGAATTTATTCAGGTTGGAGTTCCATCTGCCCTTGGGTTGAAGAGGTTTGGATTTCATCATCTAGTACATGAATTGGGCTTGGCACATATTTCTTTAGAAGGCTTATATGAACTACATTATGATCTTTGAGATGAGGAGACAGAAGAAGCTCGTAGGCTAAGTCACCTACTTTCTTTGTAATCAGATATGGCCCACAATATCTGGGGGATAACTTCTTGTACTTCCCAAGAGATAAAGAACTTCTTTTGGGCCGTACTCGAATGAAGACCATATCTGCTTCTTTGAATTCTCTGTCTGTCCTCTTCTTATCTGCATATTGCTTCTGTCTATCATGGGCAGCTTTTATATCTTTATGAATTGCCTGCATCTACTTCTCCATGTCGTCAAGAATTTGTCTGGACATCTCGACCCTAATCAATGGGTCAGACCAAGTTAATGGAGTTAAGCAATCTTGTCCATACAAAGCTTTGAAAGGGCTCATCCCAATACTTTTGTGATAAGAAGCATTGTAGGCGAACTCGACTAGGTGCAGATAGCTTAGCCACTTCTTGGGTTCTCTGCCACAGTATGACCGAAGTATATCTTCGATTACTTGGTTTACCCTTTCAGTTTGACCATCGGTCTTAGGGTGATAGGTTGTGCTGAGATCCAAGAAAGTTTCCACTGCTTCGAAAAATACAGTCCAGAACCTTGAAGTAAACTTGGGATCTCGATCACTTACTATTCTCCTGGGTAGGCCATGCAATCTGAAGATTTTTTTGAGGAACACTCTGGCCACATCCACTGCAGTGTAGGTTTCTTTTACTGGAATCAAATGGGCAACTTTGGTCAGTCTGTCAACTACCACGAAGATGGAGTTGTAACCTGATTGCACTGAAGGTAATCCAGTAATGAAGTCCATACCGATACATTCCCACTTCATCTGGGGGATGTAACTTCCCAGGCATTTGGATGTAACTTCCCAGGCATTTTTACTCTTTCAGCTTTGACTTTCTGGCATGTCAGACATTGACGTACATGATTCAGTACATCCTTTTTCAGACTATGCCAAAAGAAGCTTTTCTTTACAGACATGTAGGTTTTGATGAAACCTTGATGTCTTGCTATAAGGCTGTCATGGGCTTCATTCAGAATTTGATCCTTGGTTCCCTCATCATTGGGAATGCATAGCCTGCGATTACAATACATAATGCCAATACATAATGCCATCGTCTAGGCTGTACCCTTGAACTCTGTTCAACTCCTATGGAGTTTTGCTTTCCTGCATAAGTAGGGTAGCAATAGGGCCAAAGAATCTATCCTGCATGATCTTTTCTCTTGCTTCCATAATCAAAGGATTTGATACTATAGAAATTGCAAGCAAGGAGGCTTTTCTACTGAGGGCATCTGCTACCACATTCTCTTTGCCTGGGCGGTACTTGATTTCAAAATCAAATTCCTGCAGGGTCTACATCCACCTTCTTTGGTGCATGTTGAGGTCCTTCTGAGTGAAGATCCACTTTAAACTATGATGGTCAGTCATCAAAGTGAATCTTTTTCCCAGTAGGTAATGTCTCCACAACTTTAAGGCATAGACTACTGAAAGTAATTCCAGGTCGTGGTGGTGGACAGCATAATTCCTCTCATGCATTTTGAGCTTTCGGGATTCATAGGCCACTGCATGACCTTCCTGCATGAGTGCACCTCCTAGGGCAAAACCACTTGCATCAGTTACTACCTCAAAGGGTAAAGAGAAATCTGGCAGCTTCAAAACGGGATTGGTTACCAAGGCGGTCTTCAGCTTATCAAAAGCACTTTGGCACTTGGCAGACCACTGAAATGGGGTATTCTATTTGAGAAGGTTAGTCAGGGGGGAAGCTATGAGAGCATACTTTGGTATAAAAATTCTATACCAACTTGTCAATCCCAAGAACCCTCTGACTTCTTTCACTGTCTTTGGTTCAGGCTAATCTATGACTGCTTGGACTTTTGCAAAATCTGGAGAAATTCCATCTTTGGATACCAGAAAGCCCAAGTATTCAACGTGGTCAGCAGAGAAAATGCATTTGCTCTTTTTGACAAAGAGTTGGTGCTTCCTCAAAATCTCAAGAACTTTTCTGACATGAGTCTCATGGTCAGCTGCATTCTTTGAGTAAATCAGAATGTCATCAAAGAAAACTAGAACAAAATCGTCCAAGTATTCTCTGAGGATGTCCTACATTAGGCAATTGAATGTAGCTAGGGCATTAGTTAATCTAAACAGCATGACAGTAAATTCATAATGCCCAAACCGAGTATTGATGGCTGTCTTCGGGATATCTTGCTCATTAATCCTGATCTGATAATACCTTGATTTGAGATCTATCTTTGTGAAGATCTGGGCTCCACTTAGCGTGTCCAGAACCTCATCAATTCTAGGAATAGGATATTTATTCTTAACTGTCGCGCTGATTGAGACCTCTATAGTCCACACAAAGTCTAAGCGTTCCATCTTTCTTTTTCTGAAAGAGAACTGGCGCACCCCAAGGTGAAACACTGGGTCTAACAAACCCTAGTTCTAACAGTTGCCTAAGTTGTTCCTTGAGTTTGATGGCTTCAGGAACTGGCATTTCGTACGTGCACGTAGGGCTACTAGCTGAGCTCCGGGGGTCAATTCAATTACATGATCTACTTCCCGGATTGGAGGCATTTCAGTTAGTTCTGCTGGGAATAGATCATCAAATTCACTTAACCATTCTGGTTCTTTAGCCTTAAGCTTTGAGTCTACTGGGTTCATTTTGACAACAAAAATTTGTTGCTTCTTCCTGAGTCCTTTCAGCAACCTGGAAGCTTTTACTAATTGAAGGTCTGGGGATCCGGAAACTCCAGTTCCTTGAACTTTGTTCCCGTGAAGGTCAAGGAAAGAAATGGTTCCATTGTGATAGTGTATGTCAGCTTGATTTTTGTGGAGCCAATCCATTCCAAGGATCCCGTTAAAAACTCCCAAAGGTAAGACTTTGAACTGACAGTCGGTTACATTACCATCTAGATTGAACTGGATAAGATATGTCTCATGGTGAGTAAAAAGAATCTTCCCACTGGCCAATTCAACTTGCATAGGTTTCCCTGATTTCTGTTCTAAGACTAGCTTACGTAAGCATCCAGGAGAAATGAATGAATGAGAAATACCTGAATCAATCAAAAGTTTAAAAGGCTTACCCTGATACTCTGCTGGAGTATGGATGACTAAGAACTGATGGTTAGGCTCTTGGTTTTCAATTGCAGCATAGATCTGCCCTCTTTCCTCTTCTACTACATCTAAAATTGTGACTATGCTAGTCTGAGGTGGAACTCTTTCTCTTTGGTTGCCCCAGTTCTAGGAAGGAGTCCTGAGGTTACTCTGGACAGAGGGAGATGGCTGGGCTGGAGTTCTTCTGGGGTTTCCCTGGCTTGGGCAAGGCGGACCTTGATTAGACTGGTATGAAGGGGTTGGTCTCTGTACTCGGGGTCCTTGACTCCCCTGTCCCCTTGACATGGCAGGAGTCGGGCAGTCTTTCAGCTGGTGACCAAAACCTTGGCATCCAAAACATCGGTTTTCACTTCTAAGCTCATCCCTTTGATTTCTAAAAAGAGGTGGGGATCCTAAGGAAGTATTCTGGGGGAAGGGTCTTCCTTCATTTCAAAATCATCCTGCATCCTGATTCTGATTTGGGCCTTGCTGTCTCTTCGGGGGTGGAAAGTTTGAAGTGCTTCGTTTGGAATCTTTTAAAGTTAGAGGGTGCAGGCTTTGGCAGGACCTTTACTACAAAGGCTTTGGCAAAATCCTTTGCCATTCTTACTGCTTTAGCCATGGACACTGGTTTGGCATATTTTTGACCAGTGTGTCCAAGGGTTCGTTCATTCCTCGAATGAACCTGGCCATGAGTTGCTCTTCATCTAGAGGTGGTGAATATTTGAGTAGAAGAGCAAAGGCTTGGTGATATTCCTCGATGGCTTTGCTCTCCTGCTTCAGCTTTAAGAATTCGTTCATTTTGATTTCCAAAAATCCAGGGGGACAAAATCTCTTTCTTAGATAGGTTTTTAGGTCGTTCCAGGACTGAGTATTTCTGTCTAGACGATTGGTGTCACAGTGGTTCCTCCATGCTACCCTAGCTGTTTCCACTATTTTCAGTCGGGCTAGCACCATTTTGCTCCGCTCATTGTAGCCTGTGACATCAAAATATTCTTCCATGGCTTCCATCCATTTCTCTACAGCCTCGCCTAGGTTGTCCCCTTCTCCTTTGAAGGGTCCTGGGCTGAGTCCTATGAAGAGCCTTGCGAACATCAGGGTCAAGCTCGTCATCTTCAGAGAGAGGGTCTGGCTGACGGCCACGGTTTCCTCGTCTCATCATGATTCTACCAAAAAATTATATATTATTAAATTTTTATTTTGATATCATCCATGAGATCCTAAGACTTAAGAGGTTCGAAAAACAATTTCTTAAACAAGACAATGATCTTATTGGAGATCTATGACATATGTCCGATAACAGATTTTTCTTTATCAGATTGTCCATAAACAATCACTTATACAACAGGGAATTTCTCTCCGAAAAACATTTCTTTTTTTATATAAAAGTTGCAATATGTACATAGAGCAGCTCGGACTCTAGAATCACTGCCTCAGACGTAATCGTATAAAGAAGCGAAACTGTGAAGAAGTCATACCATGGTACACAACACGATTCATTACACAAAGAGGTGCTATAATCTATTTCTCGGGATAAAGCGTAAGAAGTCTAAAAAATCGGGATGAAGTTCTGAAGTTCCTAGGTGAACGATCAAAGAGTTGAACATGTTGAACAAGCCCTAGTCTTATCAGAATCATGGCCAAGGAAATATTTTGCCTGAGCCTCTGACGCTGGCTGGTATTGACATTAATGCACCGTCCTCCATTGAACCACATATACCGACGTCGCTCAAGAGGATCAGGAAAGTAAAGACTCTCAAAATGGCGAGCGAGTCTCACTCTGCTCATTCGGGTCGTCGCATGAGGTGATCAAATGCAAAAGCTATCATGTCCTGACTCTGAGAGAGTCTAGGAACTCCAAATAGGTTTGGGGTGTCCATCTATAAATTTCCAATTCAATTTATAAGTTTTCAATTTTTGAAGTTCATTCTCATAGTATTAACAAGCGAAAAACATTTCTTTCCCAGATTTCTATTAAAAATTTAGACAATTTCTGCTCTAATACCAACTGTGAGATCCCGCTACCCCCCCTTCGCGCACCGGACTCCCAGTAAGCTGATAGCAGCAAAAGTAGCCCCCTTGTGCGCAGGGCAGGGTTTCTCACTTGGGGCCTCGCCCTCGAATGTCCGAGCAAGAGACTAGGCTGGTGGTCACTCCGAAAACCGAAGCTGAGAAAATTTCCCATGCCCAGAAAACAGGGACATTCCATCTTTTTGAATTTTTTTAACAAATTTTTTTTCAAAAAAAACAAGATTAATCTAAACTATCCTTCACCTGAATAAACCAAATAGAAGGAAACTATCACTGATATGATTTGATCATCTGAGTAATTTCAACCTTTTTTTCCTGATCAAGATCAGGCACATCCGTTGATCCACTCACTTGAGAAATTTATCAGGGAATTAACTAGCTACTCGAATCCTAGTGTAAGCCTAAGATTTTTCAGTTTGATTATTAAAACTCCATTGATTCCAGCCCATCCGGCCCATGGGTTAGCCACCACCCTGCCCACTGGAATCGGTAGATCCAAACAAGTACTCACCCACCCATAATTGAAATGCCTTTCTTAACTTTAGCTTTAGAAAACAAGTACGCACACACTCCTTTTTAAAACTTTAATATAAAAATAATCCATTAACGAAACAGACATGATCACAGATTTCATAACTCAAAATTTCCATTCAATCCCTTGTTTCACAAAAATAGTACCACTCTGGACTCTCCGTTGGGACCAGCTGGTCAGCAAAACAACGAGATCCAGTATAACAGATTACAATAATCACTTCGTCAACATACATATATATATCTTTCTCGACATGCGAATGGGTGTCCTAAGCACTGCGAGCTCGTGCATCGCCTGGTTAGAACTCTCCACGATCCTCCTTAGGTGTCCTGGTACTTCACTCAGGGACCGCTTCGTCGGCTCTCGCCCATCGTACTAGAAGCACACCATTTTACACCATACCTAGGCTGGTCAAGACCTGGGCAAGTTTTTGCCGCGTGAGCTGTCCCTCGACGAACACTCCCCGCCAGCTGTTGCAACCGAACTTCCCTTAGATAAACATATATGCCAATTGCTCCCTCCAGTATTCCGGCGTAAGATAGTCCTTTAAGAAAACAAGGTTTCTATGCAAGTTTTTAGTTTTGGTTCTGTTTGAATACCATGAATAAATCTTAAATCCGTATCCCAATATTTCTATATCTAGGTCTGAATTCCAAACAGAATTCCTCAATTTTTGATAACTTGATCCTCAGATCAAAATCAAAGTCTTAACTTAGTTTCAGATTCAATGGGAAATTTGAGTACATTTTTCCAGACTTGGGCACATCATCATTGATTGAAATCGACGAAGGAATTAGGTCTTGGTCAATAGTCTGAATCAGAGCTTGGGTTTGGAAAGGTTCTTCCTAAACTATCTTTCTCGAAAGATACTATTTTAATTTCTCATTTTCTAAATTTCATTCGACGAATAATTGCTTACAGATTTCTAAAACATGAATTTCTTAGGAGGAATAAAATAATCATTTATCTAGATCTTCGATTTCGATAGTTTAATTGAAATTTTTTTCATTACTATTATAGTGAATATGAAACGGTAGCATTTCTTCTCATAGATTATCTACTTATTCATTTTTCTAATTTTTACAGAAATTAAATAGAGAACTATAAGAACCCTTATTTAAATATATTCATTCTATATGCATCTATTTATGCATATAATCTAATTTTGATGGAAGTCACACTTTTATCATCATAAAAATCATTTATGATGAAAATCACTCTTTTAATATGAAAGAATTTCTTTTATACATAAAATCATTTATGATGAAAATCACACTTTTAATATAAAAAAATATCTTTTATGCATATGTTTATGCATAAAAATCATTTATGATGAAAATCACACTTTTAATATAAAAAATATCTTTTATGCATATGTTTATGCATAAAAATCCTTTATGATCAAAATCACACTTTTAATCTAAAAAAAATCTTTTATGCATATGTTTATGCATAAAAATCCTTTATGATGAAAATCACACTTTTAATATAAAAAAATATCTTTTATGCATATATTTATGCATAAAAATCATTTATGATAAAAGTAACACTTTTATAATGAAAATAAATTTCTTTTATGCATACTTTTATGCATGAAAATCAATTATGATAAAAGTAACACTTTTATAATAAAAATAAATTTCTTTTATGCATCCTCTTATGCATAAAAATCAATAATGATAAAAGTAACACTTTTATAATAAAATAATAATCTTTTATGCATAATTTTATGCATAAAAATCAAATATGATAAAAGTAACAATTTAATAATAATAAAAATATTCTTTTATGCATACTTTTATGCATAGAAATCAATATGATGAAAGTAACTTTTTTGTAAAAAAATATACTTTTATGCATTATTTTAAGCAGAAAATCCATAATGAAGAAAGTAACACTTTCATAATTAAAAATTTATCAATAAGTATCTTTCATAGAATTTAATTCTATTGAAAATCATTCTTTTATAAAATTTAATCAATATGCATCTTTTTATGCATGAATGAAAATGGCACTTTTAGAATACTCTAACGATGGGGATTACTCTTTTTGATTAATAAAAGATAAATTTTATTTCATAATTTTTAAATTTTTTTTGCAATAATCTCCTTTGTATGGCTGACCATTTTTCAATTTTTAACTTACTAAAATTAATTAGAAGTTTACCAAGAGTATTTAAAACATTCTAATGTAAACAATCAAAGAGAAACATTATGAAAAACTTGATTTTATTCATTAATCGTTCATCTAGGATAAGAATGGTTGGATTTACTAAAGAAGAGAGGGGAATGCCTTTTTTTTCAATGAGGCATAACATCATTTGCAATTTAGAGAAGACAAAAATCATAAAATCCCATAAAATGGAATGGAAAAGAGAAGAATCTCCAACTTACTAATGAATTTAAGAGCTTTCCTTTGGCTTGATGGTTTGAGGGTTCTACTCTTGTTTGAAACAAGAGTGGCCACCAATCTTTTGGAAGAGGGAAGGTCAAAAACTAATGAATTATGAGTAAAATTCACTGTTTTTGGCACTGGGGAGAGGCAGGGTAACAGTGCAAAACACTATTGAGTTTCAAAAAAGGGGAAGGATTCTATTTAAAGGAAAAAGTGAGCTTCTTACCAAGCTAACTGATTCTAGAATTTTCCAGATCAGTTTGGTCAATTTTTGACCATTTTTAGGTTAGTTTTGCTCACTTTTTGGATCTAGTTGAAACAGAAGAGAGAAGAGATAAAAATATCTCATTATTTGGGAGTTTAAAACTCATTCAAGCATGTGAAATAGGCACCTCCTTCATGAGGGAAATTCTCCCATGCAGAGGTGTCAAAAATGCATCATTACTTTTAAATATCTCCCTTTTTTAACTATTAACCTTGTCCTTAGTCAACTCTTTATCTTATGTGAGTATTTACTCATTTTTGGGGATTTTTATTTTATTCTTCTATTTATCTCCTTCCTACATTTGGATGAATCTTATTGGTCCATAGGAACCTTAATTTAAAATTTCGAAAAAATCTTCACCCCCAAGATAATGCCTCTTGAACAGATACGTAATTTCTAATGCACCTTCTGAAAATCTTTTTGAACTTCTATTTCAGGGGAACTTATTTTAATAAGATGAGATATTTTTCTATCCAAAAATATTTAAAAACTGAATTATCACTCTCTAGAAGATTTTCTCTCTCTAGGCCAAAATTGGTAGAAACAAGATCTTTTATATTTCTGAAGAGGGATTTGATTACAGGGGAAGATGCTGGATATCTTGAGAGACTGGGGAGGAATCTTACATTCTCTCCCACTTGAAAAATGCGAGATGCCCTCATCTCGCAAACTGGGGGTAATCCTGCAACCAACAGATCGGCTTCATTCTCCCAGGTGGCATCTTCAAAAGGATAGAACTTCCATTTTACCAATAATTCTTTGAGGATTCTATTCTTGAGAATCCTTTCTCGAACATCAAGAATTTCTTCAGGTTGGAGTTCCATCTGCCCTTGGGTTGAAGAGGTTTGGATTTCATTATCTAGTACATGAATTGGGCTTGGCACATATTTCTTTAGAAGGCTTACATGAAATACATTATGATCTTTGAGATGAGGAGGCAGAAGAAGCTCGTAGGCTAAGTCACCTACTTTCTTTGTAATCAGATATGGCCCACACTATCTGGGGGATAACTTCTTGTACTTCCCAAGAGATAAAGAACTTCTTTTGGGCCGTACTCGAATGAAGACCATATCTGCTTCTTTGAATTCTCTGTCTGTCCTCTTCTTATCTGCATATTGCTTCTGTCTATCCTGGGCAGCTTTTATATCTTTACAAATTGCCTGCATCTACTGCTCCATGTTGTCAAGCATTTGTCTGGACATCTCGACCCTAATCAATGGGTCGGACCAAGTTAATGGAGTTAAGCAATCTTGTCCATACAAAGCTTTGAAAGGGCTTATCCCAATACTTCTGTGATAAGAAGCATTGTAGGCGAACTCGACTAGGTGCAGATAGCTTAGCCACTTCTTGGGTTCTCTGCCACCACAGCATGACCGAAGTATATCTTCGGTTACTTGGTTTACCCTTTCAGTTTGACCATCGGTCTCAGGGTGATAGGCTGTGCTGAGATCCAAGAAAGTTCCCACTGCTTCGAAAAATGCAGTCCAGAACCTTGAAGTAAACTTGGGATCTCGATCACTTACTATTCTCCTGGGGGTAGGCCATGCAATCTGAAGATTTTTTTGAGGAACACTCTGGCCACATCCACTGCAGTGTAGGTTTCTTTTACTGGAATCAAATGGGCAACTTTGGTCAGTCTGTCAACTACCACGAAAATGGAGTTGTAACCTGATTGAAGGTAATCCAGTAATGAAGTCCAAATGGGCAACTTTGGTTAGTCTGTCAACTACCACGAAGATGGAGTTGTAACCTGATTGCACTGAAGGTAATCCAATAATGAAGTCCATACCGATACATTCCCACTTCATCTGCTGGGGGATGCCAATGGATGTAACTTCCCAGGCATTTTTACTCTTTCAGCTTTGACTTTCTGGCATGTCAGACATTGATGTACATGATTCAGTACATCCTTTTTCAGACCAGGCCAAAAGAAGCTTTTCTTTACAGACATGTAGGTTTTGATGAAACCTGGATGTCCTGCTGGTAAGGCTGTCATGAGCTTCATTCAGAATTTGATCCTTGGTTCCCTCATCATTGGGAATGCATAGCCTACGATTATAATACATAATGCCATCGTCCAGGCTGTACCCTTGAACTCTGTTCAACTCCTGTGGAGCTTTGCTTTCCTGTATAAGTAGGGTAGTAATAGGGCAAAAGAATCTATCCTGCATGATCTTCTCTCTTGCTTCCATAATCAAAGGACAGAAATTGCAAGCAAGGAGGCTTTTCTACTGAGGGCATCTGCTATACCACATTCTCTTTGCCTAGGCAGTACTTGATTTCAAAATCAAATTCCTGCAGGGTCTGCATCCACCTTCTTTGGCGCATGTTGAGGTCCTTCTGAGTGAAGATCCGCCTTCTTTGGCGCATGTTGAGGTCCTTCTGAGTGAAGATCCGCTTTAAACTCTGATGGTCAGTCATCAAAGTGAATCTTTTTCCCAGTAGGTAATGTCTCCATAACTTTAAGGCATAGACTACTGAAAGTAATTCCAAGTCCTGGTGGACAGCATAATTCCTCTCATGCATTTTGAGATTTCGGGATTCATAGGCCACTGCATGACCTTCCTGCATGAGTGCACCTCCCAAGGCAAAACCACTTGCATCAGTTACTACCTCAAAGGGTAGAGAGAAATCTAGCAGCTTCAGAACGGGATTGGTTACCAAGGCGGTCTTCAGCTTATCAAAAGCACTTTGGCGCTTGGCAGACCACTGAAATGGGGTATTCTTTTTTAGAAGGTTAGTCAGGGGGAAGCTATGAGAGCATACTTTGGTATAAAAATTCTATACCAACTTGTCAATCCCAAGAACCCTCTTTCACTGTCTTTGGTTCAGGCCAATCTATGGCTGCTTGGACTTTTGCAAAATCTGGAGAAATTCCATCTTTGGATATACCAAAAAGCCCAAGTATTCAACGTGGTCAGCAGAGAAATTGCATTTGCTCTTTTTGACAAAGAGTTGGTGCTTCCTCAAAATCTCAAGAACTTTTCTGACATGAGTCTCATGGGTCAGCTGCATTCTTTGAGTAAATCAGAATGTCATCAAAGAAAACTAGAACAAGATCGTCCAAGTATTCTCTGAGGATGTCTCTCTGAGGATGTCTTGCATTAGGCGATTGAATGTAGCTGGGGCATTAGTTAATCCGAACGGCATGACAGTAAATTCATAATGCCCATACCGAGTATTGATGGTTGTCTTTGGGATTTGGGATGTCTTGCTCATTAATCCTGATCTGATAATACCCTGATTTGAGATCTATCTTTGTGAAGATATGGGCTCCCCTTAGCATGTCCAGAAGCTCATCAATTCTAGGGATAGGATATTTATTCTTAACTGTCAGTTGATTGAGACCTCTGTAGTCCACACAAAGTCTAAGCGTTTCATCTTTCTTTTTCTGAAAGAGAACTGGCGCACCCCAAGGTGAAACACTGGGTCTAACAAACCCTTGTTCTAACAATTGCCTAAGCTGTTCCTTGAGTTCGATGGCTTCAGGAACTGGCATTTTGTACGTGCGCACAGGGCTACTAGTTGAGCTCCGGGGGTCAATTCAATTACATGATCTACTTCCCGGATTGGAGGCATTTCAGTTAGTTCTGCTGGGAATAGATCATCAAATTCACTTAACCATTCTGGTTCTTTAGCCTTAAGCTTTGAGTCTACTGGGTTCATTTTGACAACAAAAATTTGTTGCTTCTTCCTAAGTCCTTTCAGCAACCTGGAAGCTTTTACTAATTGAAGGTCTGGGGATCCGGAAACTCCAGTTCCTTGAACTTTGTTCCCGTGAAGGTCAAGGAAAGAAATGGTTCCATTGTGACAGTGTATGTCAGCTTGATTTTTGTGGAGCCAATCCATTCCAAGGATCCCGTCAAAAACTCCCAAAGGTAAGACTTTGAACTAATAGTCGGTTACATTACCATCTAGATTGAATTGGATAAGATCTGTCTCATGGTGAGTGAAAAGAATCTTTCCACTAGCCAATTCAACTTGCATAGGTTTCCCTGATTTCTGTTCTAAGACTAGCTTACGTAACATCCAGGAGAAATGAATGAATGAGAACTGCTTGAATCAATCAAAAGTTTAAAAGGCTTACCCTGATACTCTGCTGGAGTATGGATGACTGAGAACTGATGGTTAGGCCCTTGGTTTTCAATTGCAGCATAGATCTGCCCTCTTTCCTCTTCTACTACATCTGAAATTGTGACTGCTCTGGCTGCTCTGCAGTTTGAGGTGAGTTGCCTTACAATAGTTGCACCTCATTTTTTTCTTGCCTTTATCAAGAGCCTTCTCAAACCTATTGTTGCTACTTGTGGAAGGAGAAGAAGTTGCAGACCTACTAATAGGAGAAGAAACAGTGGAAAGGGTTGCCTTATCACTTCTTCTCTGTTGGGCAGCAACAAATGCCTAATCAACTGCACGCTGCCTAGCCCTGTTTTGCCTGGACTACGCTTCTTGCAAGAGCTTGTTGACTAAAGCATCATACTTGACAACATCAGGTCTGTCCTCAGTAACAAGTCTCCACGTGAAAGCAAAAGTCTAATATGACTCAAGTAAAGCATCAAGAACAGTCTGCACAAGAGAATGATCAGGAATAATCTCACCTGCAAAAATTAACTGTTCCTTGAGATCTTTAATCTCAGTAAGAAAAACATTCATGTCATCATCTTCCTGCATACATCTTCCTGCATAATCTTCGATTCTAGCTCTTTACGCAGGTCTTTATGCAAGTAAGAGATTTTTGCCTCGTTACGACCTGCATACAAACCAGCTAGAATATCCCAAGCCTGTTTTGCTGTTTTAGCTGAACGAATATGTGGGGTGATGCTACGTTTGACAGAAAGTGCAATCAAGGCATGAGCCTACGCATCTTTACCATCCCACAACGAGCTTGTTCAGTAGTGGGCAAAACAGCAGCAACAGTAGAGCTGCTAGAACCTGCAACAGATCCTACATCCACAGAACCTGGACGTACATCCATACCCTACACAATGTTTCACACTCCTTTTGCAACAACCAAAACATGCTGCATCATGTATACCCAAAGTGGGTGGTTGCTGTCTCCATCCAATTTATCATGAGCAGATCTTTGGTTGCCCCAGTTCTGGGAAGGAGTTCTGAGGTTACTCTGGACAGAGGGAGATGGCTGGGCTAGAGTTCTTCTGGGGTTTCCTTGGCTTGGGCGAGGCGGACCTTGATTAGACTGGTATGAAGGGGTTGGTCTCTGTACTCGGGGTCCTTGACTTCCTTGTCCCCTTGACATGGCAGGAGTCGAGCAGTCTTTCAGCTGGTGACCAAAACCTTGGCATCCAAAACATCAGTTTTCACTTCTGAGCTCATCCCTCTGATTTCTAGAAAGAGGTGGGGCTCTTAAGGAAGTATTTTGGGGGAAGGGTCTTCCTTCACTTTGAAATCTTCCTGCATCTTGATTCTGATTTGGGCCTTGCTGTGTCTTCGGGGGTGGAAAGTTTGAAGTACTTCCCTGGGCTTGGAATCTTTTAAAGTTAGAGAGTGCAGGCTTTGGCGGGACCTTTACTACTACAAAGGCTTTGGCAAAATCCTTTTGCCATTCTTACTACTTCAGTCATGGATACTGGTTTGGCATTTTTGACCATTGTGTCCAAGGGTTCGTTCATTCCTCGAATGAACCTGGCCATGAGTTGCTCTTCATCTAGAGGTGGTGAATATTTGAGTAGAAGAGCAAAGGCTTGGTATTCCTCGATGGTTTTGCTCTCCTGCTTCAGCTCTAAGAATTCGTTCATTTTGATTTCCAAAAATCCAAGGGGACAAAATATCTTTCTTAGATAGGTTTTTAGGTCGTTCCAGGACTGAGTATTTCTGTCTAGACGATTGGTGTCACAGTGGTTCCTCCATGCTACCCTAGCTGTTTCCACTATTTTCAGTCGGGCTAGCACCATTTTGCTCCGCTCATTGTAGCCTGTGACATCAAAATATTCTTCCATGGCTTCCACCCATTTCTCTACAACCTCGCCTAGGTTCTCCCCTTCTCCTTTGAAGGGTCCTGGGCTGAGTCCTATGAAGAGCCTTGCGAACATCAGGGTCAAGCTCGTCATCTTCAGAGAGAGGGTCTGGCTGACGGCCACGGTTTCCTCGTCTCATGATTCTGCCAATATTTATATATTATTAAATTTTTATTTTGATATCATCCATGAGATCCTAAAACTTAAGAGGTTCGAAAAACAATTTCTTAAACAAGACAATGATCTTATTGGAGATCTATGACATATGTCCGATAACAGATTTTTCTTTATCAAATCGTCCATAAACAATCACTTATACAACAGAGATTTTTTCTCCGAAAAAAATTTCTTTTTTTATATAAAAGTTGCAATATGTACATAGAGCAGCTCGGGCTCTAGAATCACTGCCTCAGACGTACTCATATAAAGAAGCGAAACTATGAAGAAGTCATACCATGGTACACACGATTCATTACATAAAGAGGTGCTGTAATTCTATTTCTTGGGATAAAGCGGCTAAGAAGTCTAAAAAATTGGCATGAAGTTCTGAAGTTCCTAGGTGAATGATCAAAGAGTTATGTTGAACAAGCCCTAGTCTTATCAAAATCATGGCCATGGAAATATTTTGCCTGAGCCTTTGACAGTGGCTGGTACTGACATTAATGCACTGTCCTCCATTGAACCACATATACCGACGTCGCTCAAGAGGATCAGGAAAGTAAAGACTCTCAAAATGGCGAGCGAGTCTCACTCTGCTCATTCGGGTCGTAGCATGAGGTGATCAAATGCAAAAGATATCATGTCCTGACTCTGAGAGAGTCCAGGAACTCCAAATAGGTTCGGGGTGTCCATCTATAAATTTCCAATTCAATTTATAAGTTTTCAATTTTTAAAGTTCATTCTCATAGTATTAACAAGCAAAAAAAATTTCTTTCCCAGGTTTCTATTAAAAATTTAGACAGTTTCTGCACTGATACCAACTGTGAGATCTTGCTGCCCCCTCCGCGCACTCCCAGTAGTAGCTGACAGCAGCGAAAGCAGCCCCCTCATGCGCGGGGCAGGGTTTCTCACTCGGGGCCTCGCCCTCGAATGTCCGGGGGCACGAGACTAGGCTGGTGGTCACTTCGAAAACCGAAACCGGGAAAATTTCCCATGCCCGGAAAGCAGGGACGATTCCACCTTTTTGAAAATTTTTAACAAATTTTTAAAAAAAACGAGATTAATCTAAACTATCTTGCACCTAAATAAACCAGATAGAAGGAAACTATCACTGATATAATTTGATAATCTGAGTAATTTTAACGCTTTTTTCCTGATCAAGATCAGGCACAGCCGTTGATCCATTCAATTGAAAAATTTATCAGGGAATTAACTAGCTACTCGAATTCTAGTGTAAGCCTAAGATTTTTCAATTTGATTATTAAAACTCCATTGATTCCAGCCTAACCCCATCTGGTCCATGGGTTAGCCACCACCCTGCCCACTGGAATCGGTAGATCCAAACAAGTACTCACCCACCCATAATTGAAATGCCTTTCTTAACTTTAGCTTTAGAAAACAGGTACGCACACACTCCTCTTTAAAACTTTAATATAAAAATAATCCATTGACGAAACAGATATGATCACAGATTTCATAACTCAAAATTTCCATTCAATCCCTTGTTTCACAAAACAGTACCATTCTGGACTCTCCGTTGTTGGGACCAGTTGGTCAGTAACGAGATCCAGTAATAATCACTTCGTCAACATACATATATATATCTTCCTCAACATATGAATGGGTGTCCTAAGCACCGCGAGCCCGTGCATCACCTGGTCAGAATCCTCCAGGATTCTCCTTAGGTGTCCTGGTACTTCACTCAGGGACCGCTTCGTCAACCCTCGCCCATCGTACCGGAAGCACACCATTTTACACCATACCCAGGCTGGTCAAGACCTGGACAGGTTTTTGCCGCGTGAGCTGTCCCTCGAACACTCCCCCGCCAGCTGTTGCAATCGAACTTCCCTTAGATAAACATATATGCCAATTGCTCCCTCTAGCATTCTGGCATAAGACAGTCCTTTATGAAAACAGGGTTTCTATGCAAGTTTTCAGTTTTGGTTTTGTTTGAATACCATGAATAAATCTTAAATCCGTATCCCAATATTTCTATATCTAGGTCTGAATTCCAAACAGAATTCCTCAATTTCTAATAACTTGATCCTCAGATCAAAATCAAAGTCTTAACTTAGTTTCAGATTCGGGAAAAATTTGAGTACATTTTTCCAGAACTGGGCACATCGTCATTGATTGAAATTGACAAAGGAATTAGGTCTTGGTCAATAGTCTGTATCAGAGTTTAGGTCTAGAAAGGTTCTTTCTAAACTATCTTTCTCGAAAGGTACTATTTCAATTTCTCATTTTTTAAATTTCGTTCAACGAATAATTGCTTACAGATTTCTAAAACATGAATTTCTTAGGAGGAATAAAGTAATCATTTATCTCGATCTTCGATTTCGATAGTCTAATTGAAATTTTTTTCATTACTATTATAGTGAATATGAAACGGTAGCATTTCTTCTCATAGATTATCTACTTATTTATTTTTCTAATTTTTGTGGAAATTAAATAGAGAACTATGAGAACCCTTATTTAAATATAATCATTCTATATGCATCTATTTATGCATATAATCTAATTTTGATGGAAGTCACACTTTTACCATCATAAAAATCATTTATGATGAAAATCACTCTTTTAATATGAAAGAATTTCTTTAATGCATAAAATCATTTATGATGAAAATCACAGTTTTAATATAAAAAATATATCTTTTATGCATATGTTTATGCATAAAAATCATTTATGATAAAAATCACACTTTTAATATAAAAAAATATGTTTATGCGTAAAAATCATTTATGATGAAAATCACACTTTTAATATAAAAAAATATCTTTTATGCATATGTTTATGCATAAAAATCATTTATGATAAAAGTAACACTTTTATAATTAAAAAAAATTTCTTTTATGCATACTTTTATGCATGAAAATCAATTATCATAAAAATAACACTTTTATAATAAAAATAAATTTCTTTTATGCATCCTCTTATGCATAAAACTCAATAATGATAAAAGTAACACTTTTATAATAAAATAATAATCTTTTATGCATACTCTCATGCATGAAAATCAAATATGATAAAAGTAACACTTTAATAATAATAAAAAAATTCTTTTATGCATAAAAATCAATATGATAAAAATAATTTTTTTTAAATATACTTTTATGCATTATTTTAAGCATAAAAATCCATAATGAAGAAAGTAACACTTTCATAAATTAAAAATTTATCAATAAGTATCTTTCATAGAATTTAATTTTATTGAAAATCATTCTTTTATAAAAATTAATCAATATGCATCTTTTTATGCATGAATGAAAATGACACTTTTAGAATACTCTAACGATGGGGATTACTCTTTTTTATTAATAAAAGATGAATTTTATTCCATAAATTATTAAAAATTTTGCCATAACCTCCTTTGTATGGCTGACCATTTTTCAATTTTTAACTTACTAAAATTAATTAGAAGTTTACTAAGAGTATTTAAAACATTCTAATGTAAACAATCAAAGAGAAACATTATGAAAATTTGATTTTATTCATTAATCGTTCATCTAGGATAAGAATGGTTGGATTTACTAAAGAAGAGAGGGCAATGCCTTTTTTTTCAATGAGGCATAACATCATTTGCAATTTAGAGAAGACAAAAATCATAAAAAATCATAAAAATCATAAAATGAATGGAAAAGAGAAGAATCTCCAACTTACTAATGAATTTGAGACTTTTCCTTTGGCTTGATGGTTTGAGGGTTCTACTCTTGTTTGAAACAAGAGTGGCCACCAATCTTTTGGAAGAGGGAAGGTCAAAAACTAATGAATTATGAGTAAAATTCACTGTTTTTGGCACTTGGGAGAGGCAGGGTAACAGTGCAAAACACTATTGAGTTTTAAAAAAGGAAAAGGCTTCTATTTAAAGGAAAAAGTGAGCTTCTAACCAAGCTAACTGATTCTAGAATTTTTCAGATCAATTTGGTCAATTTTTTACCATTTTTAGGTCAGTTTTGCTCACTTTTTAGATCTAGTTCAAACAGGAGAGAGGAGAGATAAAAATATCTCATTATTTGGGAGTTTAAAACTCATTCAAACATGTGAAATAGATCCAAACAAGTACTCACCCACCCATAAGTGAAATGCCTTTCTTAACTTTAGCTTTAGAAAACAGGTACGCAGACACTCCTCTTTAAAACTTTAATATAAAAATAATCCATTGACAAAACACATATGATCACAGATTTCATAACTCAAAATTTCCATTCAATCCCTTGTTTCACAAAAACAATACCACTCTGGACTCTCCGTTGGGACCAGCCGGTCAACGAGATCCAGTAAACAGATTACAATAATCACTTTGTCAACATACATATATATATCTTTCTCGACATACGAATGGGTGTCCTAAGCACCGCGAGCCCGTGTATCGCCTGGTTAGAACCCTCCAGGATCCTCCTTAGGTATCTTGGTACTTCACTCAGGGACCGCTTCGTCGGCCCTCGTCCATTGTTCCGGAAGCACACCATTTTACACCATACCCAGGCTGGTCAAGACCTGGGCAGGTTTTTGCCGCGTGAGCTGTCCCTCGAATACTCCCCGCCAGCTGTTGCAACCGAACTTCCCTTAGATAGACATATATGCCAATTGCTCCCTTCAGTATTCTGGCGTAAGACAGTCCTTTAAGAAAACAGGGTTTCTATGCAAGTTTTCAGTTTTGGTTTTGTTTGAATACCATGAATAAATCTTAAATCCATATCCCAATATTTCTATATCCACGTCTGAATTCCAAACAGAATTCCTCAATTTTTGATAACTTGATCCTCAGATCAAAATCAAAGTCTTAACTTAGTTTCAGATTCGGTGGGGAATTTGAGTACATTTTTCGAGAACTGGGCACATCGGTGGGGAATTTGAGTACATTTTTCTAGAACTGGGTACATCGACATTGATTGAAATTGACGAAGGAATTAGGTCTTGGTCAATAGTCTGAATCAGAGTTTGGGTCTGGAAAGGTTCTTCCTAAACTATCTTTCTCGAAAGGTACTATTTCAATTTCTCATTTTCTAAATTTTATTCGACGAATAATTGCTTACAGATTTCTAAAACATGAATTTCTTAGGAAGAATAAAATAATCATTTATCTCGATCTGCGATTTCGATAGTTTAATTGAAAATTTTTTCGTTACTATTATAGTGAATATGAAACGGTAGCATTTCTTCTCATAGATTATCTACTTATTTATTTTTTTAATTTTTGCAAAAATTAAAAAGAGAACTATGAGAACCCTTATTTAAATATAATCATACTATATGCATCTATTTATGCATATAATCTAATTCTGATGGAAGTCACACTTTTATCATCATAAAAATCATTCATGATGAAAATCACTCTTTTAATATGAAAGAATTTCTTTTATGCATCCATTTATGCATAAAATCCTTTATGATGAAAATCACACTTTTAATATAAAAAATATATCTTTTATGCATATGTTTATGCATAAAAATCACACTTTTAATCTAAAAAAAATCTTTTATGCATATGTTTATGCATAAAAATCATTTATGATGAAAATCACACTTTTAATATAAAAAATATTTTTTATGCATATGTTTATGCATAAAAATCATTTATGATGAAAATCATACTTTTAATATAAAAATTATATCTTTTATGCATATGTTTATGCATAAAAATCATTTATGATAAAAATCACACTTTTAATATAAAAAAATATCTTTTATGCATATGTTTTTGCATAAAAATCATTTATGATGAAAATCACACTTTTAATATAAAAAAATATCTTTTATGCATATGTTTATGCATAAAAATCATTTATGATAAAAATCACACTTTTAATATAAAAAAATATCTTTTATGCATAAAAATCATTTATGATAAAAGTAACACTTTTATAATAAAAATAAATTTCTTTTATGCATACTTTTATGCATGAAAATCAATTATGATAAAAGTAACACTTTTATAATAAAAATAAATTTCTTTTATGCATCCTCTTATGCATAAAAATTAATAATGATAAAAGTAAGACTTTTATAATAAAATAATAATCTTTTATGCATACTCTTATGCATGAAAATCAAATATGATAAAAGTAACACTTTTATAATAATAATAAAAATTCTTTTATGCATACTTTTATGCATAGAAATCAATATGATGAAAGTAACTCTTTTGTTTAAAAAATATACTTTTATGCATTATTTTAAGCATAAAAATCCATAATGAAGAAAGTAACACTTTCATAAATTAAAAATTTATCAATAAGTATCTTTCATAGATTTTAATTTTATTGAAAATCATTCTTTTATAAAAATTAATCAATATGCATCTTTTTATGCATGAATGAAAATGACACTTTTAGAATACTCTAACGATGGGGATTACTCTTTTTGATTAATAGAAGATGAATTTTATTTCACAAATTTTCAAAAAATTTCACCATAACCTCCTTTGTATGGCTGACCATTTTTCAATTTTTAACTTACTAAAATTAATTAGAAGTTTACCAAGAGTATTAAAAACATTCTAATGTAAACAATCAAAGAGAAACATTATGAAAAACTTGATTTTATTCATTAATCATTCATCTACGATAAGAATGGTTGGATTTACTAAAGAAGAGAGGGGAATGCCTTTTTTTTCAATGAGGCATAACATCATTTGCAATTTAGAGAAGACAAAAATTTAAAAAAATCATAAAAACCATAGAATGAATGGAAAAGAGAAGAATCTCCAACTACTAATGAATTTGAGAGCTTTCCATTGTCTTGATGGTTTGAGGGTTCTACTCTTGTTTGAAACAAGAGTGGCCACCAATCTTTTGGAACAGGGAAGGTAAAAAACTAATGAATTATGTGAGTAAAATTCACTGTTTTTGGCACTTGGGAGAGGCAGGGTAACAGTGCAAAACACTATTGAGTTTCAACAAAGGAAAAGGCTTCTATTTAAAGGAAAAAGTGAGCTTCTAACCAGGCTAACTGATTCTAGAATTTTCTAGATCAGTTTGGTCAATTTTTGACCCTTTTTAGGTCAGTTTTTCTCACTTTTTGGATCTAGTTGAAACAGGAGAGAGGAGAGATAAAAATATCTCATTATTTGGGAGTTTAAAACTCATTCAAGCATGTGAAATAGGTGCCTCCTTCATGAGGGGAATTCCCCCATGCAGAGGTGTCAAAAATGCATCATTATTTCTAAATATCTCCCTTTTTAACTATTAACCTTGTCCTTAGTCAACTCTTCATCTTATGTGAGTATTTACTCATTTTTGGGGGATTTTTCTTTTATTCTTCTATTTATCTCCTTCCTAGATTTGGATGAATCTTATTGGTCCATAGGAACCTTAATTTAAAATTTCAAAAAAATCTTCATCCCCCTAGGATAATGCCTCTTGAACAGATTATACGTAATTTCTAATGCACCTTCTGAAAATCTTTTTGAATTTCTGTTTCAGGGTAACTTATTTTAATAAGATGAGATATTTTTCTATCCAAAAATATTTAAAAACTGAATTACCACTCTCTAGAAGATTTTCTCTCTCTAGGCCAAAACTGGTAGAAACAAGATCTTTTATATTTCTGAAGAGGGATTTGATTACAGGGGAAGATGCTGGACATCTTGAGAGGCTGGGAGGAATCTTACACTTACACACTTCAAACTTAGAATACTAACCTTCATATTTGATTTAATTCAATCATATGAATACCTCTCAAATAAATTTATCTACAAACTTTAACAAGGGCTTCACACACATATATCTTGTGTTTTCCACATCTTCCCCATCGTAGCTCCGAATTTACTTCTGTCTAAACCACTTTTCTCCACATCTTTTCAAGTATATTTTACTACCTCTGTTAAACTAAATCATGCACTTTAGAAAAATAAGAAAACTTTCTCTTTACACACATTTGCACTCCAAAATGTTTCACTTCATCATTTGATTTTTTCTAACCCTAGTGTTATTTAATTTAGTTAATTCTAATTTATTTGATTTTTCTAATATCCTAGTCTTCTTTAGAACTTCTAGACCAAAGTAAGATCATTTCTAAAATAATTCAAAATACACCTATTCCACTTTCTATCTAGTAACTCAATCATTTTCTCTCACATAATTCTCTCTCTCTCTCTCTCTCTCTCTCTCTCTCTCTCTCTCTCTCTCTCTCTCTCTCTCTCTCTCTCACACACACACACACACACACACACACACACACACATATTTTTTTAATTTAAAAAGTTATTTTTAAGAATTTCATTCACTAATACTTCAGAAAAGTTAAAATTTTCATCTAGTCCCCCACTTGGTTTATATACTAACATTTTTTTCCCCTAATCCTTTAACTTCATCCTAACTAACCTACCTTTATTCTAGTAAGATTATCTAAAATTTTAACTCCCTTATTTATCAATTCCTCTCTAATTAATTTATACATCTATTATTTTATAACCCAATTTCTCTATTTTTTTATTTCTATGAACAATATGTAGTAGTTTAATAACTTCTATGACGTGTAGAATCTTAGGAACGTGTAGCTTCCCTATACTTTGCATGTCATGTTTACCATTTATTCCAATGAGGGATTCTCCATATTTCCTCTCAAAAAATGATGAGATACATTGTCATAATGAAACCACAAGACCCCAATCTATTAGTTCTTGGTGAACACTCCTCATTTTTCACAAGGTTCTAGGATTTGATTCTAAATACTTTCTTGATTGATTCGTCATCACTTTTTTAAGTGTTTTACTTTAGCAATAGTTTGTTAAAAAGCATGTGATACTTATTAATTTTTCTCTCTTGAAACACTTTAAACTTAATAATCTCTTACTAACACCTCAAAGTACCAAATTTTAATCATCTTAATATTAGTGACACTAGTGGGCTCCCCTTTTTTTTCTCTCCTCTAAAGTAAACTCTCATCTATTGAGACGCTTGAACTTAAGGTTGAAATACTAAGCCTCAATAAGAACCTATCACACTTTACTCATATATACTAGTGGGCTCCCCTTTTTTCTCTCTCCTCTAAAGTAAACTCTCATCTATTGAGACGCTTGAACTTAAGGTTGAAATACTAAGCCTCAATAAGAACCTATCACACTTTACTCATATATACTTAAAAAAGAAAAATTTCACTCATGTGCATTTAAAATAAAATTTCATTAAAGGCTTAATACAAAGTTGAGCAAATCATAGTCATTGGGACACTATGAAGATGTGATCGTGATACAAAGGGGGTTGTGTGTTAACACCTTCCTACCCTTCAAACATTTCCTACTAACTTTATTTTAGGGATGGTGGCACGTAAGAATTCTTTTATGGTGTGGATGATGGCACATGGTCTATCTTTGGTATTCTCCACTTTCTCCACGTCAATAATAACACTTTCTCATTTTCATTACCAAATTGAATATTATATTGGAAACTTCATCTAAATGGATTTAGTAAATTTTTAATCTTTGTTGGTGACATTATAAATGGCAAAAAGGTAGAGGAATTTGGGGAGATTGAGATAATTAAGGCTATCATGGTGGTTTGTGAAGGTCTGATGAGATCTAGATGCTTATTTGTTGATCCATAATCAATATATCCACAAGTTCATTATGAAATTTGCTATGAATTTGAGTCTTGTTTATGATATTATTTAAATTTAAAATAAGATCTTTATTGTTTAGGTTAGATTAGGGTTCAAAACCTTATCTCATTAGGTTTTGTTGTATTTTTACGTTAGGGTTGTGTGTGTGTGTGTGTGTGTGTGTGTGTGAGAGAGAGAGAGAGAGAGAGAGAGAGAGAGAGAGAGAGAGAGAGAGAGATGAGAGAGCATTTTCCACTCTCAAGAAGCATCCAACCCATTTCTCTCTTAGTACTTTCATAGAAAGTGGAGCAAATTTAGTGCAAGATCTTATGCCAACAAAAAACCAATGGAACACTTTGTTCCAAGTCTCCAAGTTGCAGTAAGACGTAATATGAAAGGAAAGCTTCTCACAAAGAGGTTAGTTGCCTTAGAGGACTTAAGTGGGCAAAGATTGTGATCCCATATGGATTGATGGGGTTGAAAACTAGAATGTAAGCAATGCTTTGTTGACTAACCAACTAAAGGCAAAATGCATGAAGGTAGGAAACATGGTACTCATATACCAAATGAAACTCAAGTATAGAGGCCAAGGCGCTACCATGTCATGAAAATTGCTCCTCAAGGTGCAGTGAAAATAGAGACCCTAGATGGGGCTAAGATGGAAGGTTATTTCAATAGCAAGTAAAAGGGTACTATAGACCTCTCACCCAAAACATGCTCTATCAAATTCATAAGGAAAAGGAGGACAAACGAGAGGTAGACAGCAAAAAATGAAGGGCACGACTCAAGGCGATTGCACAACAAAAAAATATCCAAGAGGTCATAGGCCCCCAAGCACACAGATCTCTATATAGCCAATCTTCTCATAATGTAGTTGAAACTAGAACTTACCTAACATAAGCTAGAAATCCCTAAAAAAGACCACTTAATTGCATGGCCAACCTTGGTTGACACCCGAGCTAGTCACAACATAATGTCGTAGGAGATGTAGACCTTATTAGGCCACTAACCCATTCCTCAATGTAATGTCTTAGGAGATGTGGACCTTATTAGGCCAGCAACCCACCCCTCAATGTAATGTCTTAGGAGATGTGGACCTTATTAGGCCAGCAACCCACCCCTCAATGTAATGTCTTGGGAGATGTGAACCTCCATTAGGCTAGCAACCCACCCCTCAATGTAATGTCTTGGGAGATGTGGACCTCCATTAGGCCACCCACCCCTCACACCATCCACATCTACCCTCTTACCATGGTCGTCACAACTCTCAATTCATAACTGTCAATTGTTTTCAAGTGGAGTTTTTGCAGCCATTATATGGTCAGTTTAGCAAAGAAGACTCGAGCTTCCCCATGGAATGGTTTACCGTATCCTTGGTGGATGGACTACCCCTTGAACCCTTCAACTTCCCAAGACTTATCCTCTAAATGCACACCATCACCTCAGGTACCCCTAACACTCAACACTCAACACTCCTCTCACCTCTGCATGTGAGCGACCACTCCCTCAAATCATTATGAAAATTTAAAACCTCACTAACAAAGATAAAGTTTACCTCACCTAGACAACCTTAACAACTCTTTGGGGAGGTCACAGAAGGAATGGGTAGCCAAGAGTACCTTAGCTAGGTAGCCCCAAGGAAAGTATGATGCCAAAGCAAAGACTTAGCAACCACCAGAAGCCTACCCATGATCACAAATCTATCATGCGAGAGCCTCAAGCAAAGGATTTTTATCCTCAAACCAAGACCACTAGATTCTCAGCAAGGTGTTAGAAGCTCAAGGGTTCTACAATGGAAACCCTTCTGTTTGGGTCCAAAAAATCTTATTGTCTACACTTGTTAAGCTCACCCTAACATGTCATGTGGGAAGTTACCAATCTACCGAGTCAAGTATGCTCAAGAGCTCCACCATAGCCGCTCATCCCACTATCCTCCCGATCTTGTCGCCGCTATCCTCCCACACTTGTTGTCACACCATGGCAGTTGCTAATCCAACAGGTGCTGCAACCTCTCTCACAAAGAGTGTGTGGGATCTCTATGGAAGACGATCGTCTCGCGGATAGCCTGATCACTCAAGCAAGAGGTAGAGAAGAAGCAAGAGAGAACAAAGTGATTAGCACTAATCACTCCCAAACCCTAAACCTAAGCACACCACACATGCTAGATTAGAGTTACGAGAGAGAGAGAGAGTTACGAGAGAGAGAGAGAGAGAGAGAGAGAGAGAGAGAGAGAGAGAGAGAGAGAGAGAACACTCCACTTTTATTCCAAAAATGGGAGAATGAGTTACAAACAAGAGAAATTGGCTTTTATAGTTCCAAGTATTTTCCCACTAGCCGTTCACGAGTAAGTGACCCGAGGCACCCAAAACATAGTTACAAGGCTTTTCTCTATGGTTTGGCCAACTAACCGAGATCCTCTTGTCTGTCCTTCAAAGCTCAAGACTTGGGAGTGTCTTTAGGGTGCTTCCCTCATCAAATGATAGGATTTACAATATAGTGCGGGTGCCTATTGCATAAGGGCATAGTTGTCATAGGAATGTGTTAACCGCATGTGCTTAACATACTCCCCTTCCTAAACTTGATCGTGTCTTCGTGATTGGTAAGAGGTTGTTGAGGCACACTGGGAAGTGTCGCACTTGGTTGGTTCTCTTATCTCTCCGGAAGTGAGAGGGGGTGTGGGGTTAGTAAGATGGAAAGAAGTTAGTGGAGTACTGATGATTATCTATCTACTAGTCGTATGGGCACTTATGAATTTGCTTTCTTATATGTGCGTAGTTGTACTCTTTATTCTGTTTTTGTAGTTTGTCTTTTTTATCACCTTTATGGCTTGTGGCACAAACATGAGAGGAATTATAGTACTTGAGTGAGTAGACTAGCATGGAGTACTAAATGACCAGTATCCAAGTGGTAGGTGGTGGTGTTAATGAGGGGTTAGTAAAACAATGGTGCTAGTAAGCAAGTGGCGAGAGGGGAATTCCGGAAGGACAAGGAGGTAACTCGCATGGAAACTTCTTGCACTCCAAGATGCTATATTTCGGCGGACATGTAGCTATAGCATCTTCATCAAGACACCTTAATGGTGGGTATCTTGGGGGTGTTGAGTTATTGGGGGTCAATTTTCTCTCTTTTTCTTTTAGTGGTTTATCTTCTTCTATCATTGTAGGTCATGGCACTGGGATCCTGTGTTGATGAGAGTGGTAGTTGATGTCGAGGATCCATAGGAGTAGTAGCTTTTGAGTATGGAAGTAGAAGCTACTTTCGATTATTTGGCATCCCAAGCTAAGGTAGCATATGAAGAAGTTATGGGTAGGATTGATTAAGAATGAAGCACAGTTATTTGGGCAAAGCGAGGGTGATTAAAAACATCCAAGTGATGGGTCGTACTATTGAGCAGGCTTGCACCCACCATGGTCCCCCCCATCCAGAGATGTACCTGGATTGTTGTGGTCAGCACCCTAAAAGAGGGTTTTGTATTCATTAGCCCTGTGGCTAGATTTGTGAGCTTATCCTTGAGATTATCTTGGCTCGGATAATCTCTGACATTTGTGGTACGGCTCCTTGGTTTGGTAACAACATCAAGGGGCAAAGGGGAGCTTCATGGACAAGGCTTTGTTGGTTGAAAGTACTGAGCGAATTAAACTTTTGAGTGCCCGAGTGTGGTGTGTGGGCAAGTCCGTAGGATTTAGTTAATGAAGAGGGGACTTGCTTGCTCGCTGGTCGCCAACCCATCTGTGTCGATTGGACAAGTACTAGCTTGGCTTGTGTGGTTTAGGCCAAATGTTGAGGGTTATGCCATGGGATCCAAATGATGGAGTTTCCATCATTGAAGACTTTCGCTTGTTGTAAGAGATATTTGGGCACCCATCGTGTTGCCTAGTGGTGAGGTCCCCTGGTTGACGAGGCTTCTTGGTTTTCTGTTGAGGCTTAGGGATATGTGTAGGTTGTCGATGCTGGGGACAAGCTTTTGATTGTGGCTTTGGGAGCCATAGCCTTCATGGAAGCCTTGAGCTTTGAGCACATCGGTAGGCACCCATTGTTGGTGGCTTCGTTGTGCTGCTTGGGGTTGCCTAACCTTCGGGCGCTCGGTCTTTTGTCGCCGCATAGCTCCTTGGGGTTGTGGTCGGGGACTAGCCAACATTGAAGTTTTGCTTAGGGTTGGTTTTTTGTCGGCTTGGGTTGCTTCTTGCTCTTGTGTTTTTGAGATGGCCATTTTGGGATCCAGAGTTTTGTATAAACATCATAGAATCCTTGACCTGCACAAAGATTCTTGGACACCCAACATTGATTATCATGATAATGGTAAGAGATCAGGATGCTTGCGGTGCAAGTGGTCTCGAGGATGTAGAGTCAAGGGTGATTGTCGATTTGACGATGAGGTATTGTCAATGCCCTTTTGATCGGATTGTCAACGTTTGGATGGTGTTGACAATGGCCTTTTGATCAGCTTTGGTGAGGCATGAGGTGTGGTAATAGGTGAAATTGCCAATGGATGAGGATGGGACTTGAATTTGGAGGGCAGTCGAGGGTGAGGCGTGTGTATGATTTCCTTTTGTGGACACAAGAGGATTGTGGCTTTTTTGTCGTTGACCTCCATGGTGGTTGTTTCTTCTCACCTTGGGAGTGAGTGACATCAATCCACTCTTTTCCAATGATAATCCTGCCTTTGAGTGCTCCTACATCTATGACATGCACTCCAACTGGTTATTTCCTATAGATATTTTAGGAATGAAATACCCAATACTCATTAGACGCATTTCATGTGAAATTTGAATGTAAGTGTTTTCTTGTGTAAGTGTGGGTTTTCCAAGAGTTTTCCATGCCTCCAAGAAAATGAGATTGGAGCGATTGGGGATGGCTCCTACACACCATCAAGGATTTGATGATGACAAGCTTCACAAACAAAGAGATCATTGGTCCGGGTTGTGGTCATAGAATCTTCAATGAAGGGACCTCTGATCATGGGATGTGTCTGCCATGTATGTAAATTCACTTTGAGTGTTTGATCCCCTTTGCGGAGGTAGGCATGATTTGTGTCCTAGTCATGGACAAGTCGTGTCAATCTCATGAAGGGTCTTCCCAGGATGCTATCATAGACGCCATGTGACGAAAGCCCATGACTATAAATGTGTGTCTAAAGGTCATGTTACTAACTTTAATCTTGAGGTCTATCATGAGGCCAAGAGGTTGCACCGATGTCCCGTCCACAAGCTTTATCACCAATTTGGTGGGATAAAGGGGTGCTTGTCCCCAATTTTCCCAGCACGTTCTTGTGAGATGATGCTTATGCTAGCACCCCCGTCCAAGATGGCTCTGACCACATGTCGTAGGAAATGGGCAGGATTGTGTTCGTGTCTTCACCTTCAAAGTTATGGCCCAATGCATTCACTCGAATTGTTGGTGCGCCTTTCGGTTGTGGGTTTTTCTCATGGGTTTTTCTCATGGAGTACTTCAAGATAATGGGGCTCATATTCATCCAAGGATACTGAGTTATCTCTCTCCTCTACAAAAGCCTATAGTTTTCGTTTCATCTAATCCATGAGGTCATTCCATAAATTCAAATTTCCTTTTAACAAGGGTTTCAATAGGCATTTGGATTTGGGAAGAAAGAAAGGCTGATAGGCCGGCAAGGTTGTGTTGATGAGGAGCTTCCTCATATTTAGGGCCTGGTTCATAGAGTGGACCTACAATGGTATATGGAAGTTTTGTTTGGTCCTTATTTGACGGGGGTTGAGGTCGAGACTTGGGTGCCATAGGAGGGTAAGATACCTTAGCAAATTTTGTGTGGGCACCTTATGAGTCTTTTGTCACAATCTGTGTCACTGTCCTCATCGAGCTCCTTGATGTGAACATGGGATTTGGTCTTGGCTACCTATGGAAAATAGGCAATGGAGGGTTAGGAGGCATAGGTGGGGCAAGGTCTTCGTTTGTCAACATTATGTTGGCAAACAAATCATCCTTAGACTCGAGCATAAGCTCAGACTCTTGCCGTATTGTCTGCAGAAGTGCAGGTTTTTGTCCCAGACATCGAGTAAATATTTCGATGGGGGATTGCATGTGCTCGGGTATTGGTGCATAGGTCACATGTATGGGCGGTTCTTCTAGTTGAGCCTTGTAGTCTTGTGCGATTGTGCTGCTTGGGCCTCTTGAAGACGTTACTTCTCGATGATAGCATTGGGATATGAGGCCAACCGCTTTTGTCGTTTGGTTAATTTCTGTGGGGCTGCTTGGGGGAGTGGCATTTCGGCATGGTCATCACTCCCGGAGGACGATGATGTGGTCTTTTTTGAGCCATTGAGGATGGTAACCCAATCTTCACCTTGGCCAATGTTCTTAGAGCATTGTTTCCTTTTGGATGGGCCACATTTGGTAACTACGGTGCTGGACTACTTTGGTTTATTGGCGTTCTTGAGTTTGGCCTATAACCATGTGACTATATTCAATGGGACAATGGAAATCTTCCCATGTTGAACGCTCAACACATTGAGGGATGGCATGCCTTCAACCATGGAGTGAGAAACTGATTACAAAGGGCAATCCTTGAAGTCATGGTCAATTCCATAGCCGTGACATTGTGGTGTCAATGGTGGCAAGCTTTTCTTTTGAGGGCATTCAGCCACTCTATGGGGTACCTAGCAGAGGAAACATTGAAGAGGTGTTTTCCCTTTTTGGGTGCACCTATGGTGTGCACAATAGGGTCCATGTGAGGCACAGGCAAAGGGAGATGATGTGTTATAAGTGCCTAAGGGGTGGCAGAGCACATGGGCTATAGGGGCTTAACAATGGACCAGGGTTTGGATCTTTCCATGATCAATGGGGTTTGCCTTGAGAGGCAACGGTTGGAATGGAAAGATGGTCATTGTAGGAGATTGTGGTGGTGCTATGTGTGAGTGGTTAGTTGGGGGAGGTGCCACCAGTAATGCATGGTGCTCGGAAGGAGATGATGGTAATCTTACAAATGAGCTTTGGGTTGTCATTGGCTTGGTGGCCAATTGAGCAGAATGGCTTTCTCGCATGTTGTCATCGAGAAAGATTGCCCATTTGTAGTCTTGATCAAAGGTTGAGAGGTCCTTCACTAGTATATGTTCACTAGTATATGGTCGTGAAGTTTTGGATTGTGCAAACCCAAGAGAACACGGTCCATTAATTGCTTTGTCACTCAATTTTCCCTTTTCTTCGCAATAATGTGAATTAAGGTACTCAATGTGTGTTATGTAGTTGCAAAAGGTTTCCTTTGGTTTTTATTCTAATTGGAACAATTGGATTACGGGGCTCCATTTGGGCCCGTATGGTGAAAATCCAAGAATGAAGGCCTCTCTTACTACTTTGAAAGTGTCTTTATGCCAAGGGTCCACGGATTGGAACAATTGCATTGCCTTGCCTTCAAGGCTCAGTGCAAAGAAATGGACCTTTATTATATTATCAAAAATTTCAAATGCCTGACAGATTTGGTTAAAAACCTCTAGGTGGGATGATACGGGGTCTCCAACTCTGTGGAATTTCGGCATAAGTTTGAAAATTTTCACCCACATAGGTTGTGTATATAATGTCTGTGGGGGTGCAATTGTTGTGCCACTCCCCTTCCTATAGCTTGTGCTAAGCTCACAATGTTAATTTGGGAATCAAGGGGAGGTGATACGTGGGTGGGGGTGGGAATATGCCCATGGTTATAGAAGGAGACGTGTGTGTGCTTGTACGGAGGTGTACCACTAGATGAGGGCTCTTCATAAATTGTTTAGCCCTCATGGCCAAACGTGTTTGGCATGATGGTGGCCACATGTGAATGTACAATGGCCAAGGTGTCGCCCAATGGAAGGGAGCACTTGGGGCGTGCAACCATGACCGAAAGATGTCCATGGTGTGCGTTGAGGCTTAAAAAGTCTTCACTGATGCGTGCGCGAATCCAAAATAAAAAATTTAGCTCTCTTTTTCCTTGTGCATGAACACACTCTTGAGATGAAAAAAGGAATTTTTAGGTGTTTCGTGTGTGTAAAAACCACCCTAGTGAGTTGGGGAGGTAGACCTTAAATACCTCTAAAGATTTGAAGAATTTAAATTTTTTGGAAAAAAAACTTTTTTTTGGAAGCGTATCTCCATACGCTTCAGGAGTGAACGGCAACGGCCTTAGAAGTGAACGGATGTGGCTTTGGGAGTGAACGGCCATGGCTTTGTGAGTGAACAACCGTGGCTTTGTTAGTGAACGTTTTTTGTTTGAGTATTTTTCTCTTTTTCTTAAAATTTTTTTTTCCAGAAGAGTACGTTCGTACACTTACGTAGGTACACTTCATAGGTACGCCGCACGATTTTGAATTTGGGGTGGGTGGAGATTTGAATTTAGGAGTGGGAGACAACTAAGATTCCCTCATTAATGTCAAGTAGGTGGGAACAACCGTGGCTTTGTGATTGAACAGTCGTGGCTTTGTTAGTGAACGTTTTTCGTTTGAGTATTTTTTCTCTTTTTTCTTAAAAGTTTTTTTTCCCAGAAGAGTACGTCCGTACACTTACGTAGGTACGTCGCGCGATTTTGAATTCGAGGTGGGTGGAGATTTGAATTTGGGAGTGGGACACAACTAAGATTCCCTCATTAATGTCAAGTAGGTGGGAAGAGGCTAAAGTTAGACGATAACTCTAGATTAGTGGTTTTCAACTAATCTAGAGGTACTCTAACTTAACTAAAAATTAATATTTTTAATTCCATAGTTAATCATCCTTTAACTCTCTTCTTTGCTCTCTAATTACTCCTTAATATGGTAAGGAGTTTTGAGATAGGAATTTGATAGGTGGATTAGTAATGTTTAGGCTAATCCAATGATGTGATCATTTCCAATTAATCTTTCTAATTAAGTCTCAAATTAACCCACTCAAAAGAGAAAAATTTACGTAAATGAGACCTAATTAGGGGTAATTCTCGCTAATTGTGACCTAATGGGGTGTTCTAGGTATGGAATTAGGTCAAGGCAAGTGTTTAGAACACTAATGCCACTCCAATTAGTCCAATAGACTCTTTGTATTTTAATTTTTAGCTCTCTTTAAGCTCACTAATCACACTAACTAGTGGATTAGTAATAATTAATAAAAATTAAGAGATTGTTTGTGATTTTTTAGATTTTTTGGTTGATTAGGGTTCTTACATTCCTAAGCTAACTTTGTACACTAATCTTACAAAAAACATGATTGAAAGCTAAAAATTAGCCAATAACACTCTAGGTTTAAGCAAAAATCCTCTTGTTTGAGCTCTCTAATCACTCAAATCTCTAGTTTTTTTGCTTAAACTCTTGCTAATCTTACTCCCAACCACAAGCTATGCACAAAATCAAACAAAAAACAACAAAATAAATCAAGCAAACCAAAATCAAATGCCTTAGTTACTTACTTGGCACTGGGAAATGGAGACTCCGTCGAATTCGAATCAAAGAAGGCTTGGCAAGTAGTGGATTGGCACTCCCCACCAGTGGCGCCAAAGATGTTAAGATTTTCCTAACATGTCGTGGGAAGTTATTGATCCGCCGAGCTCGAGCTATGCTCAAGAGCTCCACCATAGCCGCTCATCGCCACTATCCTCTCGCACTCAATAGGTGGTGCAACCTCTCTCATGAAGATCATGTGGGATCTTCGCGGAAGACGATCACGGTAATAGCCTAATCACTTAAGTAAGAGGGAAGTAAGAGAGAATAAGTAATTAGCACTAATTACTCCCAATTCCTAACCCTAAGCACACCACACATGCTAGATTAGAGTTGAGAGAGAGAGAGAGAGAGAGAGAGAGAACTCTCCACTTCTATTGCACAAATGGAAGAATGAGTTACAAACAAGAGAAATTGGCTTTTATAGTTCCAAGCCTTTTCCCACTAGGCCGCATCTGGGAGTAAGTGGTCCGAGGCGGCCAAAACATAGTTACAAAGCTTTTCTCTATGGTTTGGCCAACTGACCGAAATCCTCTTATCTGTCCTTCGAAGCTCAAGACTTGGGAGTGTCTTTAGGGTGTTTCCCTCATCAAATGATAGGATTTACAATATAGTGCGGGCGCCCATTACAAAAGTGTGTGGACATTTTTTATCGTAGGAATGTGTTAACCGCATGTGGTTAACAACACCACAAGCCCCTAAGCCAAAGACATTCAAGCGATGGTCCTAACACCTAATGCCATCCGTATAGTCAACACTTTGATGAATCCCAATAAAGTTGCTAGAAGCTCAAGGCTTCTATGAAGGGAATTTGGGTTTCGAGGTAAAAGAAAACCGCATTACAAACCTCCAACCAACCACGCCATTAAATGTCAAAGTAAAGATGGAGTGGTGACCTAAAGCTATGCCTTCGATGCCACCCCTAAGGTTTAAGCAAGAGTGGAGAGCAGTGGCTCCAACCTCAACTCACATGCCGACACCACCTTTGAAACAATCGGAAGAGTTCTTAGACATACGACGAAGTCCATGTGTGGTGGTCATATCCTCCTTTACTTTAAAAAAGCCACCAATGCTACCAAAACCCCAAGAGAGTTGTGCACACACTCCCTTGGAATCGCTAAGCTATTCCAAGGCTCAAAGGGATCACCAAGGCCCCACAATAACCCGATGTGCCATGTTGCAACACCGACTGACTCACGTACTAGAACACTAAATATTAAGTGTACCATAGCAAAGCCACGAGACGACGGTGGTGTCAAAGGATGGACATGTGATTTTTCGCCTTCACTGATTGAGTCCACACGGTCGGAAACCTGAAACCCCAATGGTATAGCACCTCCTATCAATTATATAAGCATCGACATGTGCACGTTCTCTAAACACACATGAGATATTGGCACGTACACACTCTCTGCTATCCATGCACACATAAGATACCGGCACGAGTACACTACGTAAACGCACATGAGACACTGGCATGTGCGCACTCTGTCCTATACATGCACAAATAAGACACCAGCACAAGCACACTCAGTATAAGACAACATCACACTCTAAACACGCATAAGACACTGGCACGTGCACACCCCCCACTATCCATGCACACATAAGACACCAACACGTGCAAGCTCTCCAGCACGTGCACACCCTCCCCCCACAAACACACACACACATGCACCAACCTTAGAAAACTTCATTAATGAGCTTCTTTATTGATGCTATAGAGAGAGAATCTTTTTTGACGTAGGCTTTTTCATGCAATCAGAGAGCGCTTGTAGGAGTGCTTCATGTGCACCTGCACCACCAGCTTCTTACTAGTCTAGCAGAACTTCTTAACCTTCACTACCTGCTTCTTGAAATTCGCAGGGTATAACATAGACATGCATTGTTAATTATGCTTATGCATAGTATTTTGTACAGAGTACATGAATAAGTAATAGCACTGAACATTATGTTTATGTACTCTGCAGAGTCCATGGCAATGCCACTATGGTGGAAATAAAGGTCTCATATTATTTTGGTTTCTCACTGTGGTGAGTGTATGGGGAGGGAACACTCTACCATGGTAGTATGGTAGTAACGAGATTCCTACACACTCTGCGGAGTTATGTAACAAGGGATCTTTAAAAAGAAGATTGAAGAACCCAAAATCCAGAGGCTTGAGTATTAAGGAATCGAGAAATGTCATTCTTTTAATGATGTCTTGTTATGAAAGGTTAATTTGAGTAAGATGACTAAGTACCATGTGGGGGGTTTGAGTAGATGGTATTTGATGCATTGGCGTTAAATCTAAGACTACTTTAGTGAGCTTTTAAAAAAAGGAGAAAAATCAAGGTTTGTGGGGGCTAGATGTTTCAAATCTGATGAGAAACAAGAGATTACAGTTATACCTTGAGTAGTTTGAAAGACTATATATTTGAAGAAATAGATTGTTGTTGGCTTTGTCTAGAGAATTATTGTATAGATGGTAGAGTAGATCATGAAGAGATACTGTTCTAGTTGGCTAAGCCAAGAGGAGGTATGACGGGTTTTCTTGATATCGTTCATTATGGACCAAAAGAACTTCATGACAGCTTAGAAGCTTAGTCAAAGAAGGGATATCTTGATTTAAAAAAATCTCTCTCTCTCTCTCTCTCTCGTTCAAAGCATGCATAGTGCAGGGACGAGCGTTCGCATCCGTGCAAGCATGCTTAGTGCAGGGACGAGCGTGGGAGTTTCTCTTCTTCTTTTGAATGTGTTGAGGAGAGTGGATTTGAGGGAGGATTGGGTACGAAAAAGAGAAATTGAGGAGTGGGTTCGAGGGAGGATTGGGCAGGAAAAACAGAAACTTTGTGCTAATCTAGACCAATAGTGTGCCCATTTGCATGAAGAATTAAAAGATTCACCTTGCTCACTAATTGGCAGGGTTTCTTCCATGATCAACACGCCAAAAGGTGGCAAAAAATGAGTACTGTCGTCTAATGAAAGACAATAAGTGCTTACAATGGATTTATATATAGTAGCAATATGCAAGCCTTGGTTTCATCACAGACAATGCACAAGGGTCTACTTTTTCCATGGTATGGTTGGTGGTCGTGCGTTCTCTATCATTACTTTCACAAATGCAACAAGTGGCCATTGTAGCTTCAAGACTTCTCTTTCTAAAACAAATGGTTGGTTGTACCATCCTCATGTTACTCTGTAGCATTCGTAAAATTTGAAACACTATTTTGATTACTCTTTCCCATGTTAGTTGTTCTTAAGGTGACATGAGCGTGCACACGCATACAAAGATGGGAACAACTTTCACAAGCAACCATGTCTTTCCAACTCGAGTGTAGCATTGGTGTAACCAAACTTATAACTGAATCTTCTAGTATTTTCAAAATTTTCCATCCCTGCTTAGACATTGAAAAGGCAAACTACCACAATATATATATATAGAGAGAGAGAGAGAGAATATATATATATATAAAGAGAGGGAGAGAGAGAGAGAGCACACCAGTCAATAAGGAAAGCGTAGATTTTCCCATAGCGAAAAATGATAGTCCTTTCTAGAGCCCAAGGCTCGACTGAAAACACTTTATCATTAGTTGAGTACAAAATTTGTGATCGGTGTGTCATCTTAATGTCTAGCCAAATAGCATGTACAAGCCGTGGGAAAAAGTGGTCGCCTTAGGTGTCGAAGCATTTAATGGGAGCTGCAGAAGCAGCACCACATGCTATATCTTAAGATATACCAACTCCTCTACAGCTGGTAAACTTTCAATTCTTTGCAATACCACTTTGTTGGGCTCATCATCGACCCCGATTGCAACCACCGCCTTCTTCCGAGGTCCCGTCCTTCCCACCGTCATAAAGCTAATATTCACATTTTCCTCCCCTAGAATGCTCCCTACTTTGCCAATCATCCCAGGCTGATCGACCTGCCTGCTGAGGATCACGCTCCCTTCCAGACTGATATCGACATCAAAACTGCCAACTTTTGAAAGGTATGGAGTCCCATCCTTCACTTTGCCTTCCAATGTAATTTCCCCGGTATCAGATAAAGCACTAGCAAATTTGGACTCCACACGTGCGATCTTCACCTCAATAGTCTGGAGTGGGACCTCCGGTGAACCATCAGAGAGTTGCCGCTCCTCGATGATCTTCAAGCCCCGTTGCTTAGCTATGTAGTCTGCGTTGACTAAGTTGATATAAGCACTCGAGATCGGTTCGATTAGACCTTTAGTAACCATTGCTCTCAGCAAGCGGGTGTCCAGATCATCATCGGTACGTGCAGACGAGTACAACAGCTTGACATTTTTCACTCCGCTTCCTCCTGCTACTAGCTGTATAGCAAGCCTTCCCAACCTCTCTGCTAAAGAAACATAAGGAGCGAGTTCTGCAAGGACCTATTTGAGAAAGTTTGCAGATCCTTTATAAGCAAGTGAAAAACCACATACAGAAGCACAGCATAACCATTACCACAAGATTATACAAATCAAGCCATCACAAAATGCACTAGTTTACACGTGTGGGCTAAAGGTCATTTCACTAACACATCGACAAGAAAAGTTATAAATTGCACCTAGGGCCTATAGAAGTTAAAGGGGTGTGCACATAACTAGGTGTTGAGCAAACAGTGTGGTCTAGATCTAGTCTAAATAATGGGCTGCCAAACCCCTGCTGATCTCTGGGTGTGGTATAGAATGCATCCGGTAGGCATTCGTGGAAGCCAGGTGCACTATGGTATGGAGGCCTCATACTTATGTGTCTCAACCTAGTCAAACTCTCCCGTGCTTGAGGGTGGTCCAGTGCTGTTGTGCACCATAGGTTGGTGAGTCCATCAACTGCTTTCTGTGTATGTGTGTGCATTACCTTGGTGCTCTAAATGCAGGTTGATCATGGATGGTTATATGGGGTTTAAAAGATGAAAGGTCATTTTGGTAAAATCTCTGCTAAAAAGAGTGCCAAAAGTCTGAAACCTTTCCTTCACAATCTTTCATGGGGGCACGCTAAAGAAAAAAACTACATACCTCTTGGGGAACCATCGGTGCATTTACAGCAGTGGCAGCAAGCTCTCCTTGCAACGCACCAACCACCGCCTCTGCAATTTCCACAGCTACACCCTCCTGCTCAATTTAAGCGACACAGCGATAAGCATTCACACGTATTTTAACTATGGCTGAGTAAACAGATGTAATATTTATGAATATGTGTGTGTAACTAATTAAATCAAGATATTATGTATGTATGTGTGTGTGTGTGTGTGTGTGCGTGTGTGCGCGTGCATGCGTGTGTGTGTGTGTGTGTGTGTGTGTGTGTGTGTGTGTGCATGTATGTGTATACATAAATATGTACATACATGTGTGTGTGTGTGTGTGTGTGTGTGGTGTCTGTAATAATGTGATCTATGAATATATAAATCTTTTTTTTTTAACAGCATTTTGGATGAAAGACGCATGGGCAAAGTTCAAACACCTGAGCCTCGGTTGTACTTGCTCCTAGATGGGGTGTTACAATGACATTCTCATGTAATACCAACTTATTGTCCTGTTTTGGTGGCTCCTCTGTAAAGACGTCCAATGCTGCCTGGCATCCACACAAATAACTTACAATACGAGATCACTTCCATTCCTCTTACAAATTCAGAACCATGTGGGGTAGCACCCTTTTGGTGAACATCATTACCTGAGCAACAACCCCATTGTCGAGTGCCTGCACAAGGGCTTCCTCATCAATGACACCACCCCGTGCAACATTGATGATCCGGACTCCTTTTTTGACTTTGGCAAAACTTTCTGCATTGAATACTTTAGACGTTGCTTGGGTCAAAGGCATATGCAAGGATATAAAATCTGCCTGGGCAAGTGCCTCATCAAAAGAAACCAAGTCCACTCCAATAGCACGGGCCCGGTCAACTGGGGCATATGGGTCGTGTGCCAATACAGTCATGCCCAGCCCCTTTGCTCTACGAGCCACTTCTGATCCAACCTTTCCAAATCCCATCACAGCCAAAGTTTTACCGACAAGGGATACTCCTGTGTATTTGTTGCGCTGCCATTTACCTACACATGTATAGAAAAAAAAATTGGCACATTAAGAAATTCTTGTAAATTGAGGTAGTTTCTCATTGAGGGAAGAAATGTGGGAGGAGAAAGAGAGGGGGGGGGGATTGGGGGTGGTGGTGTTGGGGGAGCATCTCAATAGATGTGCCCGTAGCCTTAGTGGCATCTTGGTGCATTGTTCTTTCTTAAGGACGCAACAAAACTACTCATATCACCCTCTGCAGACTGCCATCTCTATTAAAGTCAACCTTCCCATTCTCCTACTCGACCCAGGTTAAATACCCTTGCTTAAAATCGTCCTACATCTCCACAATAATGTTAAAATTTCAAATGTCTCACCTCAAATTGGACCAAGAATTTGCTACCCCATCCTTACGAGGAACTGTCGTGAGGAGAGACCATGTTTGAGCAGCGTCAAGAGGGTTCTTTTAAGGCAGGCAGGCTGTCACAGGTGCAGTGACAGGTGTTCAGCTATGTACAAGCAGCCACCAAACAGCAAAGTTGCGCCACCCATATGTGGACACAGGTTGGCTAGTGGGCATCCTCGGCACACAAAAAATAATTTTTGAAGCCCAACCTGGTCATATGCAGCTCAAGCACCCCAATCAGCAGTTGGGGCACTGCACTTTTTGACAACTAAACAAAGTTGAACTTCTCTAGTGCTTTCTATCAACCTTCCCCTCCACCCAGGTTTGAATTCCCTTGCTTAAAATCCTCCTTCGTCTCCACAATAATCAAATGTTCAACCTCAAATCAGACCAAGCATTTGCTAGACCATGCTAATGAGGCCCCGTCGAGAGGAGAGACAAAGTTTGAGCAGCGTTAAGCATCTTTTTTAAGGCAGGCAGGCTGCCACAGGTGCAGTGACAGGTGTTCAGGCATGTACAAGCGGCCAAACATCAGGTTTGAGCAGCCAACCTGCAGAGTATGGGCATCCGCGTATGATGCAGGTTGTCTGAGTATGATGCAGGTTGAGTGGGCACCTTTGGTACGCAAAAATAAATAAAAAAATTACACCCAACCTGGTCATCTGCAGTTGGGGAAGCACACTTTTTGACAACTTTCAAACAAAGTTGACGTCTCTAATGCTTTCTGTCCTCAATCAGATGGAAAGACAGGCATCAGCTGACATTTTGTGTGTTGAAGAGTTGTCCATGACCAACAAGCCCAATTGAAGAAGTACCTTCCATTCGTTCAAGCATGCTTAATGACACAATGCACTGTATAAAACAGATGTTATGACCCTTACAAGTACAAGCGTGGGACACGCTGGCAAAGTGTGGGACATGCCAGTAGTGCGTGTGTTACGTCCCAGGGCTAACTAGGGTTAAGACCCTCGGGTTGGGTTAACCATAGCCCAAGGTTAGGCATCTTAAGTGGGGGGATTAGTAGCTTTTATGAGACGTGCTTTATTTGGCTCTTGGTTAATAGGAGGCCTATATAAGTCACTTTATGGATCAGTTTTGAGGGAGATCTCCTCGGACCTGGACTCGAGGCCTTGAGACTACTCCGTGCTTACATCCAATGGGTGTGTCCTGGTGGTATGGGAAGCCAACGACTTTAAACGTGGAGCCATGTCTCGGATGCTACTGTCTCCCTTGCTCGAGGGTGAGCCGTAATGGCTCTATGGTTGGTTGGTGAGCTTGATGCTATGTCCTTTTGTTTCCATGTTTATGCTTGATCGTAGGGTTTATTTGGTTGGGGCTTTACATTGGTATCAGAGCCAAACCTACTTGGATTAAGCTTGGAAATCTCTGAAAGGAGGAGAGGAGAAAATCCATCGCCTGGATCTCCCGGAGCTTAAGTCGTCGGGTTGCTTTTTCACTTTCCAAGGTCTGGGTGGTATGGGACGCTTGGACGGAAGGCGGGGAGTAACGGGGCTCAAGGGAGAAGATCGGTGTGGTTGGATGTGTGGGAGTTTTGCAAAGAACTCCATATCCATGTGAAAAAGCAGAGAGAAAAGCATCGTGCTTTTGGTGCTTTTTTGAGTTTTATGAGGGGGAATTCTTTGCCCTAAAACCTTCTGTTTGTACCTGCGCTTTTGCGTCTCTAGACTTCATCCCATAGTTTTTTTTCCTCCACGGCTGAACTATTAGGGTTTCTGTGCAGGCTGGACATGTGGAGAAGGTTATATGGACCCTGTTCAGAGCACACACAGAGGGGAAAAGCACTGCTGTGAGCCGATTCAGGCTGTCCTGTGTGACTGCCCATGTGTGGTCATGGTACCCATGAGTGGGCATGCCCGGGTGCGAAGGGGGACGCCCCATAACTGGGCTGGACGGCTAGAATATGAGCGCATATCAGCAGGGGCCGAGTACTCTATATATGGCTGGTAGGTGCGTGGTCTGTGTGAAAAAAGCACACGTCGTGCTTTTTGCCCAAAAAAACAGGTCGATTTGGAGCTTTTCTGGTGGGCGCACATCTGAGATGCTATTTTTGGATTCAAGTGTGCTTTTTTGGGGTGTTTGGTCATTCAAGCACACAGAATTCTGTAGTCGACCAGAATTTGTGCTTTTTGACACCCTGAACTGCTTGCTTTTGATTTCTCTTTTGTGCATCACCTCTGCTGTCGCCTGTTTAGACAACATTGACTGCCACATCAAGTCTCCAAAAGGACGAACTAGCCATCAGTAAGAATAGGTGGTTTCATCTGTGGAGGTGTCTGGACCTTTGTCAGCCTCTCCTGCAACAACTCAACTTGGGGTAACTACAGTATCTATTGCTCCTACGCAGGGTGGTGATACAGTTCAACCTAGTATACCACAGGTGTTCCCTCAGTATGTGGGACAACCCACACCCGCTTTACAAACAGGTGTGGATCCCAATTTCTTACATGCTTTTTCTCAATTTGCTGCTCCGTATTCTCAGTATATGGGTTATGTACAACCTCCTCTACCTTCGACACAACCTTCTCCTTTTCCTCACCTCCTGCATCTCCACAAGTGGGTACTTTGTATGCCACTGTGCTTGATTAACAACGACAACTCACAGAGCTACGCTCCCAAGCTCCCCAAGCTTCAGCTAGTAATCCTCCTCCTCTGCAAGTGCCTTTTAATCCGGAATCGCTTTCTGGTGAGAAGAAAGAGTGTGAGGAGCTTTACTTGGATATCTGGCTTGCGAAGTGAACCACCTTTTTTGATCTATACAGATACACTGATGCTCAGCGCATTAGTCAAACTCAAATTATGCTTCAGCATAAGGGGTTTGCCTGGTGGAAGGACCTTCGTGAAAAGCCGACAACATGGGCTGATTTTCAGTAAGTGTTTAAGCAACAGTTTGTCTCGATCAACAAAATTGAAAACTTTCATAAGCTGTTCAAATTGGAGATGGGAAAGAAGAGCCTGGACAACTATTCCCAAGAGTTCAAAGACTTGGTGAACAGTTGTAAGGCCCTTGAGGAGCCTCATGTGTTGGTGTATATGCTTTATTTATTCGGACTACCTCCAGATTATCAGAATGAGGTTCTACGGAACCGTATTCATTCTACCGCTATGCCAAGAATTTTGATGACATCCTTGATGTCAGAAGAGGTGGTGAGCCTGCACGCAAGAACCAAAAATTCTCTAAAGACAAGAAGCGAGGTAGTGTTGCAGCATCCCAAGATGGTCAATCATTACAACGTAATCCCAAAAAGCGCTCGAGAGGCAAGAGAAGATCCGCTCTGCAATCCGAAGAACAAGTAGCGAAGGCGAAGAAAGAGAACTTGTGCTTGGAGTGCAACAAGCCTGATCATCACTATCGGGATTGTCCGAAGAAGAGGTAAGACCTCGGTACATATTACGGAACTACAAGGTAACTCTTTGATCTCTTCTATTGAAATTCATCATTTGGCCTCAAGTAGTTGCCGTGGATGTCAAATAAGTGAATTTGCTTTGGGTCCGCATGATCTCCTCCAAGCTGAGGGATCTGTAGGCGGCCAAAGGGTGCAGATTCTATTTGACAACGGTTCTACTCACAATTTTTTTTCTTCACGTTTGGTACAGACACTCCGGCTACCCACGGAGGCAAGTGATCATCGGTATGTGGTCAACCTTGCACAGGGTGCAGATGTGGAAGTGTGGGATCGAATGGTGCCTAGACTGGAGGTCTAGATTCAGGACTACCGGGAGGCTTTGGACTTCCATATCATGAACCTTGACAAGGTGGATATAATTTTGGGAATGTCCTGGTTTTTTGACAAGAGCGAGACGATAATGTTAGATTATCAAACTCATAAGCTCTCGTTTGTTCATGATGGTGAACTCTATGTAATCTGGGGTGATGTCCCCCGTGGATTCTTTGATGTAAACTCGACTCAACAAGCTTTGGCCGAGGATATGTATGAATCACTTTTTGATCCAAATTCTGTGTCTTTTTGTTGTTTCTATGATCTTTTCAATTCTGAAATTTTGTTAAGATCATATGCTTTAGAGTGTAATTCTATCTCAAGTAATAGTTGTACTAAAGAACAACAAATTTTAGACGATATTTTACAAGAGTTTAGTGATGTATTTCCTAACGAGTTACCAGATAGTCCGCCACCCGAGCGGAGTGTTGACCATGAGATTGAGCTATTGCTGGTAGCCATCCCGTCTCCCGGCAACCTTATCGGTTTAGCCAGAGGGAAGAGGACGAGATTTCTCGGCAACTGCAAGAGTATCTCAATAAAGGTTTTGTTCAATCTAGTATGTGTCATGTGCACAATGTGTATCTACCGTGTGCTACACGCATGCAAGACTAGTTTCGAGGCTTGGGGAAGCTTGGAACTAGACAGGCTGATTGACAAGCTGAGTTAGGGATAAACTAACGGGCGGGCACCCAAGTATGGACGGGCAGGCGGCCAAGTGTGGACGCCCGATGACCAGCCAAGAGCCTATAAAAGGGTGGCCAAGGTTAGTTATTGGGATATAGAGATTCTCGCGAGTTTGTGAGAGCTCTATGGTCGCGAGGAGGAGATTGGTCGGTACGTCAACCTAGTTAGCTCAGCTCGTGGCTCGGTGGGGACAGCCAAGACTGTGGGCTTACCCACGGCTGTCATGGTTGGGAGGTGAGTCAAGCTTGCACCCCCTTTGTTGTTTGTTGTTCGTTTGTTTGCAGGATTCGAGTTTCGAACCAAGATCGATCACGAGGGGATCCGTGGGGTTTTGACAGTGGTATCAGAGCATACCTCGTGAACGAGCAAGTCGGTAGGTAGAGAAGAAGAGGTTGAGGAACGGTATGTGTTAAAAAGCTTGCTGTTTTTTCTGTGCATATTGCACTTTTCAGAAATAGTATGTGTTTTTCTTCATCAAAGACACCCATGTTGATGGGAGGTGGTAGTCTAGAAGGGTCTTTTGTTTGGCAAAGAAGAGGAGAGTCGTTTGTGCAATCATATGCATGAGCAAGTCGGGTGAGAAGCAGAAGACAGAAAAGCACGATGCTTTTTCGTTGAACGAGAGAGAGAGCGAGAGAAGTGCTGGATCGCTTTTAAGCGCACACGTTTGTGCGCTGGCGGGAGGCGCTGGTTGGCTATCGGCGGCTGGCAGGCAGGCAGGGAGGCGCATAGGCCTGCCAAGCCAGGCGGCCAGGTAGCCAGGCCCACATAGGCACCTTGGCCTACGCAGCTAGGTGACCAGCCTAGCGCAGGTGCCCAGGCTATCACGGCTGGCCTGCAGGCAGCATCGGCCGCCGACAGCTACGCGTGCGACGCACTCAGGCGCCGGCAACAAGGAGTGCTCTGGCAACAATCGACGACGGCAGTGCAACACTCGACGTCAGCATCCGCCGGAGGAAAAGCATGTGCCGGCAGCTCACCGACGGGCAAATCCAGGGGGAAAGAAAAAAAAAACTAAGGAAAGCTTACGTTTTTTTTAGCTTTCGTTTTTTTTTAGTTTAAAATTTTTTAAGTTTTAAAAGAACCCTCCTCTAAGGTTTCCAAAGTGTTTTTTTTATAAAGAAAATAGAATATATATATCCATATATATATATATATATTTATTTATTTATTCAAGAAAAAAAAACACAAAAGCAAAGCAAAAGCTAAGCTTAGCTTTTGGAGATTTTTTGGCTTTTGGAAACCTTTATAAACCCCCTCAAGTGGGCTTCTTGCCACACATCTCTCAAGTTCTCAAGTTTTCAAGCTCTCAAGCTCTCAAGTTCGCTCGCACTTTTATTGTGCAAAGATCGAATTTTCTCTCCACGTACCCTCTTCACGATGTCGACCCAAGAATCGGAGTTGGAGCCCCTTGTGGAACGCGAAGGCTTGCCGGCTACGGAAGGTACCGATGCTGATCTTTTTGACGATTTTGTGTCGAAATCAGATTTCCAAGAGTTCAAAGTAGCTCTCGAAGCTTCTTCGACGGAACGTCAGGCACAAATCGCAGCCCAGATGCAAGCTTTGCAGAACTCCATCGCTCTATTGACCACTACCCTCTCTACTTTCTCGGATATGGATACCTTGGCTTCAGCTTAAGGCCCCAACATTACTCCGGAACCGTTCGGGGGTGAGCAAAAGCAGCGAACCAAGGAGATCGTGGACACGTGGCTACATAAGTGGCAAGTTCACTTTCAGTTTCATCCATATGATGATGGAAAGAAGATCCAGTTAGCAACAGGTTTCCTGTCCGGCAAAGCTTTGCTTTGGTGGAAGGAACTCAACCCTAAGCCAACAACTTGGGCACAATTCGAAGACGTTTTCAAGAAAGAATTCCTCAAGAAAGAGGATGATTACGATGTTGTTGCCCGGTTTACAGCTTTGACCATGACCTCGCAGCACCTACCTCCAGAAGTTTCGTGACTTGCAGATGAAAGCTACAAAGATGGATCCCACTACTCTTTTGGGGTTTTTTGTAGCTGGTTTACGAGACTCGTACCGATTACAGGTTAAAAATAACAAATGTAAAACTTTGGACGAGGCCATTCATTCAGCCCGTATCTATGATGATACGATAGTCTCTTCCAAGTCGAAACCCGTTACCGAGCAGGGGAACAAGCATAAAAGAAAGTTCTCCGCACCTATGGCTAACACGACAGAGGGAAAGTCTTCGGACCAACCTTCGAAGAATTCAAGTTCGACACCAGCGAAGAAGAAACGACTCCTTAGGGCTTTAAAGCTCAAGAAGGAAGGACGTTGTTTTATCTGCGAAGAAAAAAGACACATGCGTAACGAGTGCCAAAGCAAAAGAATACCAAGACAAAAGCAGGACCCAAGCCAAAGGTAGCTAACTAGTTGTCTTTGACAGGTACGTCAATTACTGTACTTTCTCGCCCTAGTACTTATTCTGATTGTCTGTTCAATTCGAAGGTATTTGGCATGCATGATCTATTGGGGTAAAGGCATAATGCCCACCCTTATAGTGTGTACAAGCCCATAAGTTATAGTACATAGTACACTTAGTACTTTTTGTGTACTAAGTGCACTATGTGTACTAGTGCAATATACATGTGTGATAGGGGAGTCACACACTCATGCTATTCCCATGAGTTGACTTATCCCCACATCTCTCTCTCTCCCCCTTGTTGTTTCTCTGTGTATGTCTCCCACATGAATAACCTAACCCTAATTCTTCTCTCTCCCATTCAACTGGTATCAGAGCATAGGTTGCTGTCTTTATCCTCTGTAGCTGAGTTTCTTCAAAAACGCCCTGCCATCAAAGAGGAAAGCGTGGCTCAAATTCTGCTATGCAGGCTGTGTGTGTGTAGCTCCATGGAACCTGGAGGGCTGAAGTAGCTTGTCGGTGTGACCCAGTCAGTGTGAGCGTGGGCTGCCCAGCAGCCACGCTGGTCTGCCCAACATCGCCTTGCACACAGCCAGGCGTAGCAAGAAAGGCAAGATAAGTCCTCTGGTGGTTTGGAGTGACAAGTTGGACCAGTGTTTTAGAGCATTGAAGGAGCTTGTTACCTCGGCACCTATGTTGCTGATTGTGGATCCCAGTAAACCTTTTGTGGTTGAAACAAATGCCAGTGATTATGCAATAGGTGCTGCCCTATTCCAGGATGGGAGGCCCATAGCATTTGAAAGTAAAAAGCTTTCAGATGCACAAATGAGGTACCCTACCCAAGAAAAGGAGCTTCTAGCAATGTCCATGCGTTGAAGATCTGGAGACACTATTTGTATGGGTCTCGATTTGTAGTCTGGACAAATCACCATTCGTTGAAGTATATTTGTGATCAGCCTGATTTGAGAGGTCGGAAGGCCAGATGGGTTGACCCCATGCAGGAGTTTGACTTTGAGATCCGCCTCTGCTCGTCTGCGTCTGCACACAACCCTCCCAACTCGTCCTTTGCACACCTCTTGCCATCGCCAGTCCCGAGGCTCTGCCGCCTGCCTATTCTCCTCGGTCCATTGCCCTATCCCAATCACCTCAAGCTCAACCCTCCAGAGACGGTTGACTCAACAATTCAATTAGGCTAAGTGTCTCTTGTAACATGCAATAGAAGTTTTCGTAATTGAGGATCCTGTCACACAAATGCTCACACCATCTTCTGTATCTTGAGTTTCACGAGTTTAACTATCCACTTTATGACTTCAAACTTTAAGAGATGAGAGAGAGAGAGAGAGAGAGAGAGAGAGAGAGAGACTGTATACCGTATGGAGTCCAAAATTACCCACTGGTCCCCTATCTCGTTACCGGAATAGTATTTGCTTTATTTCTTTGAAGAGACTGACTGTGGACTGAAGATAAGCCAAACGCAAGATCTCTGAGGACCAAGAGTCGGGCTAAGCTGTACATGGCTGTAGAAGCACCAATGATGACCAATCTCAAGCCTAAGCACTCTTTCCAATGGATGTAGGAAGGCTGCAAATCTGAGGCTGAGAGAAGGGACTGATTGGGACTGTTCTAAGCTATGTATGAATGCTGAAAATGAGTATGAATGCTGAGTTTTACCTTCGCCAAGTGGCTATAGCAAAACAATGCAAACAAGGATGCTGAAAACTGTATGAATGCTGAAAACGCAAGGTGCTCTATAGGGCTGAATGCTGTAGATGATGCGTTTTGCTGAATGCTCAAGCGTTGATGCTCCTATATGCTGATGGATGAATGCTGATGGCTGATGTGCTGAATTCTCCAATCGCTTATGCTCCTTGTGCTAAAGGCTCCAAGCGTTGAGGTCTTCTAGGCTGAATATGGTATGAATGATGGAATGAATGATATGCTCAACTATTTATATGGACACCTGATGTTGGTCGGCTGGCTACAGAGCTGGCCGATTGCATCTTGTCCTGGATAAATGCATAAATGATGTAAAAATGCCCATTAAATGCTATAAATTATGGAAAAAATACTAGATAAATTCTAATAAATGCTAGATGTTATGTGAAGGCTTCTGCAATGGTTTATATGCAATGGATGAATGCTATGTAGAGTGCTTTCTAATGCAAACCCTAGGGCTTCTACTGACTCTACATGCATGAATGCATCTCTTCAAGTGGGTTAAGGGACTTGGACTGACTGACTGACTATCTAAGGCTCAGGAATGACCTACCTAGCTCGTGCCTGACTTATCCTGGATTGAGGATTACAATGGGGTCACGGCATACGACAATTATCATCCTAAAGGGTACTAATAATGTACAATGTTGCACTGATGATGATGAGCCATCTTGTCACCATGCACTACAATGCATAGTGCATGTGACCCTTGTTTCGCTCTTGGTCGGGTCTGGCCCATGCTTAGCCTCTCTTCCACACAGGAGGTATTTTTGAAGGCAATCATCAGGAGCATACACGAAGGGCATTTTGTGGCTTCTGTTATACACGAGGAGCACCAAGCATTCTGAGGTTTTGGACTCTTGTTTTGGGGACATGGGTCTCTCTACAGGCTGGTCTACAGAGATTTACAGAACTACGACATTTCAAATTTGGCACAATGGGTCTTGTTTGGCTCCGTGGTTGGTGAAGCTTACAAGCAGTCTGTTGGTTCTTGTTACTGGCCAGCTCAGCATAGCAATCATGCTTTCCACCTGGTTCAATTGCAGTCTCGTCTACCTACTGCAATCTCCCAACGCTCTGAGGTAATGGGAAGCAACCAGTCCTGTTTTTGATGCTCTAGTTCTAGTTTACATCTAGATCTTGTACCTCTACCAGTTTGTTGGCTCTGGAACCCCACCACTCTTGAACACTGGAGATCGCATCCTTTACTACTGGTCGTTGTGTAAATGCTTTTGAGATTTGAGGTTGAGCTTCACATGTTTTATTGGGTTTTAGACTTATCTAGTATGCTTTTATACTTTGCAAGGATCAAGTTTGTACACACATTTGTTGTTATCACTCCATGTAATTTCCCTTTCTTTTGACGGAGCAAGTAAAGTCACTTCATCCTCTCCACTCTCATCACTCTTCTATGAAGATCCAATTATGGGACAAGATTTGTATAAATTGCGTATTCTGTGGGAACAACCCCTTGTAAAGATATCAATTGTGTAGGCTCCTTTGTCTGAGGGAACATCCCCTTAAGATATTATGTGAGCATGAGACACCTATTGAGGACACTTGGCATCATATTTGGCATAAGGCTTATCATATGCTTTAGAATATGTAAACGGGTTGTCTCCTATAAAGGGACCATCATTTTATGTTTAAAAATAACACATTAAGCCGCACTCCACTTGTAGATTGGATTGTTCATTAATCATTGTGTCATTATGCTTGTGTATGGTTTAACTCTAAAAAAATTATGCTTCTTGTTTCTAGTTTTTCCTCAACCTAAACCCCATCACCATCTGGACCATGCATGATGTGTTCCATGCCAGTTGGTTGAAGCCTTATATAGGACCTCCTCTCTCCGTCGTCGTCTGCCACAAGCAGCACTTTCCCAAAAGCCAATAGCACAAGAAATCGCATGTAAGCCGGTTGAGCTAGTTGTGTACACCAATTTTGATGGGGCAGCCTGTACTCACAAGAAGTACACAGTAACTCTCCCATGATGATAGCCCCCCTAAAAACAGCACATACCGTAGACAAATCAACTCGCCCTCTAGTGCAGATGACTGTACAACAAGAAGATGACGTGACAATCCGTACAGAGGTCATTCTACAAAGAAGGACCAGGTCGTGCAGATCGTACAGTAGATGGGGATCACATGGAGCTTCTTGCGCATGTAAAGCTTCTAGGCATTTAATTAGATAATTTAGACATGATTAAGATACCATTAAAACTTAATTACTCAGTATGAAGCAGCAGAAAGCAGGGTTGTATTGCATTGTTTTTTTTTCCGAGAAAAGATCCTTTCATTAGTTATATAAAAACGCCCGCAGGGCTACAAAAGATCCTCTCCTGCTCATAAGAAAACAGAGCAGAGATCCAAGCAAGGCAATTAGGGAGACTCTCCCTAGGTGCAGAAAAGTACAAATATCAGTACAAAGAACTGAGGGACTATATCATACAATAGGAGGGGGGAAAAGCCAAACAGGTGGCCTGTAGTGCCAGCGGGGGGAACCCGCGTGTAGGGTATAGAAGGGGCCGCTGCACCAAGTGGTGTGAAAGGCCTGGCGCCGCAAGATCGCCTCATCCGAGTCGCCCCGGATGCGGTCATACTGTCCTCGCAAGGTGTGGATCAACTCCTGCCAAATCCCCCGAACAATCTCTGCTGGTGGCTCCAGTCTCCCCTCAAAGGCCCTGAAGCACCGGGCTCTCCAGGTGAACCAGATGGTGAGGCTGCTCAAGAGCTCCCATCGTAGATCCCTCTCCTGTGTCCAACCGGCGGACGAGAAATCCGGTGAAGGAACCAGGCGAGGCTGGCCCCTAATGAATCTGATGGCCTGGCTGTCCTGCTCCGTCTCATAGCCCATAGCAGGCCCTGACGAAGTCGACCAAGCAGCGGCACCCCACGTATACATACCCTCTGGAGAGAGGGGGGCCAGAATGCGTAGCATCCACAGCCAAATCTGCTGCGCCTGAGGACAGTCCCATAGGCAATGTCTCTGTGTCTCCCTAGGGTGGCCGCATCGGACGCAGGCCGCCGGAAGCCCGCTGTAGACAAGCCAGGTGCCAACTGCAGAGCCCCTCTGGGCGACCAGCCACTGGAAAGTCGAGATCCTGCGTGCCTCTCGACTAGCCCAGAGCCTGGTCCAAAAATCCTCCAGGAACTCCTGTGAGAGTCCTTGTAGCCGCCAATGCTCCGATGCAGCTGGAGAGACCATCCTCCTCGCCGTCAAAATATGTCGCCCCAACCGAGCAGTATACTGGAAAAAGGTGATCTCTATGGCCTCGGGGGATGCATTAGGATCATGCCACTCGTACTCGCCAGGGTCCCACTGGAGCCGGGCCAAAGGGCGCGCTGCATATGCCCATATGCGCCAATCAGAGTCCACATCTGCAGGGTGTGGGTCAATATGCCACTTCCGAGAAGCAGCGGCCACTACCCGTATCCTTTGCAAAATGCACTCTGCAACCAAAGGCGACTCCACCTCCACTCTCTAAAGTCTGCCCTCATCCTGGATCTCATAGTAGAAGCATCTACCATCCTCAGTGTAAGCTCTGACAGCAATCAGGATCTCCAACTGTGTAAAGGCTCCCATCCACCGTGGGGCCACTGGCTCGAGAGGCGTGAACCACTCCTCTGTGAGTGCCTCCTGAATGTCATCCCTCATAATCAGCCCCCCTCTGAAGTGACTCAGCCTCTCTACCTGGATCTCCTCTGGGAGACTGCAAAAGGCCTGCCAGTCTCCAAAACTACGTGCTAGGCCTGCCGCCAATGGTCCCCAGGCTAGACGAGGCCGAGAACCCAGCATATGACCCTGCTCTGTGCGAACCGCTGGGCTCCAGATGAGCGGCTGTCTGGCCCGCTCCTCATCACAAGAAGGAGGTCTCTGAGAGAGTCCCGGTCTCAGCAACTCCCAAGCTCGCAAGATACTCAAGGCAAATCTGTCCTCCCATCCTCTACTGAGGCCTGTCCTCCTCATCTCTATGAAGATCCATCGTATCTCTGGTGCCCAAGTGCCCCCTGCTGGGGGAGCCCGAGCCTGCAACCGCTGCAAAAGCAGCTCTTTCCAAGGCTCAGCGCCTGGAAGCAGCCCCCAAAAAATAAGCTTCCCCAATAAGGCTCTACTCTGATCAACTGGATCTATAATGCCCAAGCCCCCCTGGGCCAGCAGAAGAGTAATAACTCCCAAGCGACCTTAGCCCGGGCTGGCTGACCATCCCGCCCAGACCAAAGAAAGTTCCTGGTCAGCCTCTGTACCTGGCTGATGCAAGAGCTCGAGAAGATCCAGCAAGATGTGATGTACCACATGGTCGCTAAAAGCACCTGATTTGCCACCACCACCCTCCCAGCCAAGGATAGCCGAGCTGTACTCCAATACAAAAGCTTCTTCCGAATGCTCACAAGAAGCGGGGCAATCTGCTGCTCAGGTGACAAATCTAGTCCAATCTGGCATCCCAAATACCGCACTGCTGTGCCAGGAGAAATCCATCTAAAACCGGGTCTGGGCTCCATGCCGGAGTGGGAGCGCTACTGATCCAAAAGGCCACTGTCTTGCGCCAATTGATCAATGCTCTTGAAGCTGCACTAAAAACCTAAAGCGACTGCTCTGCCCTTTGAAGATTGGCCTCCTAGCCATGCAAAAATAAACCCGTGTCATCAGCAAACTCAGCATCGAGCAGGTCCTCCCCCCAGACTAGGAGCTAGAGTCCTCTCAAACCAACCTCCTCTGCCGTCAGATACATGCTCATAGCCTCAGCAAAGAAGAGAAAAAGAAACGGGGCGAGAGGACACCCCTGACGGACTGACCTGGTCAACTCAAAACTCGGCCCCCGTCCTCCTGCCATCAGCACCTGGCTACAAGCTGTGGAATATAGATGCCTTCTCAAAATCGAGAAGCATCACGACCAGGTCCTCACCGAGAAATCTAGCTCGGGCTCACGCCTCCCAGAAGGTGAAAATGTTGTCAAGGATACTACGCTCCTTGACGAATCCTGTCTGGGTAGCATGAATCAACTCCCCCAGGAAGGGCTGGATCCTCAAACTCAAGGCCTTTGCTAAGACCTTGTAGACAGTATTGAGGATCGTAATAGGTCTCCAATGCCGAATATCATTTGATACTCTCTCCCCCTTGGGGATAAGAAAGATCAAGCCCTCTGAAAAGCTCTGTGGTATCGCCCCAGTGTCCAGAACATACTGAAAGCCCCTGCGGAGGCCTGGCCCCAAAAGGTCCCAATAGCGCATAAAAAAGGCAGGCGTCAATCCGTCCTCCCCAAGGCAACTATGGCGCGAAAGGACCCTCAAGGCCTCAGCAAGCTCAACCTCTGAAAGAGGCTCACCCAGAACTGTACGCATACGATCTGTGACCCTCCTCTGCACATGGGCCCACACAATCTGTCTGCAAGCATCTCGAGCCTCAATGGCTGGCTCCGCTGAAAGCAAGTCTCTATAGAACTCAATGGCAATGGCTTTGATCTCCCCGGGCTCAATGGCTACTGATCCGTCCTGCCTCCTGAGCTGGCGAACTCCTGCTCGAGCATGGCGAGGTCCAGTGATCTCAAAAAACTCCCCAGTCACTGTATCACCAAGCTGCATCCACTGAGAGGCCTAGCGACGATAGTAGAACTCATGTCTCTGCTCCTCTGCCTCTCTAACCTCCTGGCGTGCCTGGCTCAGCTGGGACGCCACCCACCCACATGTAGGCTACTGCTCCTGAAGGCGCTGAAGCGAAGCAAGGCTACGTCTCAACCGACGCTCCCGCTCACGTGTCTCTCCCAGCCGTGTCAAGGCTGCAGCGTGCAAAAAAGAGCTGAGCTCGATGAGTCCCTGGGCACACTGGTCAGAGCTCTGGATATCATGCCATATCCTCTCAATGTCCTTAGCGAGACTAGGATCTATAAGTACCCTCTCTGGGATCCTCAACTGCAAGCTGGTCTCCCGTGTCCTCTCCTCAAGTGTCAAAATAACTGGCGCATGGTCTGAAAAAGAGGTGCCAGCAAGAATGCCAACGGAGCCCCCTCGCTCCCCTAACCTGTCGCCCACATAGAAGCGGTCAATCCGTGATAGATTAATCCCTCCCTGCCGGCGATCCGACTGAGAGAAACTAAGACTGTCCTGAGAGTGGGAGAAAGCCTCATGCTGCCATGCATCAGTGATCCTCAGTGTCATGCAAAATCGCTCCCAAGCTGCAAGCTCCGTGCCGTGCACTGTCACATGACTGCCTCCCACCCTATCGGCCGGGTCCTCAAGCATGTTGAAGTCTCCCCCGACACACCAATGTGCGGCCTCTGGCAATGCATCCATAACCTGGGTCCAGAACTCTACACTGGCACTAGCATGGTTGGGTGCATAGACATTGAGCACGCCAAAGAGCTCATCATGCATCCTCAGAATGACATACTGTGCTCTACCAGGCGCGATCCACAATGGCCTGCCGCCATACATCCGCAATGACCATACATACTTCTCCCTGTCCACCCAAGGGGCCAAACCCTGCAGACCAAAAGGAATCCCATCTACCAGGCATCACCGAACCGTATCTCCAGATCCTGCTCTCACCCAAATGGTGCTCCTGCATCATCAAAATATCAATACTGCCCCCAACCAGGCATATCTCTGAAGCTCCTGCCTCAAGCAACCACGATAACGTATATAGTGTGCGCCGCCAAGGCCCTGTACATTCCATGAGATGATCCTCATGGATGGCCTGCTGAGGTGGAGGTTGTCTCAGCCGTACGGCGGGCCTTCGCAAGCGGCTTGGATGGAGAATAGTCCCCATCCGAGCGGCTGCGAATCTGCCCACCCGGTGTGCTAAAAAACTAGAACAGGTGCCAGTGGCTGTGTCCCATGGCGACCGCCTCCCGCTCAGACAAAGCAACCTCGTGTATGCATACATATCCAGGGTCGCGTGCTAAGTCTTCCACTATGCGAACCACCAAATGTCGAATCCCGGAGGCATCGACACTCTCGGGATCAAAGAAAAAATGAGCCAACTCCCATAGTCGGCCTATCACGTCTGTCACCTCTAGATCGCTCACATGATGAGAAAACTCAATTGCCCGAGTCTTCAAAGTGCTAAGAGCGAGATCCATAGTCCACTCCCGGTCGCTAGGACCACAGAGAGGGAATGAGAAGGCCACCGCTGAATCAAGTGCCTCCTCCCCTCGGGCCAGAGATATCACTACATGAACTCTGATGGGTGCTGGCTCATGGGGGCCCTCCGCTCCAAAAAGCCGTGTGAAGGAATAATCAAAAGCCTCCGAGCGCTATCTAGTGTCGAGACGACTCAGCCGACTGCGGATAGAGGATATCCATGAAGCCCGAATCGGCATGGTAAGTCTCCTCTGCGGCGGTGCCCGAGCAAGGTCGGTGCTTAGTGTCCGCCGAACTGCAGGTGAGCGCCAGGGAACTGCCAGGGCCTCCCGGGGAGCTGAGGCGAGCGGGGGGGGGGGGAGAAGGGAGTGGAGAAGGAGCCGCTGCCAAAACCGGAGCGGGGACGGGAGGAGGCGAAGGTGGAAGCGAGGCGGGAGGGGGAGATGAGGGAGGGGGGGTGGGGGCAAAGGAGGGGGTGCTAGCATCTCCTGGTCCTCAGTCGACGCTGGGGTCTCCTCCTGTAGGGGAGCAAAGATGTTCCTCACGGGAACCCAGTGATGCTAAGACTGTGGCTGCTGCTGCATCGGTCTCTGGGCGTGCTGCTGGGACTGTCTCCCTCGACGGTGCCCCTGTCCAGGCTGCCACTCCGAGGTCTCTGTGGACTGAGCAGGTGTCCCGGAGGCTGCCTGTCGAGCCGCATCTATGGGCGGGCCATCGGGGGCCTGCTGCTGCAGTGAAGGTCGAGGTCTCCTGCGAGGGCAGGCCTTGGCCAGGTGGCCAACCTCCCTGCAGATAAAGCACTCGTTCGGGAGCCCCGAAAACTCCACTCTCTGATCAATCCATCCCCCCCCCCTATCCTAGGTAGCTGAATGACCTTCGGAAGGGAGATGTCCGGAACCAAAACTCTGACCGAAGGTAGCCCAGCTACTCTGGCCACCACTGAAGCTGCTGTGGGGCCAATCTCAAGCACCGAACCTACCAATGCTCCTAGCCTAGAAAGGAGCAGAAGGTAATCACGGCGGAGTCCAAGAAAGCAAACTGTAACATGGAAAAGGCGCTCTTCCTGCTCGGCTGCTGCTGGGTCAAAGCCATGCTGCCAAGGTCTGAAGAATGCCCGAGCGCCCCTGATGTCAAGGGGACTCATGGCTAGGACCTTGGCCACGCTCTGGGCTGTCTCGAACTTGATCTGGTAGTGTCCACGGCCCAGTAGCTGAACGTCCAGGATCTTGCCCACATCTGCAAGAAGGCGGGCCTGGAGAAGATCCCGGATCTCCCCTCTGCTGGGGCGAGGGCTGGGGCGAGTGCCGACTATACGGCAGATGGTGGAATGTGCCTGGAGGCGTTCCACCTCTACGGCGAGGCTCGCTTCCTCTTTTGGCGAAAGAGAAAGCCTGATGGGGGTATCCTCAAGGGCGGGCGAGGGGGCTGCGGGAGAGTCCCTCTTAGGTGGGGCGGGAGGAGCCTCCATCAGAGTCTGAAGCTATGTCGAAGGCGGAGCGAATGCGGAGTCCTGCAAGAACCGAGCTGCACACAAAGGGCGGAGGGGAAAGGCGGAAGGCAAAAAAACCTAGGGGACGGAAAAAACAGAAAGAAGGGGAGGGGGGGTAAGGAGGTGAAGACAAAAAAGACCCCAAGGGGAAGGGGGGGGGGGGGGGGGGGCGGAAGCAGTGTGAAAAGGGGGGGGGGGGGGGGGGGGGGAAGAGAGGGCGACGGCTGGCTGAGGGGGGGCGGGGCGCTGAAGAAGGGAGGGGGGGCGCGAAGGAGAGGAGAGGGGGGGGGCGCCACAGCGCTGGGGCGCGCAGGCAAACCAAGCGGGGGAGGGGAAACATACGCGAGGGCAGGGGGGGGAGCAGACGCGTGGGCGGGAAGGGGGGGAGGGCGTGCAGGCAGCAGCGCGAGCAGGAGGGGGGAGCGTGAGCTTCAGCGAGCCGGTTAATTCGGTTGTATTGCATTGTTGCCATGACCTCTACGAATTAAGGTGTCATGCCACTTGGTAGAGGTGTGAGTCTTGAACTAATAGTTGTCTTTTAGAAGAGGTGTGTCCTTTCATATGACCATCGTTTGAGTCGCGACCTTTCATAAATGTCCTTTCAAGTAATAACCTATAATTAATAAATCAATTTAAGTGCAAAGAGACTTTAAGTCACAATGGTGGCATTCCCTCCCACTTAAAATAAGAACCCACTTTGAGAATATTGATGTTCTTCTGTCTTTCTCCTTGGAATGTCAAATCCCATGTCGTAGCATCATTATGGGAATTCCTTGTCAAAATATGCTTCCATATGTTAAACGTGAGGTTGACTAGTTGTATGTCTCTCGATATTGAAGAAACTTATAAGTCAAGCATGAAGTCCCGCATTGATATATAATCATGATACGCTTTTGTCACGTGCACACTCTCGTGAGTGTGATGCTGTCACATGCACAGAAGCTCTGTCTTCTTTCAGCCCTAAACACCTTTCAAGAACATCTTGATACAAAACGCAACCAGAAGATGGAGAGAGAGAGAGAGAGAGAGAGAGAGAGCTATATTTTCAGTATATTCAATATAGTACAAAAAGGTACAACCTTGGCAAGCCCTAGGCTGCCCCATCAAAAGGTAATCTAGACTCGAAAAGTCACCAAGTCCATAAAGGACTGAATGATCTACACAAATGCTTGGTTGAGCCTTATATAGGTGTCATGTGCATGAAAATATGCCATGGACATTCTCAGAGGTTCTCCAGCAAAGGTAACCAGAAAAAGACCATTAGAGTTAGGGATTTGAGCAAAGAGTGCAGATGGGCCAGTGATGGACTTGGAGATAGGTGGAAGGATGCACTGACAGTTGCGTTGGAATTCAAGGCAGTCGGCTGCAGATTTGGTTGTCGGCTGTACCAGGATCGGCAGCTACACTTCAGGAGGCGGCTGCAGCCTAGGGCTGTGTGTAGGAGTACCTTTTTGTACTATATGGAGATACCTGAATTTCCAGTCTCTCTCTCTCTCTCTCTCTCTCTCTCTCTCTCTCTCTCTCTCTCTCTCTATATATATATATATATATATATATATATATATATCTACGTTTTGCATTAGCATGTTGCCAGTAGTGTTTAGGACTGAAAGAAGACTCCCAGAGCTTCCACGCGTTACATTGGTATCAGAGCATCAAGCTCAGCAAAGCTAAACACTGAATCAGTCCCATATGATGGTGTACAGGTCCAAGGTACAGGAAAGTACACGGATACGAAGCCCAAGGCAAGGAACACAGAATCGGGAAGAGATCCCAAGAGGTTTGTTGGTGGTGTTCCTTGAGATCACTAGAGTTAGGGATTTGGAGCACAGAGTACAGATGGGCCAGTGATGGACTTGGAGATTGGTGGAAGGATGCACTGACAGTTGCGTTGGAATTCAAGGCAGTCGGTGCAGATTTGGTTGTCGGCTGTACCAGGATCTGAGGCGGCAGCTGCACTTCAGGAGGCGGCTGCAGGCGCATGAAGGAACCAAAAGAAGCCAAGTCAGGTGGGACATTTGTTGACTGGCCGACCAGCAGTCGGCCATTTTCATGTGTCTTGTGGAGGGCCTATAAATAGGCACAAGGGTTCCTCATTCATGCCATTCAACCCTCTAGGGGTTTGGGTCACTAGGAGTCCCATAGGGGGATAGTTTTGGGTGTTAAGCACCTTTTATTCAAGGCAGCCTAGGGCTGTGTGTAAGAGTACCTTTTTGTACTATATGAAGATACCTGAATTCCAGCATCTCTCTCTCTCTCTCTCTCTCTCTCTCTCTCTCTCTATATATATATATATATATATAGATTTGCGTTTTGCATTAGCATGTTGCCAGTAGTGTTTAGGACTGAAAGAAGACTCCCACAGCTTCCGCGCGTTACAATAGGCCTTGGGACAACCCCTATGCTAGAAATTACATCCCCAAGCCAACCGAAATACCGTAATCTGGGCATGGGTGCGGACCAAAATCCCCAGCCTACTGGCTTGTGGGGTAGACATCAGTCCCCTACCATGAGGTGCCAGTCCACATAACCATTGGCGTAGACATAAGTCCCCTCCCATGAAGTGTCATGTCCACACAATGAAGTCCATCCATAGGTCCTAAAGCGTAGAGAATGCCCAACTAGTGACAGAGTCTCGCACTCACTCCACCCCTTGGATGACCATCATCCCTTAGAACCGTTTTCTTGAAAGTCTTTCTTGGTATGCCCCAAGTGGCATCCGACTCACAGGGCTGCCATTCCCCTTGGGTCTTGCGGAACACCACCAACCAACCTCCTGGGAACTTCTTCCATGTCTTGTGTTACTCTCCTTGGATTGTGCACCTTCATCTGGGACACCATCAATGTTTAACATTGCTGAACTTGAAGCTCTGATACCAATGTCACATGTGCGGAAGCTCTGTGTCTTCTTTCAGTCCTAAACACCTTTCAAGAGCATCTTGATGCAAAACGCAAACAGAAGATGGAGAGAAGAGAGAGAGATAGCTATAGTTTCAGTATATTCAATATAGTACAAAAAGATACAATCACCAATCATTCCCCTTGGGTCTTGTGGAACACCACCAACCAACCTCCTGGGAACTTCTTCCATGTCGTGTTACTCTCCTTGGATTGTGCACCTTCATCTGGGACACCATCAATGTTTAGAACCTGAAGCTCTAATACCAATGTCACATGTGCGAAGGCTCTGTCTTCTTTAAAACCTAAACACCTTTCAAGAGCATCTTGATGCAAACGCAAACAGAATATGGAGTGAAGAGAGAGAGATAGCTGTATTTTCAGTATATTCAATATGGTACAAAAAGGTACAATCTTGGCAAGTCCTAGGCTGCCCCATCAAAAGGTGATCCACACTCCAAAAAATCCTTGGGACAACCCCTATGCTGACCGACTACTGACAGCCCCAACAGCAAAAATACAATAACACTCTTGTCTAACCAACGGCGCCTATAGCCATCTGAGCCACCTGCTGCCAACTTGGTCTCTTGTGCCCTGCTCATGCCCTAAGAGATCTGTTTATTCTGCTACCCTGTAGAGATTAGCCCAGGGATTAGCATGTCCGTGTGCATGCACATGATAGTGTGGACATGCTTCTACACATTGGCCAGCTCAGAGGTTGAGTACGTTGCAAGATTCTTGTGTTTGTAAGGGCCATTGCGCCACATCATTGTAATACTGTCCGACCGACCAACGAGCAGCCCAATGTGGACAGAGTTATTGGGTTATTGTTTGTGAACACAATCAATTGGACATTACTATTAGGGTTGGTAGATTTGGTAGCCAACTCACCAACATTAGACACTATAACAAGGAGTCCAAGCCTTAGTCATATTCATTCATTGGTCAGTCAACCATCATTGAGTCATTGAGAGCTCAGGAGCAGTGCTACTATTAACTCTATTCAGCATTGTATATACTTCATGTTATTATACATGGTAGATTAGGTCATCTCTCTCTATTGTGTATTGAGCATGAAGAAGAAGCAATTTGTGCATGGATTGAAGTCTTTGATTAGGCACTTATCGCATGCAATCAATTCATAAACACACTTCCACAAGTGCCCATTTTATGGCTTTAGTTTCCATATCAAAGGTATTCAAGTATCCAATGAATTTGTCAAGAGCATGCAAGACATACTCACCATTGTCATGAACATTATCCATGGACGTGTTGGAGAGTCCATCTTTTAAGTATTGTGAAGAAAGTCTTTCAAAAACACTTTGATCAACTTCTTATATAGTCTTCACGTCTTCAATGGATCCAATTATTGGTGAATCATCATCTTCATATAAGGAGTCCAAGAACTTATCAATTTCATTCATTTGGTCTTCAAAAGTCATGCTAGAAGAATCTTCATTTTCATCAGAGATCATCTCAACAAAATGGTTTGGCCAGACCAAATAAGTAACCTTAGAGTTGGACTCAATATCAACTCGAAGCATCGTTTGAGTTGCTAGAACTAGATGTCCAACGTTAAGAGTTTTCAAGTTTCTTCTGACCTGGGAAGAAAGATTGTCAAGAATTTTGATTATAGAAAAAAAGAGATCGAGGATCCTTGAGGGTCTGACAAGTTGCTAGTAATATAGCAACATGTCCTTTTTTAGAGAACCTTGCGTTTGAAGAATTGAGATCCCCAACCCATTCCGCATCGCAAATAGGTAAATGGATTGTATTTATGGACATTAGAGTGCAAGATAAGAGCTAGTCCCGATATGAAAGCATGAAGCTCTTTGTCAAGGGTGAGGTTATCAATCTCTCACACCAATGTGGTGAACTCAAAGATGTAGGAGAATAAGGACCCAGTTTGTTCTAATATCCGAAGTTTAGAACGAGAAAATCTGCTTTGGCAAGTATATGTTCAAACTTCGCCCACGTTATGGCACCTTTGCCATCTATGCCACCGAAGGCAGGCAGTGGCCTTAAGCAAGGATGCAACTATAAAAACTTTCGTTGACTCCGAAAGTTCCACAATGGCAAAATAGAGATTCATCTTATAAGGACATTGTTTCAAAGTACAACGATTGCAATGTCCATTGTAAGATTCTTGGTCATCACCTTGTACTTCAGGGGATATGCTATTGACGTAATGCCGACGTAATGCGCTTGGGTGGTGCCCGCAAGTTTTTGACTAAACACTCATGACTATTAGTATAATTAAAAACTTTAAATATGCTGGCCACATCCACAATAAATTATAAACTAGCACCAAAATGGCCCTCTCCCTTGCATAATTTTAAAACCAAGGAGTATCTCATCTACTTTGGGGGCTCACTCTATAATTGGGGTTTTCTTGCCACATGTATACCAATAAACATACGCAAAGATACAACTATCGTTATGAATAACCAAAAGACCATATGCTCTAATTACTTGCAAGTATCACCGATACAACACGGGCTGCAGGTATTGCAGTGCCTTCAACAGATCCATGAGCTCCACAATTGGTACAATAGGCATAACAGTACATTCAGCAGTAGGTAGGCCATCAGCATCAGCAGGTACAGTACTGCTACCAACAAGTACAGTAAAGAATAGTAGTTAGCTACAGTACGACCATAATCTCAGGCAGCAAGTATAGCTTGCAAACTCCAAACAGGTCTCGGGCAGCACACAGTTGGTCCGGGCAGCTCACAGAACATCTGGGCAGCTCAAAACAGGTCCAGGAAGCCTTCAACAGGTCAGGCAGCACTTTACCAACTCAGAACAGTCCCCAACCAACCCTGATAACAGAGAATTAGGGTTTCAGCAGGTGTAGGGCAGCATAGATCACGATAGAATTTCACACCACCTCATGATTTCAAGGAGCATGAGGGATGAGCAAGAGAGGGGTGGAGAGGGCTGAATCTGATTCCCCAAAGAAATGGGCATGGAATCATAAACCTGCTCCTAAAAGGCTACGGAGAGGTGCCTTAAAATAGAGGTAGAGGTGGTGAGCATTATTGTCTTTGCTACAGGTGTCAATATATACCTAGATGAATCCAGGAACAAGCCCAAATTCACCTCATAAGAATGTGCAAGTTATAACCTCATAGTAGTCCATCCACAAGACACTGTAACCATCAACTCCAGTATGCATAGTATGGACTAGGCATCCCCTCTATCAAATCCCCATAAGATCTCCTCGTAGAACGCTCCTAATACATGACTCGAAACCTGCAAACAAACCAAACAAACAAGACGGGGGTGCACGCCTGACTCACCTCCCAACCATGACAGCCGTGGGCAAGCCCACAAGACTTGGCTGTCCCCACCGAGCCACGAGCTGAGCTAACTAGATGGACGTACTGTTGGCATTATCATCTCCAGATTGGGCATATATGTGCATATTTCATGTTGTATCTAGCCAGATTTATGAGGCCATGCATTCATCTTACTTTAGATATTTTTTTGCTATTTTTGTCTATTTTTTAGACATTATTTTAGTATTTTTTGCATAGTTGGCCAGCCCACTGTTTTTATACTGGCCGACCAGCTCTTGTCCAACCTATAAATAGGTGGCTTGGGTTAGCATCATTAGCACTTCATTATTCAGCCATTGATGTTGGTTGTATGCACCTACGAGCTACTTCAGCAGATAACAAGTATTATATTCAGTTCTTTTGTATATGTGCTTCTTTGCAAGATCTATTTGTTGTTTTCTGTTTTACAGCCATTCTTTCATGGTATCCGAGCCCAGTGTTGCAAAGGGACCTGCGTTTTCTACATCTACTGCTGTAGGCAAAGATCCACCGCATCTACATCTACAGAGGAGCTGCGTTTTCTGCTGTGGACCTGCGTTTTCCATTGAGGAGCTGCGTTTTCCACTAAGGAGCTGCGTTTTCTGTTGTGGAAGACCTGCGTTTTCCACAAAGGTGCTACGTTTTGAGCCTGAGATCTGCGTTTTCAGATCTCAGCCCCATATTTTGGTGCTACAACAGCGTTTTAACCCAGGGGAGTCATTTCTTACCTCTCCTTTTGGTTTCCCACCCTCCCATCCCTTCTTCTCCTTCCTTTCTCTTTGCTGCACTCAGCTTTCAAGGAGGAGTTTGCTGATTTTCTGATCAACTTTGTTGAAGAGGAGGATTCTGCTACGTTATCGGAGATATGGCTTCTGGTCATGCATTCTTCTCACTCGGGGATTCTCTTTTCTTCTCCCCGATCCCAAGCCCCAAATTCACAGGGATCATCTTCCCAGCTTCCTATTTCTCTACCTTATTCCCAGATTCCTGCTTCTTTTCCTTCCATATTCCCCACCACCACCACTTCTCTTGTTTCTCCCCTCCCACAAACCCTCATCCCAAACCCTTCCCATGTGCCATCCTATTCACCCCCTCAAGTGAGTGATTCCATGAAGCTGACTGCTACCAACTACCATACTTGGTCGTTTTATACGCAATTGCTTCTTGAAGGAGCAGGTGTGTGGCCCTCTGTCACCACTCCTCACTTGGTGGATCCCGCGTTTCGTGGAGTTCTGGATGCACGGGCCCGTCTCATCATCATCCATTGTATGACACCATCTATCCAGGCACAATTCATATCTTCCCAGAGTGATGCCAGTCAGATGTGGAATGAGATTCAGAAGAGGTTCGGGAGAGTATCTTCCGTGAAGATTGCTAAGTTGGAGGCGGATCTTGAGAAGATTACCATCAGTGACTCAGATAATATCATTGATAAGATTGGGGAATTCACAAGGATCAAGAGGCAACTTGAGGAGTATGGGAGCTCAATCAACAACCCGATCCATAAACTGCTTGGTAAGCTGCCATCATCCTTTGACTCTTTCAAAGATCAAATTTATTTCCGTGATCCTCTCCCCCCTTTTGAGGAAGTCGTGAGTTACCTCCACGACAAGTGCATGCTTCGCGGAAAAGGCAAGTCAGAGTCTGCTTTTGTTGCCTCTAACAAGGGCAAGGACAAAGGCAAAGGCGAAAAAGGGAACTCCAACAACAAGCAGCAGAAAGTCACCCATCTTCTCACGACGACGATTCTGACAGCAACAAGGGTTCCAAGATGAAGGAATCTTGTGAGTTTTGTGGCCGACTTGGTCATTCTGAGGCCAAATGTTTTGCCAGACAGGCTGTTTCCCGCAAAGCTAAAGCCAAAGCTAAAGTAAAACAGGAATCCTCCTCCGATGGCTCAGACACTTCACCCACGACAGATGGTTCAGATACTTTGCCAACGATAGAGGAGGGCACGAAGTCTCATGCTAAGATGGCTTTTCTTGCTGTCTAGGATTCCCCTATTCTTTCATCTTCACAGGAGCAGGATGAGTCCATCTTGGTGGTCACAGAGGAGTCCTATCTGCAACAAAGGATTATTTACAGGAGTTTCTGATAGAGACCTTATCAGTTCCTCTAATTCCTTTGGATGAGTATCTCCCTTCCCTTGTGTTGTTTCATGCTGATGCTATTATTGCAGATTTTTTCTCGTCTCTTTCAAAGGAGGATAGTGGTTCTTCTACTAGGCAAGTGGATGATTTATATTGGCCGACCAGCTCTTGTCCAATCTATAAATAGGTGGCTTGGGTTAGCATCATTAGCACTTCATTATTCAGCCATTGCTGTTGGTTGTATGCACCTACGGGCAACCCTCGTGCTCTACTTCAGTAGATAACAAGTTTTCTACTTCAGTTCTTTTGCATATGTGCTTCTTTGCAAGATCTATTTGCTGTTTTTCTGTTTTACAGCCATTCTCACGTACTGACCAATCTCTACCTCATGACATCCCATACCGAATCTTATTTCACAAAATCCAAGAATCTTTTCAAGTTCGTGTGGAACAAATGTCATGTCCTCGACATCTATGATTTCTTGAGGAGTAACTAACTGGTCTGTTCCACCCAGTACTTCCTTAAGTCTATTGACATGAAATACAGGATGAACTTTCACATGAGAAGGCAAATCCGATTCATATGCAACTGAACCAATCCGTCGTGTAATACGAAATGGTCCACAGTATCTAGGGATAATTTCGGAGATAGACTTGTCCGTAAAGTCTCGGAATCTTTCGGAACTCGCAAATACACCATCGTTCCTTCAAAGAACTCTCTGGGTGAACGATGTCTATTAGAATAAAATCTGTCTCGGTCTTGAGCACTTCTAATAGATTTCTTCGCAACTTGTAACATTTCTTGCATATCTTGCAAAAAATTATGTGATGCATCATGCTGAAGTCCTGAGAATCCCACTGTAACAGGTGATCTAGGTTGAAAACCATATATAAGCATGAAAGGACTAAAACCTGTACTCGTATGCTTAGTACTGTTATATGCGAATTCTAACATAGGAAGATAATCCTCCCATGAACTCTATCTTTTGGATACATATGCCCGAAGCATATCCTCCAAAATCTGATTTACTCTTTCAGTCTGGCCATCAAATTGAGGATGATTTGAGGAACTCAAATTCAAAGTTGTTTCCAACTTCTCAAAAACAAGTTTCCAAAAATCACTCGTAAACTTAGAGTCCCTATCATTGACTACGTCCTGCGGTAACCCGTACAGTCTAAACAATTGCTCGATAAACTGCCTTTCTAATTGTATAGCTGTAATAGTTTTCCGGGTTGGTAAAAATCTAGTCATTTTTGTCAGGCGATCTACCACAACCCAAATAGAATCGTAGCCTTGATGTGTTCTTGGCAATCCAGTAATAAAATCCATGGAAATACTTTCCCATTTATTACCTGGGATTTGCGAAGGATGCAACAACCCAGTCTGTCTAAAGCGTTCAGCTTTATTTGCTTGACAAACTTGACACTTGAGAACATAATCTTCTACATGCCCTTTCATCTTTGGCCAATAAAAAGTGTGTTTTACTAACGATAGTATCATGTGTACCCCAAGGTGTCCAGCAGAAGGGGCGTCGTGACACTCCTTAAGAATCTTGGACCCAATGTCCGGGATCTGTGGTACAAAAAATTTTGTCATTACGGAATAGTAAACCATTCCGAAACATCCACTGACCTCCTGCAGCCTGAATGGTAGGCTGCTCAGTCATCGAGTCTTGGTCAATCAATGAGCTCCCGTCTTGGATCTTTTGCCAAAATGGACCGAAATAACTATCAGTCCTACAAAGCCCTCTCAATGACTGAAATAAGTCAGTAGAAATCTCGGTGAACGACAAAGTATTCACCTCTCTAATACGACTAAGCATATTTGCAACACTATTCATGGACCCTTTTCTATAACGAATCTCAAAATCAAAATCTTGCATTAATTCAACCCATCGAGCTTTCCTTCCTCTCAAATCGTCCGCATCACACACATACTTGATTGACTGATGTAATCAGTCAATACCACAAACTTGGAGCCATATAAATAATGTCTCCAAACCTTGAGAGCGTGAATCACAGCATAAAGCTCCTTCTCAAGGGTTGGCCAACGAGATTGAGTGTCGTCTAGCTTATTACTTTCAAAAGCAACAGGTCTACTATCTTGAAATAGAGCAATCCCAATGGCATAATCACTGGCATCAGTTTCAAGAACATAAGGCCGACTAGAATCGAGTAATGCTAAGATAGGTGCTTCCTTGACTTTATCTTTCAAAAGTCTGAAGGCCGTATCTAAATCGTTATTCCAAGTGATAGGATGATTTGACTTACGTCCATGACCTTTCAACAAGTCGATCATCGGTGGTGTGAGCTGAGAGTACTTCCGCACCTATTTCCGAAGAAAAACAACAAAACCGAGAAAAGAACGAAGTTGTTTCGCTGTTCGCGGTATAGGCCAGTCCAGAATCTTCTGAACTCGATCATAGTCAATGCTCAATCCATCTCTAGTGATCTTGTGTCCCAAGTAAATGATGTCTATCATGAAAAACTCACATTTACTTAATTTAGCATATAGTCGATTCTGTCTTAAAATAGTTAAGATAATCGTGAGGTGTCTAACGTGATCCTCAAGATTACGACTATATATCAAAATATCATCCAAGAACACAACCACCAATTTTTCCAAATGTTTACGAGAACGATCGTTCATCATTTGCTGGAAAGTGACTGGACCATTGGTTAACCCAAAAGGTAATACAAGAAACTCGTAATGGCCATACCTAGTCCGAAAGGCGGTTCTTTCGACATGCCTTTCATGAATACATGTCTGGTGATAGCCAATACGTAAATCTATCTTCATGAAATATTTCGCTCCTGCTGCTAACCGGTCAATCAGGTCATCTGATCTAGGGAGAGGATAACGGTTCTTAATTGCCAGCTTGTTCAATCTCTTGTAATCTACACACATTCTCCAGGTGTTGTCCTTCTTTCTCCTAAGCAACACAGGTGCACCCCAGGTGATTTACTTGGACGGATCTGGCCCATCTTTAAATAATCTTCGAGTTGTTTAGCCAACTCATCTTCCTCAACTTGACTCATTCTGTAAGGTGGAATACTAACAGGATGAGAACTAGGGATCAAGTCAATACGATGATCTACTGCCCTTTCAGGTGGTAAGCCCGATAGCAGTTCCTTAGGAAATACATCTTGAAACGAATCAAGTATCTTTTGTAATTCTTTGCTTTCAAATACATCTTGAAACGAATCAAGTATCTTTTGTAATTCTTTGCTTTCAAATACACTTAATTCATTGACATCCATAGAAGCTATGAGAAATGAAGAAAGTGGAATCAAATACACGATGGAAAGCAGTATACAAAGAAGAATCCATTATATTGTCAAAATCAACCGTATTTACAAGAGATCCCTGAGAGGGATTTATACAATTACCTAAGATACTATACTCGGTGTTCCTATGTTGAAAAGAAAAAATATGACTAGACCAATCTATCTCGACTTGAAGAGTCTTAAACCACTCAATCCCTAATAACAAGTCTACATGTTCTAGGTGCATAATATAGCATTCCACAGTATCTTTGTAATCCTGAATCCAGATTGGTAGCATCTCCACCTTTCGATCCCATACTTGCCGACCCGCAGGTAGGCGTACCTCATAGGTATGATCGCTGGGTGTCGTATCAAGACCCAATTTTTGCACAAGTTTGTAGTTAACAAAGTTGTGTGAGCTACCAGGGTCTAGAAGAATGTGGATTCTATGGCGCCCAAGTCATTGGTTTAGGGTTGAGTTCCTTTCACCAAAGCAAAGCTTTGCCTGAGAGGAAACCTGTTGCTAATTGGATCTTTTTCCCATCGTCATATAGATGAAACTGAAAATGGACTTTTTCCCAAGTATCCACTATCTCCTTGGTACGCTGCTTTTGCTCGCTCCCGAACTGTTCCAGAGTAATGTTGGGGCCTAAAGCAGATGCCAAGGTATCCATACCCGAAAGAGTAGATAGAGTAGTGGTCAACAAAGAACTGGAGTTCTGTAAAGCTTGCATCTGCACGACGATTTGTGCTTGACGTTCCGAGGAAAAAGCTTCGAGAGCAACTTTAAACTCTTGGAAATCTGATTTTGACACATAATCGTCGAAAAGATCGGCATCCGTATCTTTCGTAGCCACCAGGTCTTCAAGTTCGATAAGGGGCTCCAACTCGGATTCTTGGGTCGACATCTTGAGGAGGGCAAGGTGAGAGAAAAATTGATCTTGCACAAATAAGAGTGCTAGCGAACTCGAGAGCTTGAGAACTTAAGAGATGAGATGTGTGGCAAGAAGCCCGCTTAAGGAGAATATATAGGCTTCCCCAAAAGCCAACTTTAGCTTTTGCTTTTGTGATTTATATATATATATATTCTGTTTTCTTTAAAAAAACACCTATAAAGCATAAAGTGGGTCTTTAAACCCTTCACTAAGGTTTAGCAAAAAAAAAAAAGCAAGGTAACGTGGCGTGGGCCTTTTTTTTTTTTTACAAAAGCTAAAAATACCTCCACCCGACAACCTGCTTTCGCGTTTTTTTGCAGCGCCTTCATGCCACCTTGCGCCCGCTTGCCAACGCCGCCTGCGACCAGCCTGTGTACGAGTCCGACTACGAATGTGCGACTAAAGTTACCACCTGCGCACCAACGCTTGCACACGTACCTGGCCCGTCTAAGCGTACAGCTACCTGCGTATCAACCGGCCTGCGCTCCACTTGACTGTGCGAAAGCAGTCGCCTGCCTATGTACAGATAAGCCACCCTGCGTGTAGCTACGTGTGATGAGATTCTTCACACATAGAATTGCGCAATAACCATACAAGCGCTACTTCTCTCTCTCTCTCTCTCTCTCTCTCTCTCTCTCTCTCTCTCTCTCTCTCTCTCTCTCTTCAAACTGTTCAAACAATTGCAACAACACAGCCCTTCTTCTTGCTAAGCAAACCAACCCAACTAGACCACAATCTCCATCATCACGGGCTCCTACGATGAAAAAGCAACATACTTGATCTGAAAAAACAGCAATATGCACAAAAAAAACAGCAAGCTTCTCGGACTCATACCTTTTCTTTGACCTCATCTTCTCTACCTACCGACTTGCTCGTTCACGAGGCTTGCTCTGATACCACTATCACATCCCCATAGGATCTCCTCATAAAACCCTCCTAGTACATGACTCGAAACTTGCAAACAAACCAAACAAACAAGACGGGGATGCAAGCCTGACTCACCTCCCAACCATGACAGCCGTGGGCAAGCCCACAAGACTTGGCTGTCCCCACCGAGCTACGAGCTGAGCTAACTAGATGGACGTACCGACCAATCTCTACCTCGTGACGTCCCATACCGCCACGAAGCTACCCTCGCGGGCCTCGAGACTGCTGCCGGCCTCGGCTGCATGACATAGGTGCACGTCTGCACTAGATCCAGGCTCCTGACCATAGAGCTCTCACAAAATCACGCGAGACTCTATATGACTAATGACTAACCTTGGCCACCCTTTTATAGGCTCTTAGCCAGTCCATCGGGCGTCCACACTTGGATGCCGGCCCGTCCATACTTGGGTGCCCGCCCATTAGTCTATCCCTAACTCAGCTCGCCAATCAGCCTGCCTAGCTTCAAGCTTCCCCAAACCTCAAAGCTAGTCTTGTGTGCGTGTAGCACACAGTAGATACACACTGTGCATATGACACCCTCTAACGTCATCAATGCCCAATAGTGGGTGTAGAACTTGGTATCAATGTATTCTCCCACACACACACCCCACACACACACACACACATGAGCATACATTCATACAAAGGTTTGCGCACTGAGTTACTGTCAAACTCCGAAGAAGCAGGGCAACTCAACATAATCAAGCCTAGCACTAAAAGATTTCAGCAGATAGAAAGAATTATTACAACAAAAAGATACTTAATAGGACATATGCACTACTAAAGATAGAAAGAATTAACACAATATCAACAGGTTGTAACTTGGACGAAAACTTCACAATGTGAAATTTGCATATCCGCTAATACATCATAAATATATACCTACATGAATCCAAGAACAAGCCCAAATTCACCTCAAAAGAATGTGCAAGTTATAACCTCATGCTACTGGTGTTAAAGCCTATACTTGCACACTTGCCCCAAAAGGTGTCCACACCTCACTTATGTCACTTGTCAAATGCATACACACTGCACACACTTGCCCAAAATGTGTCCACACCTCACTTATGCGAGGTGCCCAACTTATAACATGCCCACATTTCATTTATAAATAAGGGGGCCCTTCTATAATTTGTCCGGCCTCAATGTAATGTGAATCTACCATAATAAAACAACCATTGCTTTAAAGCTTGTTCACATGCCATCTTCTCCCCGCTACTAAATGAGTCCATGGGAATGGTTCTTGTGCATCCAACTCGTCCACTAGCCATTCAGGCGTAGACAATGTCCCCAAGCCAACCAAATCCAACCTGCCGACCCTTGGCGTAGACATAAGTCCCCCCTGCCAACAGTCATGTCCACTCTACCACTTGCACTCCGAGTTGGTACTCTGACCACACACCTTGGAGGAGAGGTGGGCTCAAGTGCACTCTACCACTTGCACTTGCACTCAAGTCTGAAACATAAGATAAGAATCACTCACAAGCATAAAAAGCCTCGTGCTCCATATGCATTTTCGCTACACATAGTTTTCCAGGCATTTCAGCCGCATAATCATTCAAAGTTTTCCTTGGAAAACCATTCAAGAAAGAAAACAAAACCATTCAAGAAAGGAAACATACCACGTCTCCTTGCATATACATACAAGCCTGACTTAACATAAAAAAATAAATCCTACGAAAAACAACCATGAAGAGTACTAAGCTTCTCTTTGGTAGGTTCGCTATGGAGCCAAAAGATAAATCTCCTCGCTTGATCCTTAAAATGGCTCGAGATATATCTCCATACAGCTTGCCTTCGAGTTTGATAATATAATCCATAATGTCCATATAAAAGAGAATACTTGATCATAGGCACGAAAAGCCAATTCTATGCTTCCAAGATAGAATAAATCCATAGACTAATTTGCCTCCCATTCATACTCTTGCCACTTATTTACTACCTTGTAGCACATTTCTTCTACATGATATTCATAGTTTCATGAAATAAGAACGGACGATGTAGAAAACGGTCTGAAATTAGAAAATGGAAACAGCTAGGGAACGGTATTTCTTTAACATTAAATAGTATACATAAAGATAAAATTGTATAGTTGAATAGAGAAATGAGGGGAAAAGTTGAGAGAAAAAGCGGAGAAATGCACCAAGCATACAAAATCTTCAAGTGCAAGCATGTGCACCAAGATGCATCGGAATTCTGATTACCACACTAAATAATGTCATTCCAGGGGGGGTGTCCGAAGCACTACACTCTGAGCAATATTAGTAAATTCTTTACTCTTTGCTAAGCCACATAGCTGCCTTTTTGCAAAGGCATGCCACAAACGCATCGCAAACCAGGATCAATACATGGTCCTGCTTAAGAAACTAAGGCGAATGCAATATGCTCTTACCTGCTTTAAGGGCGGTGCTGGCTTGCGCGATGTTGCGGGCCATGGCCACGAGGAGGGCGATGCCATGCTCAGCAGCGGCAATGGTATTGGCAGTGGGGGCATTGACAACAAGGCACCCGAACTCAGTGGCAGCCTGCAGATCCACATTGTCGATGCCGACGCCAGCACGCCCAACGACCTTGAGGCGGCCCTTGGAAGCCTCAAAGACCTCTCTGGAGACCTTGGTGCCACTGCGAACGATGAGGGCATCACAGAGCGAAATCTTGGCACAAAGCTCCTCCGGGCTGAGGTTGTAGGAGCAGTCCACGTTGGCCATCTTGCGCAGTAGCTCCAGACCGCCCTCGCCGAGCTTCTCGGCAACCAGGACCGTGGGCAGAGCCACCACCTCGGTGGAGGCGGTGGTCCGACTAGGGGAGGTGACCGCCGCCCTTGTGTTAACAAGAGCGGAAGGGAGCAGCGGGTCCTGTTCCAAAGTCCATAACAGCCGGTGGAGGTTGTGAGGCCGCCTGATTAAAGGCAGATCTCCGCGAAGAAAAGCTGGCGAGAGCCTCTTCTGATGGCAGCGCCTGATGGCGGCTGCGCCCTCGCAGTGGGCAACTTGGATTTGGAGGTGAGAAGAAGTGGCGGCCATGGCTGCACTGTCCCCACACCAAGATCGGTGTTTTATAAGAGTTCCAAAATGTGTTCTAGCTACAAAACAAAGTAACTTGCAGAAGCCACGAAGAAATCTTTGACAAAATCTTGGCTCTAGTAGATGAGGAACATCTTCTTCTAGGAGAGAGAGAGAGAGAGAGAGAGAGAGAGAAAGCAGCGTGAAAACATTATGCTTGGGAATTAGAAGTTTTTTAATTTTAAAAAAAATATTACACATGTGGCGTAATGAGAGCCCAACATTGTTTACTACCCCACAAAGTTGCTTGCATAAAGAAGTCATCTAGTTCTTGTAAACAGAGGTTTGGATCAATGTGGATCAGTGATTTGCTTAATTAAGGAGGAGATGATGATGGGTAGAAGAGGAAACTACACACACGAGAGAGAGAGAGAGAGAGAGAGAGATGGAATGTGAAAGCGCGAGAGAAAGAGAGAGAGAGAGGAGGGGAGAAATCTAGTGTGTGTCAAGAGAGAGATAATTAATAGAAAAAGCACCTATGTATTTGTTAAAGTATGCTTGTGTTTTTTTAAGCATTTATCTTACACTCCTCCAAGAATATTCCCTAATTCATAATGATCTCGTACCACCCACAGTTGGGTGATCACCTATCAAAGGCCTACCCTTGGAAGGTTGAGTGATCACCTATCAAAGGCCTACCCTTGGAAGGTTAAGTGTTCAGCTCGTTGTATTGTCAAACTTACTATTGAATGTAGATTTCTTTACTCTTTATTGGGGATTTAAAAAACTATGTGTTGAAACTTATGAATTATATAAATATATTAATACTTATATTCATATTGAAAAGTATGAATGCCCATTGGCAAACCTTTAGAGTGCCATACTGTTAATATGGTGGAGGACCTAGCATATTCACTTCCTCTTTCTTTATATATGTGGGGCTCCCTCTATATGCCTCTATAGATTGTGGCACCAAGTGAAACGTAGATAACTTAATGAACGAGATTAAGAAACTTACTAGATAATAGCTAGTGTACACTTCACTATGTACCATTGCTTACTACATACAATGCAATGCGCATATGCTTATTGTTGGATATTTCAAAGTTAGTCTTGAGTCTAGTCTAGTGTCTTTGGTGTTGTCATTTAGGTCTAGATCAAAAGACAGAGGCCTTGGTGCCTATAAAAGCATGTACTTGGGTCCTTCATTCTTACACAATGAGTACCATTCAAGTTGTGCAATCTCTCTCTCTCTCTCTCTCTCTCTCTCTCTCTCTCTCTCTCTCTCTCTCTCTCTCTCTCTCTCTTCACACACTCCACCACGATGATGATATTTCATCCTCCATATGGTTCCATGTGTGATCGTGTGGATACCAACGTGGTATCAGAGCTGGGGTAGCTCTCTTTTCAATCACCTCCACGTCTACGTTTTCAACCCATGCAATCGCCCTATGATGTGTGAAGACGTGATGATGCATTTTTTGTTGTTCGTCTTCCCTTGCACACAACCAGCTTCCCTTGCGTTTTTTGATGTTCGCCTTCCCTTGCATGCGTTCATGCTGTGACTGCTCATGATATGCGTTTTTTTTCATATGATGCCCATTGTTTTTTTAAAAGCTATTAGCATGATGCACAACACGCTATCGCCACCCTCTTAGCCAAGCAGCTTGATTCCCACCATCTCCACGCTGCATTTTTTCTTTGATTAGATGGAAACTGATTGAGCGCCTCCTCGCACTACCACCCTAGTCACCATCACCATTGCTTGAGCTTCCATCTCCATCTTCACTCTCGCCCTATGATCCTGGCACCATGCTCCATCTTCACTCTCGCCCTATGATTCTCAGTGTTTAATCTCTACTTATCATTTACTCCACTCTCTTTCAGCATGATTAGCTTCATCTTATCATCTGAACTAATCATGATTAGTACTAATCACTTTTTTAACATTTTTCTTCTTCCTTACAAAAATGTAGCTCTACCCTCTGTTGGTTTTTTTATTGGTTCTCCCTCCACACATAACATCCTGCCAAACCCTCTTAGGACCTCAAAGCTAACACTATTGCTAAGCTGCAGCTCAAAGCTCTTGCTTCAATTCGACCTAAATCATGTGATTTTGATGCCGCCAAATCAACGCAGCACTTTTGGAGTAAAATCGTGAATTCACCCCACCATCGTTTTGAATTGGCCCAAGTGCTCTTAGCTATAATTACTCTATGGTAAGAGTAACAAGCTCATGAAGATTGAGATTATTTGGTCCAAAGAAGCACCCGATAGAAGGAGATTAAAAAAATGCACCCAAAAAAAAACACAGTTTCATCAACAAAAATTGGTGCCTACATTTATATTTTTTCTAATTGCTCTTGGGGATCAATCATTGAGTCAAGAAGCTATGCACAACCCAAATCTTGAAGCAAAATGATCAAAGAAGGCGAAGATTCAAGCAAATCATCATTTTCAACTTTTTGTCATTAACTAGGTAATTAGTGCTAATTCTACTCATCATCAATTAGTATTATTGAGGGTTCAATCATACCATTGGGGACTTGATATTGCTTTCCAAAGCTTCAAATTGAGAAAGCCCCTTGATTTTCCCCTTCGACGGTGCCCTCCAAATCATGATATTTTTTACTTAACTAATAGAAAATTGCTTTCACTAATACCTTAATTAGTACTAATCATCGAGGTTTTTAGGACCATTAGTGGTTCATATCTCACATTCAAGTGTTGCTAAACGTTTGTAAAGCATCAAATTAGATTTTCTCCTTGATTTCAGTGATCAATTTGTCAATCCAAATTCAGGTATAAATCTGTATTAGCATTATTTGGGACAATGGGATTTCTGAACTTATATGCTTCATGTACCTCATCTATTGTTGAGATATCAAGCTCAACTAGTGCATTGATGACCCGCCTGGGTGATAGCATCTGCATCTACACCACTGGCATGGTTGGTGAGATTATGGGTGATATGCGACCAGTGGGATAACAGGCTGTGTGACAGCCATTTTGGATTACTAGAGACTGGCATAGTTATAGTGCCAGCTCATTTAGTCGGGTTCACATTATGGACCGACCCTTGTATGTTGTAGTAGTTGAGCACTAACCCATATAGTGTGTACTCTTATCTTTATGTTATGTTAGTTGAGTAGAGAAAAAGAATATAGATGAAAATTCAACTATCCATCTCTCTCTTGTGTCTTGCTCTCTCTTGTGTGTGTGTGTGTTTAGTTGCTAGGGTTTGAAGCTCTCCCTCTCCCCCACATTCTCTTTATGGTATTAGAGCCTGGTTCGTGTGAGACTTAAGGAGGCAAGCAAGAGGCAAGAACAAGCAAGGAAGGAAGCGGTACTACACGGGTAAGAGCACCATCATCTCTTTCCCCTTCTTGGTTTAGATACAACACCCCCTCAGTAGCTTTGGGAGCTACACATCTCCGATTGAGGAGCTGTCTTCGTGGGAGCAGAGCTACAGGGTAGGTGTATTTTCTTATTAGACATTGTTTTTTTGCCAGATTCGCGTTTCGGGTGCATTACGAGCCTCGTTTCGTCACTGTAGAGAGGGTATTTTCGACAGTTTTCTAGAAGTTCTGGTAGATAATAGTTTCTGCTCGAAATCTGGTTATTGCAGTGCAGTAGTGCATTTTGGAAGTGCAAACAGGGTTTGCACATGAATTATTGATACTGGGTGTATATACATGTGCTCTGGTCACATTTGGTGACACAGGCTATGCTGAAGTACCGCTGCTACAACAGTTATGGGAGATACTGCTATATTACAGGTTGCATACATAAGTTATCTGTTTATAGGTTATTCGATTGCTGCAGGAAAACATGTCTAACAGAATTAATCGGATTGTTAGTGAGAAGCTGGATAAGAATAACTTCCATGCCTAGAAGTTTATAATGACCAATTTCCTAATGGGGGGTAAAGGATTTTGGGATTATATAGAAGGAGATAATGAGGAGCCTCCAAAGTTATCTAAGGAGAATGCCACTCTTGTAGATATAAAGGCATTCAAGGATTGGAATCATGGTGCAAGAAAAGTCATGTAGTACTGTCTTTCAATTAGTGTCACAGACACTATGATAGGACACATACAGGATGCAAAAACTCCAGCAGTTGCATGGCAGAATCTGGTTCAGATATTCCGGACTAACACAAAGGCAAGGAAGTTACAGTTAAAGCAAGAGTTGCATACTGTGGAAAAGAAAAGCATGTCCATCAATGAATATACCTTAAAGATCAATGGCATCGTTGAATCCCTTGGGTCTATCAATGTATCATAGAGGATGATGATTTGGTGAGTGTCTATCCGAATGGGCTTGGCAAAGAGTACAAGCCATTCAAGACCTCCATTACAGTTAGGGAGAATATTCTCAACTTTGGAAACTTGATATCTATGCTGATCATAGAAGAAAAGGCTTTAGGTGAGGATTCTTCTTTACAAAGTAAGAACACATCGGAACATGTCTTCTACTCTAATTCAGGTAGAGGCCGTGGTCAAGGCCAAGGTGGTGGCCAACAAGGAAATCAGAATTCTGGAAAACAACGGTCCAATGATTCACAGCACCAATCATACACAGGTGGAAGAGGCCAGTCTAGAAGCAGGGGGAGCCAAAGAGGCCGAGGTGGTTGGCAAAGAAATTAAAATGCAAATAGCATAGAGTGCTATTACTGTGACAAACCAGGACACATGGCAAAGGACTACTACAAAAAGGAGAATGACATTAAAAGTGGGAAGTTGCAGCAAGGCAACTATGCATCGTTTAGCAAACATGCAGGTGATGACAGAAGTGAGCAGCTGTTTGTGATGTAGCACATGCTTAGTTCCATAAAAACAAGGGATGTGTCATGATCTCAAGATATATGGTATGTGGATTCTGGCGCCTCTAACCACATGATCAATCATGCTGAGTGGTTTAGAGATATGCAGAAAATGGAAAAACTAGGTTATGTAGAAGCAGGTGATGATACAGCACATCCCATTATGCATGTTGGTAAAGTGCCATTGTCTATGTAGGATGGCAAAATCAAGTACTTGGCTGATGTACTTCATGTTCTGAATATTACAGAGAACCTGGTTTCTGTTGGACAGATGGTTAAGCAGGGTCTGCAAGTGAGGTTTAATCCTCAAGGATGTTTTGTGGAAGACTTCAAAAATAAGTGTCACTTGGTTGCAAAGGATAACAGAAATGGCGGGATGTTTACTTTGGATGTAAACATGCCTAAGATAAAGGCAGCCATGTTTGCATATGGAACAGGTGTCATTGCAGATATTGACATATGGCACAAGCGCATTGTTCATGTGAATATACAGCGACTGAAGTCTATGTAGGTCCAAAATATTGTGTAGGTTTGCCAAAGTTTAAGGTTAACGGTATGCATAAGGTATGCGAAGCATGCCAACTTGGTAAGTAGGCCAAACATGCTTTCCTACACATGAAAAGCACGTCAGTTCAAGGCCATTGGATGTCATACATTCAGATGTATGGGGACCGACCAAGAGTGCAACAATTGTAGGTTGCAGGTACTATGTTACATTCATTGAGACCACACTAGGAAAGTGTGGGTTTATTTCATGAAGGAGAAAAGTGAGGTGTTTGCTCACTTTCAGATATTTAAAGCCTTGGTCGAGAAGATGCCTAAGATTGGATGGTGGGGGAGAATATGCCACATTACTTTTGGGCAAAAGCAGTAGCAACTGCTGTGTACATTATGAACAGGATACTCACTCCAGTTGCTTATGGTATGACTCGTGAATAGAAGTTTAGAGGCATAAGACCAGATGTGTCTCACTTGAAAGTGTTTGGGTGTATTGCATATGTACATGTTCCTGATGAAGTGAGAATAAAGTTGGATCCAAAGGCAAAGAAATGCATCTTCATTGGTTATGCTATGGAGCAAAAAGGTTATAGATGCTATAACCCTTCCACTTGGTATATGTCAGCACAGAGGATCAGGTGGCTAACATCTTCACGAAGGCATTGGCCAACAGAGAAGCTCCACAGGTTTAGGAGCTTACTCGGAGTTTAGTGTGTGGAGTTGAGCTCGAGGGGGAGTGTTGAGATATCGATCTCAACTAGTGCGGCGGACATTAATGACCCGCCTGGGTGATAGCTTCCGCATCTACACCACTGGCATGGTTGGTGAGATTATGGGTGATATGCGGCCAGTGGGATGACATGCTGTGTGACAGCCATTTTGGATTACTAGAGACTAGCATAGTTATAGCGCCAGCTCGTTTAGTCGAGTTCACATTATGGACCGACCCTTGTATGTTGTAGTAGTTGAGTACTAACCCATATAGTGTGTACTCTTATCTTTATGTTATGTTGGTTGAGTAGAGAAGAAGAATATAGAAGAAAATTAGCTATCCATCTCTCTTGTGTCTTGCTCTCTCTCTCTCTCTCTCTCTCTCTCGCGTGTGTGTGTGTGTGTGTGTGTGTTTGCTTGCTATGGTTTGAAGCTCTCCCTCTCCCCCACATTCTCTTTTTCTATCATGCTCACAAATCAATTGTACAAGGGAAAGGCATTGGCCATTGATAAGGCTAAGACCCCCCCTAAACATGTTCAATGCATTATCATCTCGAAGAGATATGCATCATCAACATGTCAGGATTCATGAACACATTAAGAATATGATCCATCTTTGCCTACATGGATTTCATTACACAATGAAATTAAGGATGAAAAGACCAAGGGCTACATCAACATCAACATAAAGAAGGTCAAGAGCTACATTGACATTCCGAGCTACACCAAGAAGATCTTCATCAACATATTGGTTATCGACAAGGGGGGACTCTCCCTTTAATTCTAATTCCTTTAATTTTATGTTGAGTCAAGGGTTACATCAACATCAACATAAAGAAGATCAAGAGCTACATTGACATTCCGAGCTACATTAAGAAGATCTTCATCAACATATTGGTTATCGGGGGACTCTCCCTTTAATTCTAATTCCTATTTTATGTTGAGTCAAGGGTTCTCTGCTCGCGTAGTCCCCCAAAATTTGAGTTATTTATCTTTTGGATCCTTTTGGATTATGTAACGCCTTATTCCTATGAAAGGCTCCTCTCCATCATACCCTTTTTGCCCCTTCTTTAGGCGAGGAGGGTTTTTTTTGTATGCCAATGTAGGTTGTCTTTGTCACCTAAGGCATGACCTGACCTCTAAGTCTCGCCAATACCATACTTGTTAAGCCTCTGAGCCATGCTTTTTGAGCCTTTGAGCCTTTTTTGCCATGACCACTGGGGCCTCTAAGCCATGGTTACCAGCCTTTGAGTCTAAAGCAGGGAACACTTCTTGTGTCTTTGCTGGAGTTGGTGTACGAGACTATTGAAGGTAATGCATGCAACTCCACCATCACTCTGAAGGGGGGTTTGTTGGATATTTCGGAGTTAGTCTGGAGTCTAGTCTAGTGTCTTTGGTGGTGTGAACACCCCTTATTTAGGTCTAGGTGAAAAGACAAAGGCCTTGGTGCCTATAAAAGCATGTACTTAGGTCCTTCATTCTTACACAATGAGTACCATTCAAGATGTGCAATCTCTCTCTCTCTCTCGTTGGAAGGAAAGCTTGCCCTCCTCTCTTGACACGTGGCAGGCTGGCTAGATATATCCCATACGCTTGGCTTGGATCCCTAGTCCCTAGTATATAAGGCATGATGCACCATTGGCCCCTCTCATCCCTCCACCTTATGGAGGATGCAAGGGATGAGGTGAGAGGGGGGGAGGTTGGCCAACCCCTCGTGGGTGTTACTAGCGCTTGATGCTATGCTCTCTCTCTCTCTCTCATAAAGGTCAAAAGTAGAAGCACTTTATCCTACAGACATCCACCACTTGATCACATGCAATGTAATAAACCATGAGTTGACTATAAAGTTTTATATACAACTATTTTATTAAGCCATATTTCTTGGTGTAAGTCCAAAGATAGTTGGTAGCCATGTAAGGCTATAAAAGCCTTGTAATTGTAACCATTAAAAACCTCTTTTTTGGACATTGTTCCTTTTCTTAAAAAATGCATTTTATACTTTCAATTTCAGTCTTAGTTTGTGAAATATATAGTACAAATTTTTTTCTTGTACAATTATAGTTGGTTATTTTATTGTTATAGTCTTGAGTTTTTTTTGTTATCTAACACATTCTCCACTAGTCACTTGCTCAAACCCCACCAATCAAGTATCCCAATAACCTCTATTAGAAGAGTCTTATTTTCTTTTATGTCCCAAGTCTAGTCCAATTACTTATTTTCTTTTGGGTCCCAAGTCTAGTCCGATTACTTATTCTCTTCTAGGTGCCAATTCTAGTCCAATTACTTATTGTCTTCCAAGTCCCAAGTCCAGTCCCCGCCAATCAAGTATCCTAATTACCTATACTAGAAGAGTCTTATTGTCTTCTAGGTCCCAAGTCTAGTCCAATTACTTATTTTCTTCTGAGTGCCAAGTCTAGTCCAATTACTTTTTTTAAAAATGGATCCTAAGTCTAGTCCAATTACTTATTACCAATGAGCTAGGAAATACAAGCACCAATTTAGAAAGAGGAGGGAAAAGTTCCTAGGAAATGCCAAACCAAAGATCCTCAAGAAGCATGTGGAAAGTTATTTTGTAATCTTGAATGAAGTCAAAACATTTCTAGGTCAAGTTTCTTACAATTATAAGTTTTTCCTAGGATAAGATGAATTATTAGTAGAATTGGAAAAATTAGTCAAGAATATGGTACTATATGAATCTAAAATCATGTTAGCCAATCAAGTCTAGGAGTTGGTAGAAGGAGGAGAAAACTAAGTAGCCGATGCTAAGCAAAAGAAAATAAGTAAAAGATCAAGAGCAAAAGGTGCTAGAAATGAATTGGGAGCTAGAAACTAAGCTAGAAAGTGATTCAAGAGGGGACATGAAATGATAAAGAAGCAAAAACAAAAGGATTGAGAAGTGAAGTGGGAAAACAACAAGCAAAAATAGAAAAGATAAAGAAACTAGAATTAGAAAGACAAGAAAAGTTAAAGATGGAGCTAATAAAGAAGTAAGAAAAGTTCAAGATGGAGCTCAGGAAACTAACAAAGTTAAAGATGGAACTCATGAAACTAAAAAGGTTAAAGATGGAGCTTATGAAACTAACAGTTAAAGATGGAGCTCATGAACATAACAAAGAAGTAAGATTAGTGTGGAGAAATGAATTCCAAGAGGTAAATCAACAAAAAGAGGAAAGGGAAGAGACGCACAAGAGGAAGAAATGAACCCACAAGAAGTTGGCCACGGTGAAGATGAGCCCAATGAACCAATTGAAAACCTAATGAATTCCAGGCAGGTCATTACACCAGTGACATAGTGTGAATGATGAGGACCAGACCTACTAGTGATGAATATAGTCAAGTGCAAGGCTTATGATATAGAACCTATGGAGGATTCAAGAAGCGAGCATGAAAGGTCATTTGGTAGAGCTAAAGCAAAATGACTAAAGACTTCCATGGGGTAGGAACCGAGCGAAGTAGTCAAGTCATATATAGTTGATATGGGGGGATGGTTACCAAGGGAGCTCTGTGGAGGGAGATTTTTTGGCTACCCTCTCTTTCTACTACTCTGAACACTCTCTCTCTAACTATTCCCACCACCATCTCCTCCCACAACCTCCCAGCCTAGCCTAGCTCCCTCCACCACCAACCTTGCTCCTCCCTTTCTCTCTTTGTCTATTACCATCTTCCCTGCCTCTCCTCTCTCTCTCTAGCCATTGTACATCTCTCCATTTATCCTTCTCTCTCTCTCTCTCTCTCTCTCTCTCTCTCTCTCTCTCTCTCTCTCTCTCTGTCTTTCTCTCTCTCTCTCTATTCATCTCTTCGCTCACTCTATATATAGCCTCCTCTCTCTCTCTCTCTCTCTCTCTCTATCCTTCTCTTTCATCACTCTTTCTCTAGTCTTCTCTTTGCTCACTCTATCTCTCTATCTTTCTCTTTTCTCACTCTCTGTCCTCCCTTTCTTTCTATATATGTACCCTTCTCATTTCCTAACACAGTACACTTAACTCATGTTTTGCGTATAGATCCTTCGAGTGTATAAACTTAACATTACCTTATTCCTCCACACAATACAGAAAATGTCAATTCTTTGTATGACATGTTGAGCACAAACATTGTTGAAATTGTCAATGATATCTTATTGCAAAACCCCAACATGAATTGCTCTTGCCCTCTTTCTCTCTTTTTTCATATGCAAAATAAGATCATGACATAATCATAAATAATTGTTAAACCTAATCACTTGAATTTTCGTAAATAAATTTGTTCATTGCACTACAATGACATCTTCATCAAGACACCCTCCACAACATCCTCTTCAGGATCAATAAAAATAATGTTCATACCTAATTTGCATGCTACCATAGCATAATCTCCACATCTTACATAAAGCTCTGCCATCACTTACCCTTCTTTTGCATGACGCTTCAATAGGCTATCCCAAATGTCATGTCCATGTTGACGTCCACCTGCAAAGAAAACATTTCTCTTAATTCTACATAATATGCAAAACACCCTTAATTTGGAGAACTTATATGTTTATACTATATCTTGCCATGTTGTCCCATCTGGGCATCTTGCCCAGTGCATTGTGGTACAAGGAACAATGATATAATCAGGTTAGAAAGGTTGTGCATGGTTTATTCCAACTATGCTCGTGAAGGTAGCAGTGACGAGGGTATATGTTTGCATAAGAGTACGAGATGAGTTATTGTAACAGAAAGTGATGTTCAATGGCAACCTCTATGGTTAGTGTTGCTTACCTCTTATCCAAAGATCATACGAGTCTATAAACTTAACATTACCTTATTCCTCCACACAATACAGAAAATGTCAATTCTTTGTATGACATGTTGAGCATAAACATTGTTGAAATTGTCAATGATATCTTATTGCAAAACCCAAACATGAATTGCTCTTTCCCTCTTTCTCTCTTTTTTCATATGCAAAATAAGATCATGACATAATCATAAATAATTGTTAAACCTAATCACTTGAATTTTCTTAAATAAATTTGTTCATTGCACTACAATGACATCTTCATCAAGACACCCTCCACAACGTCATCTTCAGGATCAATAAAAATAATGTTCATACCTAATTTGCATGCTACCATAGCATAATCTCCACATCTTACATAAAGCTCTACTATCACTTACCCTTCTTTTGCATGACGCTTCAATAGGCTATCCCAAATGTCATGTCCATGTTGACGTCCACCTGCAAAGAAAACATTTCTCTTAATTCTACATAATATGCAAAACACCCTTAATTTGGAGAACTTATATGTTTATACTATATCTTGCCATGTTGTCCCATCTGGGCGTCTTGCCCAGTGCATTGTGGTACAAGGAACAATGATATAATCAGGTTAGAAAGGTTGTGCATGGTTTATTCCAACTATGCTCATGAAGGTAGCAGTGATGAGGGTATATGTTTGCACAAGAGTATGAGATGAGTTATTGTAACAGAAAGTGATGTTCAATGGCAACCTCTATGGTTAGTGTTGCTTACCTCTTATCCAAATGCCTTTCCAACATGCATTGTACACCGCACATTCACCAGGGTGCCTAATACGAAGCCACATTGCTCAGCTTGTATTATAATTGTTGTCACTTTGATACATAATACCAATGACAATAAAAGAGCCATTGTCGTCTAGGATGGTCTCACAAATATGAAGCAATAAAATCTCATCTCAATTTACGTGGCATAGACATAAAATGTGAGAATTTGCACCCAACATATACACAATAACACTTAAGGTCTTAAGGATGAAAAAATCATCTTGATCACTCACATATACACAGATTCCACGGCGGAACAATGTCATCGGGGTAGCCATAAACGGAACCTCATGTGGGTAACCTCACTATAATACAATCACATGCCGTGCTTGTATTGACACCTTTAATATTAAAGGTCCGGTTTCCCTCTTTCACGATTTGTAACATATCAAAAGATGTACTAGCTCCTTTAGACTCTCTTGGTTCTGAATTGCATGGCCTTTCTTTAAAGGGATCCCCAAGAAATGCCCTCACCTTTGTAGAATCATGTTTTGCTACACCATGTTGAGAAGAGTTACACATTAATTGTCATTACACGATATAAAAGGCACACATTTATAGTCCTTACACATGTGTTCACAATTGATTAGTACACCTGTCAGTGCCGAGGCTTCTATAATAGTGGAAGAACTAGCACTTTGATGTTGCAACACCGTCGGAACACTGAAGACTACTGTATGTAAAGGGTGTATGATGAGACACACCTACAAAGCATACATTTTGTAAGTGCATGCACTACACATATACATTACATTATCATTACTAATGAGTAAAATCATACCTAGAAAATTCATTTGGATTAGTATTAGAGCACCTAGGTTAGGTGGATTATTGTGTCGCAATGGTGCATTTGATGCTTCACCTCTTGCCAAGCATCTCTGGATGTATAACTTATCTGGATCCATAACTTATCACTACGTTAGTATTCCAAATAAGTAATAATCAAACCCCTCACCTCTTGCCAAGCATCTCTGGATGTATAACTAAATCATGTACGTTAGTATTCCAAATAAGTAATAATCAAACCCCTCACCTCTTGCCAAGCATCTCTGGATGTATAACTACATCATGTACGTTAGTATTCCAAATAAGTAATAATCAAACCCCTCACCTCTTGCCAAGCATCTCTAGATGTATAACTAAATCATGTACGTTAGTATTCAGACTATTTAATAATAAAACTAATCAATCACAAGTAAAAGAGTGCCCTGCCTATGTTGCTACATGACCCACTTCGTCAACTTTTGGGGTTGCCTTGATCCTTCGAGTGCTATTCTCAAAATCGCTTTCATCATACTTTGATGCAGAGAAATCAGAGTCATCTTCTTCCCCTTGTGCCTTTGCTTCTTTCTCTTCCTTTGTGGAATCCTTCTTTGGCACTTTTATCCCTTCTTCATCATCATCCTCTTCATCTTCATCATCAGCCCCTTAATCTTCCATAAGGCCTTTGCCCTTATCTTTGTTGCCATATACATAGGCAGTGATGTGTGTGAACACACTTAGGACCACCGGGGCACTTTTTCCCTCTTTAGGAGGTTTTTCCCCCCCAGCTTGTATATACGCCCATCATTCTAGGGCTAACGTATCTTTTGTACATTGACACAATCTAATACACTTTGTGTTGTGTGCATTCTTGCTTCTTCTTCTCCAAGCTTTGTGTGCTTTCCTGCAACCCTAATTCCAACAATTGGTATCAGAGCAGGCATCGGCTCCCAGGGCTACGCCGGCAGCACCCTCCGACTCACGTTCTCCGATTAAGGTGAGCTTTCACGAGCGCTTCCAGGCCCCTATACTTTGCAATTAAGCTCGTAGGGCTTGGCGTTCTCAGAAATCACATCTGAGGTCGTTTCGAGCTCCATTTTTGCATTTCAAGTTCTGCACAGGTGTTTTTGTCATTTTCTGCAGAAATTTCGACAGTGCTGTTTTCTGCAAAACAGGCATACGTACTCTATTGTGGACCGTGCTACATAGCACGAGTTGTTTTCTGTTCAGTGTTTGCTTCATTACAGGTAGCTTTTGCATCAGTTTCAGTCAGTGGCCATGGCTGATAACAGCAATGATGTATTTCGCATGTTATCTGCTGATGACAAATTGGATGGAGACAGCAACTACCCACTTTGGGCATATATGATGCAGTATGTTTTGGTTGCAAAAGGAGTGTGGAACATTGTGTAGGGTATGGATGTACGTCCAGGTTCTATGGATGTAGGATCTGTTGAGGATGTTACAGGTTCTAGCAGCTCTACTGTTGCTGCTGTTTTACCCACTGTTGAACAAGCTCGTTGGGATGGTAAATATGCGCAGGCTCATGCTTTGATTGCACTTTCTGTCAAACGTAACATCACCCCACATATTCGCTCAGCTAAAACAGCAAAACAAGCTTGGGATATTCTAGCTGGTTTGTATGCAGGTCGTAACGAGGCAAAATAGCTTACCTGCGTAAAGAGCTAGAATTGAACATTATGCAAGAAGATGATGACATGAATGTTTTTCTTGCTGAGATTAAAGATCTCAAAGAACAGTTGATTTCTGCAGGTGAGATTATTCCTGATCATTCTCTTGTGCAGACTGTTCTTGATGCTTTACCTGAGACATATCAGACTTTTGCTTCCACGTGGAGACTTCTTAATGAGGACAGACTTGATGCTGTCAAGTACGATACTTTAGTCAAAACTCTTGCAAGAAGCGCAGTCCAGGCAAAACAGGGCCAGGCAGCGTGCAGTTGATCAAGCATTTATTGTTGCCCAGCAGCAAAGAAGAAGTGGTAAGGCAGCCCCTTCCACTGTTTCTTCTCCTATTAGTAGGTCTGCAACTTCTCCTCCTTCCACAGGTAGTAACAATAAGTCTGAGAAGGCTCTTGATAAAGGCAAGAAAAAGACCAGGTGCAACTATTATAAGGCAAATGATCATGTCATTAAGAATTGCCCTAAGCTAAAGGCTAAAGAGGCAAAGAAGAAAGAGTCAAATGCAGCCACAATAGAGGATGCTTCTACAAATGCAGATTCTGCAAATGTTGTGCAGGATACAGAATGGGCGTTTAGCGTGTATTGCCAGTATGACCCATCTGTACATGATGCATGTTTGGCAGTTTCTGTTGACTCTAATGTATGGTATTTTGACAGTGGTGCTACAAAGCACATTACCTCGCATCGTGATATGTTCACTTGTCTTGAGGCTGTCTCTAATGGGAATACTGTCACATGTGCCAATAATGCTTCTTACCCAGTGAAGGGCGTTGGTAAAATTATGCTTACTGCTGCAAATGGCAGCGCTTTCACACTTTCAGATGCTTTGTATGTGCCAGGGATAAAGAAGAATCTATTGTCTGTTTCTGCGCTTGCTAGACTTGGATTTGTAGTTAAATTTGTGGATGACAGATGTACTGTTCATGATTTGACTTCTGGTGATACGATTATTGCATCTGGCACCTTCTTTCGTGGGCTGTATAGGCTCAATTCTTATGACAAGTGTGTGGAAGATTCAGCAAATGCAGTTTCTGATGAAAAGGTAGTTTCAGATGCAAAACTATGGCATGCTCGTTTTGGTCATCTGAACTTTGCTAGTTTGCTGCGTTTGCAAAAATTTGATATGGTTGCTTTATTGCCCCCTCTTGAGGCACCATTGAAACATGTTTGTGAAGGCTGTATTTAGGGCAAAATGCAGCGTTCTACGTTTCCAAAGGATGGTTCTGTGCGGGCCACTCGCAAATTGCAACTTGTACATAGTGATGTATGTGGGCCTATGCAAACTCCGTCTCATTGGTAAACACTTGTACTTTGTGACTTTCATTGATGATTACTCGAGGCATGCATGGGTATATCCACTGAAAGCAAAGTCCAAAGTGTTTTTGTGCTTCAAACAGTTTTTTCTTATGGTTGAAAATGTATCCAATTGTACTGTGGGCACCCTCCGTTCTGATCGAGGGGGAAAGTACTTGTCTAAAGAGTTTGATACATTTCTAGCTAGTGGGATAAAACACCAATGTACATTGCCGTATACCCCTCAGCAAAATGGTATTGCTGAGAGAAAAAACAGGTCACTTATGGAGATGGCACGATGTATGGTCAAGAGCCAAGCTTTGCCACATGCGTTTTGGCTTGAGGCTGTCATGTGTGTTGCATATGTACTCAATAGGTGTCCCACTAAGGCCTTGCAATCTATTACTCCATACGAAGCTTGGCATGACAGGAAGCCTTCTATTGGTCACTTACGTGTCTTTGGTTGCTTGGCCTATGCTTTAGTGCCTGTGCAACAATGCAGAAAATTGGATGATAAGGCTGTCAAATGCATTTTTGTTGGCTACAGTGCTGAGAGCAAGGGTTACAGATTGTATCATCCACAGTCAAAGCGTATCTTGATTAGTCGAGATGTTGTTTTTGTGGAAGATGCTGTGCAACCTTTGTTATCATGTACCAAAGAGACAGGTGTGAGCTCATGGGATGTATTTGATACATTGTTGCCTCTCTTTACAGGTGGGAATTCAAATGTAAGTCCTAATGAGGCAAATATTCAGCCTATGCAGATTTCAAACGACATCATAGATCAGCCTATTTCTGATGCAGATTTACAGGATGTAATTCATGAGGACAGGGCTGAAAATGAGCAGGCTAGAGGTATGCCTAAATGGCTAGTGCAAACCTTGCGTGATAGTAAAATTGATGCACCTATGTCTAGTCGTACTCGTTCAGGTTTTCAGTATGCCTCTTATGCATCAGATTGTTATGCTTTGGTTGTGTCTAGTATGTGTGAAGAGGAAGAACCTCTTTCATTTGATGAGGCACAAAAATCAGAAAATTGGTTGGCTGCAATGCAAAGTGAATATGATGCTATAATGAAGAATGGTACATGGTCTTTGTGTGATTTGCCTATTGGTAAAAAGGCCATTGGATGTGAGTGTGTTTTTAAGTTGAAACGAAAGCCAGATGGTAGTGTTGCTCGCTATAAGGCTAGACTTGTTGCAAAGGGTTATGCTCAAGAAAAGGGCATTGATTTTGATGAGACCTTTGCTCCCACTTGTCGTATGACTACCATTCATAGCATTTGTGCATTGGCAGCTCATAATGGTTGGAATGTACATCAGTTGGACATAAAGACTGCGTTCTTGAATGGTGATTTGCATGAGGAGGTGTATGTATCGTAGCCTCGTGGTTTTATTCAAAGAGGGCAGGAAAACAAAGTGTGTAGGTTGAAAAAGGCTTTATATGGTTTAAAGCAAGCTCCACGAGCTTGGTATGAAAAGATACATGCATATTTGACTACACATGTTTTTCAGAATAGTCCAACAGAAAGCACCTTGTATGTTAAATGTGTGGATAATGTACATCTAATCATTGCTCTCTATGTCGATGACATGCTGCTCACAGGACCAAATGACAGTCATATTGCTGATTTTAAGGCTGATTTGAATGCCTCTTTTGAGATGCCAGATTTGGGACATTTGCATCATTATTTGGAGATACAATTTAAGCAGTGTGATGGAGGTATTGCTTTGTGTCAGACAAAGTATATTGAGACATTATTGCGAAGATTTGGCCTTGAAGACTGTAAGCCTATTGCTACTCCAATGGAGACAGGTTTGAAGTTGAGTCTTCATGATGCTGGAGATCACTTTGATATCACACTCTATCAGACAGCTGTTGGTTGCCTCATTTATGTATGCATTACGAGGCCGGACATTCAGTTTGCAGTCTCACAGGTAAGCAGGTTTATGCATAGCCCAGGGTCTCAGCATTGGAAGGCAGTTAAACGCATCTTTCGCTACTTGAGTGGCACCATACATCTTGGGTTGTTTTATCCCAAGGGAGAATCATTGCCGCCAAATTTACATGCCTTTTCGGACTCAAATTGGGCTGGTTGCTATGACACAAGAGTGTCCACAAGTGGTTTTTGTTTCAGGCTCGGTAGCTCATGCATATCTTGGTTGAGCAAGAAGCAACCTACTGTGGCCACTTCTAGTTGTGAAGCTGAGTACAGGAGAGCTTTCACAGCTACGGTTGAGTGTGTGTGGCTCAGACGGCTTAGCTGATTTGGGTGTTGGACAGGAGTCTGCCACCTCTATCTACACTGACAGTCAAAGCGCATTGGCAGTTTGCGAGAAACCCAATTTTTCATGCTCGCACAAAGCACATTGAGGCGCATTATCACTATGTCAGGGAGAGACTCTCAGCAGGAGAGATCAACTTAGCCTATGTGCCAACACAGGACAACCTCGCCGATCTTTTCACAAAGGCGCTTCCTCGTGAGAAGTTCGAAGCTTTCCGCAAAGCTTTGGGCTTGCTCCCCTTTGTGGATTGATCTACTTCGGGCATGGCACTCCCCTATACATGAGTGCCAGCTCTCGTTCACACCATCACTCCTCCCAGGGGGGATTTGTTGCTATATACATAGGCAGTGATGTGTGTGAACACACTTAGGACCACCGGGGCACTTTTTCCCTCTTTAGGAGGTTTTTTCCCCCGGCTTATATATACGCCCATCATTCTAGGGCTAACGTATCTTTTGTACATTGACACAATCTAATACACTTTGTGTTATGTGCATTCTTGCTTCTTCTTCTCCAAGCTTTGTGTGCTTTCCTGCAACCCTAATTCCAACAATCTTGAACATGTGATTGCTCACGTAGAATTCGAGCCTTCACAATATAAATCATGATTTAAAAAGATATAAGAAATAATAATAAAAATGAATTGAAATATCTAATTATATAGTACACAGCATCTTTGATTACTTTGAATTACAAGTCCGAGTATACATCTCCTTCTCGCTCTTGGGAAATTTTCCATTTGGAAAGTCAAGGAATGATGGGCATCTCTTGTATATCCATGTATCCCAAAGGTCTCAAAGTTACTATTGTGGATACATTATGCATTCATGTCATGGATCATGCCACTCATTTATGATGGCAGGCACAACTACAATATATTTCTCGACATGGCACTTACAAATCCATCTACATAAAATTATAACCATTTAGTTTACGAAAATAAGAACACAATAAAGTAGTAAGTAATGTTATGTACCTAAACACAACATGCTTAGTAGCTTTGATGAAAGTAGGGTTTGAAGCTATCACACTTTGTTTTTTCAAGGACCCCACCATTTCCTTAAACAATTTCCCAAAATATAATCTTTTGAGATTGGCAAGGTCCTCCTAAAATGTATTTAGAAAAATTATTTTGTACTTATCTGCTATTTCTACAAGAACAACCACAACTTGTGCTCCAATCTCGTGCTATATGACTTCTCTTCAATAACTTGCATTTGTTGTGTTTCCATTGAAATTGTTATTAATACAAAATACAATGCTTTGCATATATCAAGAAATAGGGGAAGAAATTATTATTTACTTTTGGGATTTGTAATTTCTTGAACCTCTACGAATCTCCATCAATCAAAATATCTAAAATCATTGCATTCCACTCATTTGGAAATGAGCTAGATGCTAAGCGCTATACAACCTATCCTCCGTCAAACAATCTGGTTTCCCATTCCAATTTACTTGCACAAGTCATTTGTACCAAAATTAAACCACAACATTAAAACCATAATATGTCATTGCCTAGGGTTTGCAATCATAGCTAGTCATCTAGTAGCATTCCTCCACTTTCTCTCATCTTTATAAAATGTAGTTCTCCATTTGTCTTCGAACTCATTTGTAGGCAAGGTATCTACTAGGGGGTCAATCTCTCGGGTGGCTGAGAGATACTCATCCTATTATTCATAGGTTACTACATTAGTTTGACAATATATAAATTGTAGTCATATATTGCAAATGTTAGAAGATAGAAGATTGTACTTGGAATATTATTTGGGATAGTTCTGAAAGCTCACAGTTGTACTAAGATGGGCGACCCTTTTTTTTAAAAACATTAAGGCATGCTTCTTCATCCATGCCTTGTTTATGGCTTTTGTGTGCTTCATAATTGTTTCTTTATTTGCTAATCCAAGTGCCCTAATGAGGCACACTTTGTCCACAAGAGACAATGAAACATAGCCCACTTCATTCATCCTATGGGAAAAAAACTATGAGTTATGAAGAAAGATAAAACATACTACACTTGGACCTTCCTAAGTCAAAGAGATTTAAGACATGTCTTCTCATAATGTGAACGTTCCCTTGCCTATTTAAGTGACCTATGACTATGAGTACTCCCCCCTCGCTATCCTCGTTGAATTCAATAAGGATAGCGTCAACACCCACATGGATATCTTGATACACATTCTTGAATGCTACAGTCAGTGGCGAATCTAATTAGTCCCAAAATTATTTTAAAAAACTTAACTATGACTATGAGTACTCCCCCCTCGCTATCCTCGTTGAATTCAATAAGGATAGCGTCAACACCCACATGGATATCTTGATACACATTCTTGAATGCTACAGTCAGTGGCGAATCTAATTAGTCCCAAAATTATTTTAAAAAACTTAACGCCACGTTCAAAAAGTTAACAATTTAAGATGACTCACATTTACTAATATCCTCCATCCATGCCACAACGCGATGTGTGATTGCCGTCCCACACATAAAACATCTTGTTGGACATAAATGTCCACTTCGTGTCTTTGATCACATTCTCGAACTCCTCGTTTTTCATTCGCCATATGTCATCCCATGCACTAACATCATCTTGCAAAACTTCTTTAACAGGATTGTGGGATGAGAAGATAGAGCAAATGAATTGGTAACACAACCATTTGTGTCGAATTCCCTTACCAGCTTCTTGTACCTAAACTGTTGAGATATCGAGCTCATCTAGTGAGGCGGTGGACACTGATGACCCGCCTGGGGGATAGGCCCCACACTTACACCACTGGCATGGTTGGTGAGATCTTGGGTGATATGCGACCAGTGGGATGACAGGCTGTGTGACAGCCATTCTAGAGACTAGCATAGTTATAGTGCCAGCTCATTTAGTTGGGTTCACACTATAGAGAACCCGTGTATGTATTGGTTGAGTACCTTTTCATATATGTGTACTCTTATCTTGTATATGGTGTGTTGAGTGTTGAGTGAAGAAGAAGAAGATTTTTAGCCTCTCACCTTGTGTGTTCTCTATTAGGGTTTTGTGAGTGTGTGTGTGCTTGTAAGAGCTCAAGCTCTCTTCCCCCCTGCATCTTTTCATGGTATCAGAGCCTGGTTCATGCTAAGGGCTGAGTTGCAAGCAAGAGAACCACAGGAATTGGTACGAGGGTAAGAGCTTCAACTACTCTTCCCTATTTGTGTTGGTGACTACACCCTTGTCGGGAGCTCTACGGGTGGCACCAGCAAAAGATCTTTGATTGAGGAGCTTTCTTCGCGGGAGTAAAGCTATAGGGCAACTATACTGTCCTATCGAACAAGAATTTTTTGGGCCGAAAACGCGTTTCGGGCGCGTCTAGACCTCCGTTTTTCAAAAAGCAGGCGATTTCGAGCATTGCGGGTGTATGTATGCACATTGAGGTCACTGGTTGTGACATTTGAGTGTACTACAGTACCGCTGCAGAAAATACAGAAGTTTGTGCAGGACAAACTAGAGTGCTCTTTCTGGTAAAATTGTGTGTCTGGCAAGATGTCAAATGATGGCATAACTTAGATTATGGCTGAGAAGCTTGATAAGAATAACTTCCATGCTTGGAGGTTCAGGTTGACGAATTTCCTGATGGGAAAGGGCTATTGGGACTACATAGAAGGTGAGCATGAAGAGGCACCAGAGATACCGGACATAAATCTGACTGCTGTAGATGTGAAAGAGTTTAAAAACTGGAACCAAGGAGCCAAAAAAGTTATGTATTGGCTCTCCATTAGTATACAGGACACCATGATTGGGCACATTCAGGATGCCAAGTCCCCCAAGGAGGCATGGGACACCTTGGTAAAGCTCTATGAAACAAATACCAAGGCATGTGAGATACAGTTGAAGAATGAACTTCATACTGTGGAGAAAAAGAGCATGTCTGTGAATGACTATGCGTTGAAGATAAAGGGTATTGTGGAATCCCTTGCATCTATTGGTGTGTCAGTAGATGATAATGATAAGGTGGAAGTCTGTCTACGTGGTCTCGGGCCATAATACAAGGCGTTCAAGACGTCTATTCAGACTCGAAAAAACATTCCCAATTTTACAGATTTGGTGTCTATGCTGATTATAGAAGAGAAGAGCTTGGGTGAAGACCAACAGTCTTCACAAAACAAAAACAATTCAGAGCAACATGCCTTCTACACAAGTTCAGGAAGAGGACGAGGTAGAGGAGGCCGCGTGGACGCCGTTAAAGAAGGTGGCCGAATAGGTAATCAGAATTATGGCCAGCAGAGCAGCAACAACAACAGTCCCAGAATTCACAACAACAACAACAACACGCAGGTGGAAGAGGCCAATTCAGAGGCAGGGGGAGTCAAAGAGGCCGTGGAAATTAGCAAAGGTAGTATAACGATGCACGTGGATGCTTTTATTGTGGTAAGCCTGGACATGTGCAGGCAGAGTGTTATAAGAAGCAGGCCGACATGCAAAATGAGAAATTGCAGCAAAACAACTATGCATCCTGAAGCAGAAACATTGAGGATAATGAAAGGTTGTTTGTTATGCAGCATGTCATGAATGCCATGTCTGAAAATGTTGAAGCAACACAAAAAGATGATGTATGGTATGTTGATTCAGGGGCTTCGAACCACATGACAAGTCATGGGGAGTGGTTCAAGGAGATGAAAAACCCGGAAAGACCAGGTTTTGTGGAAATAGGGGATGACATTTCTCATCCAATTGCCCATGTTGGAGATGTGCCATTGTCTATGCAGGATGGCAAAGTGAAGTATCTTGTAGATGTACTTCATGTATCGAACATAACAAAGAATCTGGTTTCAGTTGGCCAAATGATTGAGCAGGGTTTGCAGGTTCGGTGATGGTTGTTATGTTGAAGACTTTAAAGACAAGTGTAGGTTGGTTGCAAAAAGGCAACAGAGTAGGCAGAATGTTTACGTTGAATGTAAACATGCCTAAAGTGAGTGCTGCAATGTTTGCAAATGGTCCAGGAATTGTTGGAGACACAGACATTTGGCATAAAAGGATTGGACATGTGAATGTGCAGAGATTGAAGTCTATGCAGACTAAAGGAATTGTGACAGGGTTGCCAAAATTTAAAGTGGAAGGTATGCAGAAAATATGTGAAGCATGCCGATTTGGGAAGCAAACAAAGCATGTATTTCCACATAACAGATATGTAAGTAGAAATGCACTAGATGTTGTGCATTGAGATGTATGGGGTCCTACGAAGACCATATCTATGGGAGGCTGCAGGTATTATGTGACGTTTATTGATCACACAAGGAAAGTGTGGGTATACTTCATGAAGGAGAAGGGTGAGGTGTTCACTCACTTTCAGAATTTCAGAGTTATGTGGTTGAAAAGCAAACAGGGAAATCTGTAAAGTGCTTAAGGTCAGATGGAGGGGGAGAGTACTTTCCCAATGAGTTCTCTGATTTTTTGAAGAAGAATTGGTATTCGGAGACAGTTTACATGTAGATACACTCCACAGTAAAATGGAGTTGCTAAGCGAAAAAACAGGCACATTGCTGAGATTGCACGAGCATTGATGGAAGAGAAGAATATGCCGCATAGCTATTGGGCTGAGGCTATTTCTACAGCAGTTTACATCATGAATAGGACTCCAACTGTAGCCATACATGATGTAACTCCAGAGGAGAGGTTTATTGGCAGAAAACCTGATTTGTCTCATCTGAAAGTTTTTGGATGCATTGCATATGTGCATGTGCTAGATGAGCTGAGAACTAAGCTGGATCCGAAAGTTGAAAAATGTGTGTTTATTGGATATTCCCTTGAGCAAAAGGGATACAGGTGTTATAACCCTGCTACACGTGAGTTGAGGGTAAGCAGGGATGTTGTCTTTGATGAGATGAGCAGCTGGTATGCTGCTGAAAAAGAAGCTGTTGGGGCTGATGTGAGTGGAAGTGTGGTTGCACAGAATGCAGGTTAGCAATCACAGTCTTTAAGTGGACTAGGAGAGTCCTCTTCTAGTGGGTCTGTTTTGATAGACCATGGAGTGGCAGGCTGCATCATAATACCAGTCCTGCAAATGTGATTAGTACATCGCATAAAGGAAAAGAGAAAGTGGTTGAGCCCCTTGGTATGCCTGACATTTTTGCAGGGCATTCTCATGTTGATGGAGAGTCTAGTGGCTCAGAGATGAGCCTTGATGAGGAGCTTGGGATCCCAGCTATGAGAACACCTGGTGTAAAGAAGGCTATGGAAGCCATGAATGCAAATGTGCAAAGATCTGGGAGAGTGAATAATCTTATGCAGAGGTTTACTTATGATCGTTATGTGGCACATCACTATGCATATATGGCAAAGGTTGTGCAGGTTGTAGAGTCCACATGCATTGATGAGGATGTTGGAAATGTGTGTTGGGAGAAAGCTATGGATGAGGATGTTGGAAATGTGTGTTGGGAGAAAGCTATGGATGAGGAGATGAATGCACTATATGGAAATAAGACTTGGGATTTAGTGGAATTGCCTGAAGGCAAGAAAGCCATTGGATGCAAGTGAGTGTACGAAGTAAAACATAACAGTGATGGAAGCATAAACAGGTACAAGGCTAGATTGGTAGCCAAAGGATATACGCAGACATATGGCATTGATTATGAGGAAACTTTCAGCCCAGTTGCCAAGATGGCAACAGTGAGAGTTGTGATAGCAGTGGCTGCGTCAAAGCAATGGTCTTTACATCAGATGGATGTAAAAAATGCATTCTTGCATGGGGATTTGCAAGAAGAGGTGTATATGTTGCAGCCATCTAGTTATGAGGATATGGGTCACCCCGAGCATGTTTGCAGGTTGAAGAAAGCCTTGTATGGCTTAAAACAAGCACCAAGAGCATGGTCTGACAAGATTTTTGAATATCTTGTCACTATTGGCTTTCATGTAGCCAATGTAGATTTCTCGCTGTATGTGAGACATGGTGATAGAGGGGTTGTGCTTGTTGTCATCTATATAGATGACTTGATCATTACGGGGGACCATGATGCAGAGATCTTTGATGTAAAGATCTTGCTTAGACAAAAGTTTGAGATGAAGGATCTGGGGGAGCTCAGATATTTCTCAGGCATTGAGGTGATTAGGTCACCACATGGTATTAGATTACTGTAGAGACAGTAAGGCTTGGACATGTTGTCCAAGTGTGGTATGACAGGCTGTAAGCCTATCTCAGTGCCATTAGATCAGAATGGCAAGTTGAGTGCAAATTTAGGAGAGATTTTGGAGGACCCTACTATGTATAGGCGCATAGTAGGAAGCTTGATCTATATGACGATCACCAGACCAGATTTGAGCTATGATGTTGGGTTGGTGAGTCAGTTTATGCAGGTTCCACGGAAACCGCATTTGGATGCATTGAGACGCATACTGAGGTATGTGAGGTCTACTTTGCATTGTGGACTATTCTATGAGACTGGGATAGAGATATGTGTACATGGGTACACAGATGCTGATTGGGCTGGTAGTATCTCAGATAGAAGATCTACTAGTGGATTCATGTTTTCTTTGGGGAGTGCTGTTGTGACTTGGAGCAGCAAGAAGCAGCCTACGGTTGCTCTATCCAGTACAGAGGCCGAGTATAGAGGAGCTGTTATGGCAGTATGTGAGGTAGCTTGGTTGAGAAAGCTACTTGTTTGCAGATTTGGGTCTATCAGTGGATAGACAAGTTGTCATTTTCTGTGACAACATTAGCAGTGGATAGACAAGTTGTCATTTTCTGTGACAACTTGTTTATCAGTGGATAGACAAGTTATCATTTTTTGTGACAACATTAGCAGTATACAGTTGGCCAGGAACCCAGTTTTTCATGCTCGTACGAAGCATATAGAGGTCCACTACCATTTCGTCAGAGAGAAGGTCCTAGTAGGATATCTTAACCTTGTTTATGTCAGCACAGAGGATCAGGTAGCTGACATCTTCACCAAAGCATTGGGTACAGAGAAGATCCGCAGATTTAGGGCTTCGCTTGGTGTACATGAGATGGAGTTGAGCTCGAGGGGGAGTGTTGAGATATCGAGCTTATCTAGTGAGGCAGTGGACACTGATGACCTGCCTGGGAGATAGGCCCCACACTTACACCACTGGCATGGTTGGTGAGATCTTGGGTGATATGCGGCCAGTGGGATGACAGGCTATGTGATAGCCATTTTAGAGACTGGCATAGTTATAGCGCCAGCTCATTTAGTTGGGTTCACACTATAGAGAACCCGTGTATGTATTGGTTGAGTACCTTTTCATATATGTGTACTCTTATCTTGTATATGGTGTGTTGAGTGTTGAGTGAAAAAGAAGAAGATTTTCAGCCTCTCACCTTGTGTGTTCTCTATTAGGGTTTTGTGAGTGTATGTGTGCTTTTAAGAGCTCAAGCTCTCTTCCCCCTGCATCTTTTCATAAACTGCACTCTTTGTATAGAGGGGTTAGGCACAAGTCATAAGGGAATAGGTCGTAAAGAAGTGGATTTCTTCACCTGCAATGTACACAGAGAGGTTGTGCTTGCCACCAGTCACATAAAAATTACTTATGCAAGATTACTTAAAAAGTGGATTACCTTTACTCTATGTAGACTGTCCTACAGGAGTTCTAGTTGCAAACGAGTTGCATGTGTGACCATGAAGTAGTCTTAATTCTCGATTTCTTTTTCAGTTCCCTCTTCCACCTCTCCTACTTCCCTTGTTTATTTCATGGATTTTGAAGAGGCACATTTTTTTGTAGACTTAGAAGATTGACTTGGATTTCTTCATGGAGGAGCCCAATCGTCATCATCTTCTTCTTACACTGTTTTTCTCTTCTTTGTACTTGTTACTTCTTGGCTTGCTTGTCTAGTAGCAGTGCTCTTTAAGCGTTGTGCACACGTTGAAGATTTAATTACAAGCTAGGTTTCCATTGAATGTGGATCAATCTAAACACATCGACATATATAAGACAAATTAATTTAAGTAAAACAAAAAAAACATAAATGCAAAGATAACAATACATATAAAAACACTTACGCAATCTTTGATAGCTATTTAATGATGTAGCCTTTGCTTTGATTTAATTTGGGGATATCACCATCTTTAAGGGAAAAAGGAAGGGGTACTTCTCCCACTTTGACATCTTCAATCGACACGCCAACATACCTAGGTGGTAAAGGAATTCCATGGATGGTATCGACAGTGGTGTTTACATGCAACACGGTGCCAATAACTACTTTTGTATCGTTGGACGTTAAAAACACCTGTGTCCCTATTTCGAGTTGAGGAGGTGCTATGTAGAAAAGTGGACAAGCAAGAGAAGAGAGAGAAAAGTAAAAGATTTATAAATAAAATCAAAAGGAAGGAGATTGGAAGAGAAAGTGAACAATAATAGAGAGATCAAAAAAGAACAAGATGGTGATTCTTAGTTCCTCATTTGATTCATTGAAGCGACATTCATCATTTGAAGAAATTAGCTTTCACAATGATGTCCGTTTGTGTGGTAGGATTTTTGTCAAATGTTGTTATAAGTAGGACCTATTCCTGCTTCCTTCTGCCCATGTGCTTTTTATGTTTTTATGTATATTTAAGTGCTCTTATGAAGCAAAGATACATGAAGTACAAGAATTGAGTCATATAGACTCTTATTGAACTGCTCTGTGTTGAAGTAGCCACTTGTTGTTGGTGAGGATTGAAAGAATTATGTCGACTTGCGAGGCTAATATAGATATCTTCACTAAGGATTGAAGATTATAGATTTGTGAAGATGATAGCGTCGTTTGGAGAGGTTTGTAATTTGAAGGAAAATTCTAAGCCATGGGTTGTACCATTGACCAAGATTTCGCCCACCATCGCCCCCCCCATCTAGAGATGTACCTGGAAGTTGTCAATGGTGAGGCTTTGGTGCAAATGTTCTCCAGTGCATGATGAGTATGGATATGTACTCATGGAGTAGCTGCTACATTATCATAGCCAAATAATAGTAAGCTATGAGCTTAATACATATATAATGGCTATTGAAGATCATCGGGAAAGTGTTAATGCGTAAGATGGCTTAATCTGTGATGTGGCTTAAATCGTGAAAGTGCAGGTTCTTAAGCCGTGAGACTGTTAATTCGTGCGAGACCTGAAGTCGTGAGATTGTAGGTTTTTTTGCCGTGAAGGGATATTTCGTGAAATGGCATAATCCCATGAGAGAATCCCGTGAAATGATGTTTTCGTGAAAGTGCAGGCCGTGAGGTGGAATTCCATGAAGGGTAATTCCGTGAGATGGAATTCCCTGAAGGGTAATTCCGTGAGATGGAATTACCTTGAGATGTTGTGCTTGTATTCCATTGCTTGAAATGTCCTCCTTTTATATGAGGAGAGTACAACTTAGCTTTTCTCTTGCATGTGGGATAATCCTCACTTGGTGATGTGGCTTCTCACACTCACTCCATATTTTCCTTGTGCTCTTTGGCACCACATTTCTCAACACCCCCCCCTTGGTGCCAAATCTTTAGGCTACTCAAGGTGGTTGGATGTCAGTTACTTTCTTGTTTGACTTTACTTTCTACATTCCCCTATGTGCTATGAGCAACTTTGGCCCATGTGCTACTTTGGCACTTCTCCCCTTTAATGCTACTTTGGCTTTTAGGTGAGGGATGAATTTCTAGCTTGGGTACATCATTGGTCCGAGAGGCTAGTTACAAGCACTTTTTGTAGGAAGTAGGATGTTTTACCAACATATTTTTGTTTAAGAAATGGGCAGTGAGAGGATTTTTTATTGCATGCTCATTTGGCCGCATTTACAAAGGTTTTTACTCATGCATTTTTGGAGTAATGCTCCCTCTTGGTCATAGTATTTGGTGATTTTTTTTTCATTGATGATTCCTTTGATAGTGATCGAGTTAAGGACTTATGTGTCAATGCACACTTTGATGAAGATGTATTTGATGCAAGCATGCTATAAGTTTTTCAATATGAAGATTTTGACATATGATGATGCTCAAACTGCACATGTTGGTGATAATAACCAAGATGATGAAGTGTATATGCGCTTTTTCAAGAGTACCCAATGTGTAAACTGGCACACTTGGCCCTCTGACAATTCTTAATGAGTATGTTTAGAAACTTGCGAATCCCCACAGTCCTATTCTATGGAGTTCTTTATGACTTCATATAACTTATAATGAGCTCTTAAAGGTGCAAGGGTTGATGTTATACTGGCTTCACCATGAGAGAAGAGCATTCCTCCCAATGAGGTTTTGAGAGACTACTTTAATTTTTTAAGGGAATTATCGAATTCCTCATGTGATTTCTCAAGCGTATAATTCCTGAAATCTGTCTCAAATGACTCTTTTGTAGAGAGTATGTCTTCCTCTTGAAAGGGGAAGCGGTACTCCTCTGCTTCGTATTTTGGTTGCCTTTTTAGGATTGGCATTATGAGGCTCAATCACAACCGGTGACCCTGTAAGACATTCAACCAAGCTAAGCATGCTCTCTTGAGCTTGCTTTTTGCGTTCTGCATATGTCATATGATCATGATGCTCAATTTGGGGTGGTTGGGTGGGTTCTAGTTTCTTAATTGGTCTATAAGGTGCACTGAGTGAAGAGTCATAACTTGTTTCATCCTCACACTGTGACATAGTAGAACTTGATTCATTTTCTAACTTTCTTTGGATTGCCAGTTTTTCATTATGTTTGCCCATGCGATGAGATCAATTTTTTTTTGGGCTTTTGTATCACCCTGTGTCGCACATATGGGTTTTATGGTTTGTGTGGTGGCCTTTGATATGGATGCTTCTGCATCATGTGTAGCTTTTGGCTCTATTGGGTTTATGTCCTCCCACAAGCTTCTTTTCCTTCTCCTTTACTTCAACCTTGGTTTCGATAGTTTGTTGTCCCTTGTCTTTCTCTCGGGTTTAGAAGGTTTTGCTTTTTCTTTTGGGTTTTGTTTTAAAGCATGTTCTTCTACCCATGTTGAGGTATTGTCTTTTGCATTCTTTTTTACTGTCTCCCATACCTTGGCTTGTAAGCGTGTAAGCACATTCAAGGGTACCATGGATAATTGCCCGTTTTATACACTTAAGATATTAAGAGTTGTATTTTATGAGACAAGTTGCATTGAAGTAACTCGTCTTGGGCAATCTTGGAACATGTGATCAATGCCACATCGTTCACACATGGGTCGCAAAGTGTTAGTGACTATGGACATGGAAGGATTCCAAACTATGCAGTCTGCCACCTTGTGAGGTCCACGACAATAGAAACACTGAAGTGTTCGATTAACTACTTCCTAAGTAGTTTCTACCCTTTGGACTATTTCTATTTGGTGCATAGGAGATGGAGGTTTTGAGTCAATTGTGGATGAAGTGGGACACTTTTTAGTATCATGGTCAAAGGTTTTACAATATATATACAATATAGAAAAATAGGTGCCTTGTATGCAAAATGGGGGATTGGGATGGTCATAGTGATTGCACTCAACACAAGGCATTTCGTTTCTCACTTGTAGAGGCATTAAAGATGTTTGGTTTTGAAGGATCTCATCCTCTCTTAGAGATGTCGATTAAAAGCTTTTAAGCAAGGCTGCATAGAATTCAGGGAATGTTAATTCTGAGATCAATCTTTCTTTTGCCATTGCTTCACTTGGTTTAGATGAGGAACACCTCATAGCATGATCATCTTTCAGCATGTTGTCATCTAAACTTATTGCTTCGTTACAACATTGATCGAATGTTTCCAAAATTGGATACAATGATCAAGTTATGTAAGCTATTATTCTTTAAGCCCATCATGAAACATCTCTTCAATTGAAAATCGTTTAATTTTTTCCATGACACATCGTGAGTCTTAGAGTTTTATCCGTAGGATAAAGTCTCTAATGGATTCATTTGGTTGACGATTAATTGAATAGAGTTCTTTTGCTGCACTCCACCGATCACCTTGTCTGGAAAAGCCATGGATAAAGGTTGTTTTCAAGGATCTAAAGTTGGTCTTGATTGCTAGTATTAATGTGATGAACCATCGACTAGCCTTGCCCTTTAAGCATAGGTTCAACCCATGTACCTTGGTGGGACAGTTTGGATTTCCAAAAGCTTTACATCTTTGTTCAAATATTTGAATGAATTCAATAGGGTCTGTTATTTCGTCGTATTTGCCTATAATTTTAAAAATTTGTACGGTCGTATTTCTGTATGTGTCACAGAGGCGCCGTATGTGAGTGCTCTTGTTGGGAGAGACTCATTGAGTCCTTGGGCTACCTCCCTTCCTAGATGAGTCAATATGTCCAAGGTCTGGGCATCCAGAAAAGGGTTGGTACATATAGGATTTGTGGGAATGGTATAGGTAAGGGACCAAAGCTAGGTGGGATCAAAGTGACAGGGGGTGAAAACCCGATGACACACTTGTTATAGGCATGGCCAAATGGCATTGGGAGGTGCATTTGTGCATAGATCTCAATGGCTCGAAGGTGTCAGCCATTGGGTTCAGTCCTTATGCGATCCCTCTATCGTTGCCATGTCTGATTTTGTAATTGCTCCTTAATGAGTAAACGCACGTGTTTTTTTTTCGCTTTTTAGATTTTCTCACAGCCCGTCATAGCCTCAAGAGGCCTAGCATACTCTTCATTGGGTCAAACGGGTGTCCATTTGCCCTAAATAGCTTAGGCGCTATACACACGCGAACGACCTCTTAGAGATAATTTTTCCAAAAAAGTGTATGCTGGTAACTTCCCAGATGGAAGAGGAGGTCCTAACACCTATTTTCTTTCCATCACTGTCTCAAGATGAAAAAAAAGTTTGAGAATTTTTTCCATGTCTCGTAGTACATTTTTTAGGGTGTTTCAAAATGAATTTCGAAAAACTTTGTATGAGAGAGTTGTAGTATTTTTGGAGTACTACAACTTTATTCCTTGATTCATCCATGATTTTGTCATTTAGACCCTTAAAAAGTAGCCCGAATATGGTTCACCATTGTTTTCATGTTGTTTTTTACAAATTTTCGTGGTTTTTTGGCTGTTTTTTGCCTCGAATTTCGGGTCAAATTTTGAGGCTGCTGGTTCGAGGCCAAAATGATTGGCCTATCCAAAGTTGAAGAGCTCGATATCAGCTTTTCGATGAGTCCTAGAGCACCTTCATCAGATATACGGTTTAGGAGATACGGGCCTCCAAACAACGGTGTTGTTTTTTTAAAAAACAGACAGACCCCCCTTCACGTCGTGAACTAGCAAGGTGCAGTTCATGCTGTGAAGTGAAATCGATAAATTTTATAAATTTTGATTTATTATTATTAATAATTTTTTTGGGTCTCATGAACGAAGGGTCTCCTGCCCGTGAACCCTTAACGGTTCAAGTCGTGAAGTGGACTTCACGAAAAAGTTAAATTCGATTTTTATTTTATTTTTAGTCGCGTGAACGAAGGGTCTCATGTCGTGAACCCTTAATAGTTCACGTCGTGAAGCAAACTTCACGAAAAAGTTAAATTCAAATTTTCTTTTTGGTCGCGTGAACGAAGGGTCTCACAACGTGAACCCTTAACGGTTCACATTGTGAATCGAATTTCATGAAAAAGTTAAATTCATTTTTTTTTGTCGCACGTGAACAAAGGGTCTCATGCCGTGAACCCTTAATGGTTCATGTTGTGAAGAACCAGACTTTACAAAAAAGTTAAATTTGATTTTATTTTTATTTTTATTTATTTTTGGTTGTGTAAACGAAGGGTCTTGTGCCCTGAACCCTTAACGGTTCACGTCGTGAACTGGACTTTCAAAAGTTAAATTCGATTTTTTTTTCGACGTGGGCTCCTAGGGCGTGAACCCTTAGGCCATGAAGTTGTAGAAATGGTTTACGGCATTGAATTTTTTTTTTTTGGAGTCTAACAGGAAATACAAATTTTCTTTTTTGGGGGAGGTATTTCTTGAATTTAAAATTAAGGAGATATTGGCATTTTCTCAAAAAGGTAAGTGAGAATAAAAAAATTCAATCTTTTTATAACCCCTCTTACACCCTTTAACCTTTTTTTTTTTTGGGCCTGAGTGACGGACCCTCCTTCACGTCATGAACTAGCAAGATGCAGTTCACGCCATGAAACAGAATTGACGAATTTTATAAATTTTATTTTTTATTTTTTTAATTTTTGGTCACGTGAACGAAGGGTCTCACGCTATGAATCCATAATGGTTCACGTCGTGAAGTGGACTTCACGAAAAAGTTAAATTTGATTGATTTATTTATTTTTCGACGTGGGCTCCTAGGGTATAAACCCTTAGGTTGTGAAGTTGCAGAAATGATTCACGACGTGAACCATTTTTTTATTTTTGTTTTCTGGCGTGGGCTCTTAGGGCGCAAACCCTTAGGCTGGGAAGTTGCAAAAATGGTTTACGGCGTGAACCATTTTTTGTTTTTTTTTGAGTCTAGTGAAAAATATGAATTTCTTTTTTGGGGAGTATTTTTTTAATTTAAAATTAAGGAGATATGGGCATTTTTCCAAAAAGGTAAGTGGGAATTAAAAAAAGTCAACCTTTTTATGACACCCCTTACACCTTTCATAAATAACTCCCAAAATGGACAATTTGACAACTCATGAGTATCTACTCATTAAATGCTCATTAGCCTTAATGAGTTATGTAAAAAAAGTGATTAAAAGTTAATCAAAGATTAATCCTTTTACTAATCTTTCTCTCTTTTATACTAATCAAAGACTCTAATTAACCATGAATCCCTAATTAATCCACACAATTGAGCACATCATTGGATAGAGCAAGGCAATGCTAATCTATGTCCATCAACAAATATGTAAATTAATCTAAATTAGGAGATTAATTAGACTCTTAATTTTGGTCTCCTTTATTAAGGCAAAACTAAGCAAAGAGTCAAATTTCTCTAATTAATGTAATTAGGTGTTTTGATGCATCTAGATGCTCTCAAAACACTCAAAAACACCAATTTAAACTACTCATATGATTAATTTAGACCCCAATCAATATATTTTCTATATTTTTTATCTCTTGAACAAGATTAATTATCAGTAATGATAAAAATCAGTCCATTAAGAGAAATTAGTCAAATTCAAGGATTTTTTATGGTTTAAAGAATTTTTTTGAAAGATTAAGCTACTCTTAATGATTGCCAACACTCTAATACAAACAATTTCAACAACAAACACACATTTAAGCTAAAATTAAAGATTTTAGTTCTATGCTTAACACTAAAGACACCTAACATTCACTAAAAATTACATTCTATTGCATTGTTTGATGTAATGGATGTAAATTAAGCCTAATACAAACTATGTACAAGACCTAAGAACATGAAAACCCACAATAACAACAACAACAACAAAAATAAAAACAACAAATTAAGCTAAAAATTAAGCAAAAAGTATTCTTTTCAAAAACAAAAAAGAGAGCTATTCTACACCAAATCACACACAAATCACCATCAAATCCACATCTTTTTCATGGGAAAGGCTTCTCAATATAGCGGCGTCAAAAATGTTTTGGCTCACCCTAACCCTCCTTGAAACACATCCAAAAAGAGATTACCTGGTGAACTGTAACTATCGTGAGGATCTTTCAAATGGCCAAGCTCGTAACCCTTGAGGTCTCCAAGCTCTACAACTCCTTGAGAAGAAATTCCACCGCACCTCCTGTGAGCGTTGTCGCACCGTCGTGTTGCACTACGGGTCCTCGTCCCTCCTCTTATCTCACTTCACTCACACACACTCACTAGCATGCAGTAGGGAGAGAGATTAGCAAGAGCAAGACTCAATTGCACAATGGGAGAGTATGTTGTATTATGAGAGATATTCACTTATATACATGGCCATAAGTGTTCACACTCACTTAAACTATGGCCGACTGGGCACTTTAGGCTCATAAGAGGCTTAATGCTATTACGACTACTCTTATAATATATCCATGAAGTACATCACTTAGGACTTCATCCTAACTTGCTACCACACACTCTTGAAGCGAGAATTGCCATAAATACTCTATCACACAATTATGGGTGCCCGTCCAAGTTGTAGCTTTGGACGCTATTGCTTCATATCTTGAATGTATGACCCTTTGGTGTATCTATGGTGACTCCTTAATGTATGATAATGGTGGTAGATCTTGTTAACCCTAGAATTGGGTTAACAAAAGGAGATTGGAAGAGAAAAGAAAGATAAAAAGCAAACAAAGTGAACAACAATAGAGAGATCAAAAAAAGAAAGAGAAGATAAACAAAAAGAAAAAAGAAAGAGATATAAATAGAGAAACTAAACAAATTTTTAGGGTAAAGAGGGATAAAAATAGACAAGTAAAATATTTTTTTAGGGTTTTTGATGTAAAAAGAGAGAAAGAGATAAGAAATAGAAAAAAGAAGAGAAGAAAAGGAAAAAAAAAATAAGTAAAAAAAAGAAGAGAGAGAAAGAGAGAGATTAGGGGAGGTGTAGAGAGAGAGAGAGAGAGAGAGAGAGAGAGAGAGAGAGAGAGAGGGGAGAGGCATTTGAGTTTGAGAGAGATGAAAGAAAGGGGGGAGGCGTTTGAGAGAGAGAGAGAGAGAGAGAGAGAGAGAGAGAGAGAGGCATAGAAGAGAGAAGGGGGCTGTAGTGAGGCGATCGAGAGAGAGAGAGAGAGGAGAGTGAGGCGGTCGCCCTTACTAAGAAGGGCGACCGCCTTAATGAGAAGGGACAACCCCCTCACTAAGGGCGGCATTGCCCTTAGTGAAGGGGGTGTTTTCTTTTGTTTTTAATAAAAACTACTTTGTTTTTTTGTTTTGTTTTAAAATAGGGTTTTTGTTTTGTTTGAAAGAGTCAAATTAGTTTTAAAAGAAAGGTCATTTGTTTCATTTTAAATGGTTAAAAATAAAATATGAGGAGACAGAGAGAGAGAGAGAGAGAGAGAGAGAGAGAGAGAGAGAGAGAGAGAGGACACCTCCCTTAGAGAGACCTTGCATTTAGAAGATAGTTGCATCTAAATTCAAGGTCTAACAAGTAAAATCAAACTCTTATACTAGGCCTCGCATAGTATCCATTAAGAGTGATTGTTAAAGAGGAGATATCATCACCAAAAAATCAAAGACATGAAGAACACAACTTTTCACATTTTTGTAGGAGGTTTAGAGAGTGATCCTATTTATAGGATTGTGCAAGGATGTTTTTATATTACTAAACCTGATGATTATGTTGTAATGTTATGTACTCATTCTGGATTGAAAGTTTTTTCAATCAAACCACAAGATGATGGTGTAGATCATCTTATTTCTATCCAGTCAGCTAGACTTGTTGGGCTAGACTTGTTGGAGAGGAACCATGTTGTATCTTTGATAAAGATATAACAATAGAATACCTTGTTGTTCCAATAATAAGAGATTCAAACAAAACTACAACAAGCACACCAAAGCGAGTCATTATTGATTTTACAATAGAAGATTCTCCCACAGGTACACCCCATCATAAGAGTGGTCAAATACTTATTATCTAAGGAATCACATGCAGGTGTTCTTTGTAGAACGTTATTAGCAAGCACACATATTGAGAAGGTGGAAGAGATTCCTCAAATTTATGATGGCAATGTGGCTTTTGAGTTATTGAATGTACGTGATCCTTCAGCCTCTCTAATGCAAGGAATGAAGTAAGCATATAATGGCCATTCTCCAGAGAGTCACGTAAAGTTTCTAGGAGTAGTCCGAAAGAGTTCTTGTGGAGGCTTATTTGAGTGCATTTATGTCTTGTGTGGAAGTAGAACGATGAATACAATATCATGGATTGGTAAGCTTATTATCTTATCTCAATTCACTAAATCTTGATTAATAAGAGTATTTATTAGGACTTTGTAGTTTTTGAAAATAATAAGCAAGCTCACCTAGAAGCTTCCATCGCTAGGCTTAACATCAGGTGGATATGGCTCTTTAGCTTGTTTCTATTGCAAGAACAAACATGTATGTAGAAGTATGTGTGGTGTTACAATGTACTATTGTATGTTTGATGACCTACATATGACCATATTGATGATACATCAAGGGGAACATTTGCATGAGGTGCAAAGGGGCACATCAAGGCAAGCATTGCAAAAGAGAAGAGAACTTGCACAAGAGGCAGTTTCAGAGGTGGCTACAAGTGGTCCAAGATCAAATATTAGCAACATGGAGTTATCACTATTATTGGAACACATGCATCCCCTAATTCAATGTCAAAGGTAATGTTAACTCTATATTGATTTTAAATTTTTTGATTGTGCTTATCAACTTAATTTTACATAGTTTGTTACGTTGTCCAATTTTGGTAGATTCAAGAGGATAGTATATACTTCTAGAATCAATGGTATAGTGTAAGGTGTAGAGTCAAGTATCTTAGAATTGAAGAGACAATGCACTTTTCAATTTTTCCATGGTAGTTGTTTTCCTAGGCAAGCTTTGGATGAGTCAGAGTGGTGTTATGTGTTTAAAATGTCAACCACAAGGCATGCATCAAGTTTAGATCTGTTGAACTGTATGCGCCAAATAGGAGATGATGATTTGAGAAGGGCATGGGTTTGTATGATCACGTCAGGTGTGTGCTGGGATGGACAATAATGGCTGCACATGTATATGATACAAGGTGCATTTTGATCTTGTATTGATCTTAAAAAATTTGAACTTGCTTTCAGTTATTTTACAACTATTATATGATGGCATGTAGCTTGCAAGAGCTTATTAAAATTGCATCTTGCGAAATGAAAGAGGAATACATAGTGGCACAAATTTTATTCTTTAAGATGATTAACAATGTTGTGGTGCACAAAGGCTTTCCCAAAATAGATTTTTTTGGCTTCAGGTGGCTGATGAGGCTGGAGCTAATTGGAGGGTAGTAAGTAAGGGAAGTCTATAACAATGGACTAGAGAATATATTGGAAGGTCGTAAGCATTCAAGTCTTTTTCATTTGGGAACAAAGCTTGAACATCCATACAATACAATATGTAATCATGAATTTTCAACAAGAGCACAAGCAGCTATGCCATCAGTGGCATTGTGCATTGAGTGAAGAAGAGGAACTTTTGAAATACAGACACATTAGATCATGGTGGATAAACGGTAAAGTCATTAATGCAAACTTACCAGCCATGGATTGCTGGCTTAGTTGGTGGCATACTAGAAATCCCCATTGGAGGAAGCACCTTGTAGAGGTAAGTATTACTTTCTTGGTTTTGAAAACAAATAGCTTGCATTTGGAATCTGAATTTTTAAGTTAATCTTTTGTTACGGAATGTGGTTGGAGCTTACAACTTGGATGTTATGGCTCACCCTAACCCTCCTTGAAACACATCCAACAAGAGATTACCTGGTGAACCGCAGCTATCTCGCGAGAGGATCTTTCAAATGGCCAAGCTCGTAACCCTCGAGGTCTCCAAGCTCTACAAGTCCTTGAGAAGCAATTTCATCACGTCTTCCGCAAGCGTTGTTATACCGTCGTGTTGCACTATGTGTACTCGTCCCTCCTCTCACCTCACATCACTCACACACACTCACTTGCATACATTAGAGAGAGAGAGATTAGCAAGAGCAAGACTCTATTGCACAATGGGAGAGTTCTTGTATTATGAAAGATATTCATTTATATACATGGCCATAAGTTTTCACACTCACTTAACCTGGCCGGCTAGACACTTTAGGCTCATAAGAGGCCTAATGCCATTACAATGACTACACTCATAATATATCCATGAAGTACATCACTTGAGACTTCATCCTAACTTACTACCACATGCTCTTGAAGCGGGAATCGCCATAAGTATTACATAGGACCATTACGGGCACCCGTCCAAGTTGTAGATTTGGACACCATTGTTTTATATCTTGAATGTACGACCTTTTGGCATATCTACCTTGACTCCTTGATGTAAGATAATGGTAGTAGCTCTTATTAACCCTAAGAATAGGTTAACATTCCCCCCTTTTGATGCCGATCATGTCCTCGTGATTGCGTTGAAGATCTTTGTGTGGGGAGAATTGACAAGTTGATGGCTTTTGATGTTGAGTGACGTTCAATGGTCCTTGTTCCTCTGGAAGGAATAAGAAAGGTTAGTTAGTAAATGAAAATGTTAGAGGTTAGCAAAAATTCCTAATGGGGTGGGGGGATTGGGGTGTTTGCGAGTGACAAATGATTACATTTTTATATTTTTATGAGCCTTTTTTTAAAAACAATTTTTGCTCACATTGTGTTTGGCAATCATAAGTAAAGTTACATGGGATTTGTGTTAGTTGGGAAACTAAGAGATGTTAATAATGGGGAAGAAGAGAAGGAAGGATCCGGAGGAACGTAGACAAAATCATTTGAACGAGATTGTGATTCTCAATTCCTCATCTGATTCATTGAAGCAACATTCTTCATTTGAATAAATTGGCCTTCGATTGAGTCCTTTCTTGTGGAAAATTCTTACCAAATGTTGTTGAGTAGGACGTGTTTCATGGATACTTGTTCCCATGTTCTTTTATGCTTTTATGTATATTTAAGTGCTCATATGAAGCAGATATACATGAAGTACAAGAATTGAGTCATATAGACTCTTATTGAGCTACTCTTGTTGAAGTAGCCACTTGTTGGCGAGGCTTGAAAGAATTACATCGACTTGTGAAGATTAAATAGATATCTTTATGAAGGATTATATATCATTGTGTTGTGAAGACTCTAGCTTCGTTCGGAGAGGTTTTCAATTTGAAGGAAAGTTCTAGGCGATGGGTTGTACCATTGACCAAGCTTTCGCCCACCTTGGTCCCCCATCCAGAGATGTACCTGGAAGTTGTCGATGGTAAGACCTTGGTGCAATTGTACTTTAGTGCATGAGTATGTATATGTACTCATGGAGTAGCCGCTACATTAACATAGCCAAAAGAATAGTAAGCCATAAGCATAACAAAAATCTATTAAAGATCGTTGGGAGTTTCTTGTGATATTATACCTTTTTTAGGTAGGCCATATATGTGACTCCCTTGTTTTTATTTGTATTATATATATATATATTGCTACCACTAGGTGAGCAACAAGTTCTTGTGTCTACTCTCCTTTTTGAGAGAATAGGTTCTTAAGTCTGTCACGTAGCTTTTGCACTCATGTTTCTCATCCAAAGGGGTTAAAAGAGCATTGTGAGTTTATCTTTGATGCACTCATAAGTCTCTGTTGTGCAAACATGGGAATTGATTCTTCAATTTATGGTTTAAGCGTTGTTGAGTTGGCAGGTATAGCTTCTAGTTGGTTACCATTGGGGTTGATTGAACATACAAGCTCTTGTGAGAGGGGTGGTGTTACTTGGACCTCCATTCTTGTCAAATATTAGGTGAAGCTATTGGGTTTGAAGTCAGTGTGGTGGTAAGGCTTTCTTCACTTTGTTCGATTTTGGCAACCATATGAAGGTATTACCATTGTAATACCCTTGTTGTTGAAGCACGTTCACAAGCACCCATCTTTGATGAACATTATAAATTGGTGGGTTGATGCCTTTGGTGCTGAGTTTTCTTTCTTTGTGCTGGCTTAGGGGACTTTTTGATGTGCTTGCTTTGGTATTACCTTGTTAGTACCCTTGTGATTACAGTAATCTTTTTGGTACCCACACTTGTTGACCTGTTGGAGTTCTTTGAGAAACTCACATAGGCTTTTGTGGATGATGTTGTGGAGTACTTTTATTTTTCCTTGGCCTCTGAGTGCTGCTTTAAGAAAGAGGATTTGATCATCAAGGCACCCAAATTGGATTGGTGCCTTCATAGTAGCCTTGGGCTAGAAGTAGCTTCTTCTCCACCCACATTTTGATACCATTAAGATGCCTTGATTTTGGTTGTCATGGTAGAGTTTTCTTATTGAATGAAGTGGAAGGAGTGGGGCACTCCTTCACATCAACTGGTGCTGATATTGCAGTTGTGAGACTCATGAAAGTTGTTGACAATGAGGCTAGAGTCTCTTGTGGAGTGGCTTTTAAAGATAAGGGTTTTGAGTATGCAGCCATCTCCTATTGTGAGGGTGGTGGTTGAAGAGGCATGGGATCCAGGGCTTTTCCTTTGAGTTCCTTTTTAGAGGTAGATGATTGCGCTTGGGGAACTTTTTGAGGAATAGTTGCTGATTGCAAGGTTGTGGTATAAGACTTTGTTGGTAAGGATAGAGATGAAGGGGTAGATGCTTTGTTGGAGTCCGTCATTGATACAGTTGGCAGTTTATTGTGTAGAGGGGCTTTTGTGGAAGAGGCTTGTAACTTTTTACGTTCAGCATCATAGAAATCTGTTAGGGTTGGATCCTCTTCCATGCAGTATAGTATTGTCAACTTTGTGTCGTTGACCATCATAATTACCCTATCTCTAGCAAAGCACAATGGTGCTTGGGAAGCAATAGTCCATTTATGTCCCAAGATCAAATCTTTTTCCAACACATACTCAACCATAAGAAACTTGCAAGTAAGGGGGTTAGTTTTAATATACATTGTATGTTCAAAGTACCCCAAACATAACATGTTCAAATCTTTGTGTAAATGGAATTCTTTCAGGATGAGCAGTAAGTGTTGGTTGACCTAACAAATCCCATAATTTGAGGGTAATCAGCTTTTTCTCTCGTGTTGGATAAAGCTATGCTTGAATTGTGGTGTTTCAATATACATTGTATGTTCAAAGTACCCCAAACATGACATATTCAAATCTTTGTGTAAATGGAATTCTTTCAGGATGCGCAATAAGTGTTGGTTGACCTAACAAATTCCATAACTCAAGGGTCATCAGATTCTACTCTCGTGTTGGATAAAGCTATGCTTGAATTGTGGTGATTTTATTGGAAAGTTCCAATCCAACCATAATTCTTGGGATATTCTCCGTAAGATATGTTGGAAGTTCCAACTCTTCTAAGGTCTCTTCCTCCCGAAATAGCAATTGCACAATGCCTACAGGAGTGTTCAAGGTGACTGTTTGCATGGATTCATTAATTGAATACAACAAGTCACGTATCCACCCCAAGTTCCACCAAGGATGATATCACACTCAAGGGGATCTGGGGTAACATGGAATCTAAATTCCACATCTCCGCCGATTATTTGAGTAGCATAGCTCAACTAACCTAGAACTTCAATGTTTTTTCGATTGGCATCTCTTGCAAGACCATTGTCTTTAGGGATGATTTTAGGCTATCCCAATGACAGCCAAGTGTCTATTGCCATGATGTTATGACTAGCGTCGAGGGCTAATCAATGTGCGTTTGCGCTTAACATCATTGCCTGTAGGAAAATCCAACCATACTATGATAAAATCTTTGAGAGGAACCATGGATGCTTTGGTTTTTGTCTTAGCTTCAGATCCCATTTCGGTCTCATATTTTCATTCACTTTCATCCTCTTTTTGGCTTTCAGCTTTTTCAATAGAACCTAATGTGTACAATCAGTTCTCTGACACTTCTAACTAAGGTATGTTTGGAAACTTGTGAATCCTCACACAGTCCTGTTCAAATGGTGATGGGAGGTGCATTAGGGGCATGGATCTCAATGGCTCGAAGATGTCAGCGATTGGGTTCAGTCTGGATGTGAGCCCACGTAATCTCTCTATATCACTGCCATGTCTTGGCGTTGTTAATTGCTCCTTTAATGAGCAAGCACAGCACATGTTTTTTTTAAATAGGTTTTATGATAGCCTGTTACACGGCCTTAGGAGGCCTGGTGGTACGTACCCTTCACTGGGTCAAACGGGTGTTCGTTTGCCCTAATTAGCTTAGGTGTTACACGCACGTGAACGACCTCTTAGAGATATGTTTTCACAAAAAGCACATGCTAGTAGCATCTCAGATGGAAGAAGAGGTCTTAAAACCTATTTGCCATCACTATTTGAAGATGAATTTTTTTTCGCAAAAGATTTTCCCTGTTTCGCATCCCATTTTTGAAGGTGTTCTATAAGGAATTTGGAAAAACTCTATATGAGAGAGTTGTAGTTTTTCTCGAGTACTACAACTTTGTTTCTCTGAGTTTTTCATGATTTTATCATTTAGACCCTCAAAAAGTAGCTTGAATATGAATCGCAATCGTTTTTGCACTGTTTTGGGTGATTTTTAGTGCTTGAAGGACCTTATTTTGCCTTGATTTTCGAGTCGAATTTTGAGACTGTTAGTCAAAGGCCAAAATGATAGATTTTGCCCTTGAATGCTCAAGACCAATTTCGAAGAGCTCGATGCTTGTTTTTTGATCTAGAGCGCATTCATCAGGTTTACGGTTTAGGAGATATAAGCCTCCAAACAAGGTGATTTTTTAGAGTTTTTTTCGCGAGAGCTGTTTCACGGCGTGAGTGCAGGTTTGGTTCAAAGCGTGAAACCTTAACGCGTGAAAATGTCCTCTCTTTTTTTTTTTGACGTGAAATCTTAAGGCGTGAAACCCTTAAGCTGTGTTAGTTTTTTTTTTCATGGGTGTTGTTTCATGGCATGGAAGTGCAGGCATGGTTCACGTTGTGAAACCTTAATGCGTAAAAACATCTGATTTTTTTTAAAACGTGAAACCTTAAGGTGTTGAAGTTTTTTTTTTCGCGAGGGTTGTTTCACAACGTGAAAGTGCATGTACGGTTCACAGCATGAAACCTTAATGTGTGAAAACGCTTGATTTTTTTTTCTTGACATGAAACCTTAAGTCGTGAAAGTTTTTTTTTTGTAGGGGTTGGTTCACTGCGTGAAAGTTCTGGAATGGTTCATGACATGAAACATGTGGCTCACAGATTATTATTATTTTTGGGTCTAGAGGAAAATTTGAATTTCCTTGTTTGGGAGGGATATTTTTTAAATTTTAAATTAGAGAGATATTGGCATTTTCTCAAAAAGGCAAGTAGGAATCAAAAAAGTCAACCCTTTTATGACACCCCCTTATATCCTTCATAAAGACCCCCAAAATAGACAATTTGACAACTCATTGGCATCTTTTCATTCAATGCTCATTAGCCTTAATGAGTTATGTAAAAAAGTGCTTAAAAATTAATCAAAGATTAATCCTTTCACTAATCTTTTCCTCTTTTAGACTAATCAAGGGCTCTAATTAACCATAAATCACTAATTAATTCACAACATTGAGCACATCATTGGATAGAGCATGGAATTTATAAGCTATGTGCATCAACTAATATGTAAATTAATCTATAATTGAAGATTAATTAAACTCTTAATTCTAATCTCTTCTCTTCATGCAAAATTAAGCAAAAGAGAACCAAATTCCTCCAATTGATGCAATTAGATGTTTTGATGCATCTAGATGCTCTCAAAACACCCAAAAACACTAATTTCGACCTCTTACATGATTAATTTTGACCGCAAAAATACATTCTAATTTTTTTGCCTCTTGAATTGAATTAATCATCCCTTAATGATAAAAACCAGTCAATTAAAGAAGATTTTAATCGAGTTCAAGGGTTTTTTGATGGTTTTTTAAGGGATTAAGCTACTCCTATTGTGCATACAAATCAAACAAAAAACACACAAATCAAACAAAAATTAATAATTCTAGCTCTATGTTCAACTTTAAAGAAAGCTAAAAATCATTAAAAATTGCATTCTATTGCATTGTTTGATGCAATGGATGCAAACTAAACCTAATACATTCTATGTGTAAGCCCTAGGAAAAAGCCAAGGGATGATTCCTCGAACAGCTGAGCCAAAAATGTTATGGCTCACCTTCCTTGAAACACATCCAACAAGAGATTACCTGGTGAAGCGCAACAGTCGTTGAGGATCTTTCAAATGGCCAAGCTCGTAACCCTCGAGGTCTCCAAGCTCTACAACTCCTTGAGCAGCAATTCCACCACGTCTACCCGGAGCATTATCACACCACCGACGTTGCACTATGTGTACTCGTCTCTCCTCTCACCTCACATCACTCACACACACTCACTAGCATGAATTAGAGAGAGAGATTAGCAAGAGCAAGACTCTATTGCACAATGGGAGAGTTCTTGTACTATGAAAGATATTCACTTATATACATGGCCATAAGTGTTCACACTCACTTAAGCTGTGGTGTCGGTCGGGCACTTTAGGCTCATAAGAGGCCTAATACTATTACAATGACTACTCTCATAATATATCCATGAAGTACATCACTTGAGAATTCATCCTAACTTACTGCCACATGCTCTTGAAGCGGGAATCGCCCATAAGTATTACATAGGACCATTACGAGTGCCCGTCCAAGTTGTAGATTTGGACACCATTGTTTTATATCTTGAATGTATGACCTTTTGGTGTATCTACCTTGACTCCTTGATATAAGATAATGGTAGTAGATCTCGTTAACCCTAAGAATGGGTTAACACTTAAATTCTCATCAATTAAATTTCATCTCCTGTTAGGATATGGATGATGCTAGTTTGTCGCACATGCCGACCACCAATCTAGCGCAGAAACTAAACATGCAAGTTGGTTAGTAGGAGAGGGTTTCAGGGGAACCATCTCTTTAAATAATGCTATTGTTTCAGATCTCACTAATTCCCTCTTGCAATCCACAATGAAGCATGCATTAATGTAAGGTAAATATCACGGAGCAGGCCCTACATTAACAAAGTTGATGGAGAAGGCTAGAACATCAAAAGATCCAAGTCTGCCAACCCACTAGTAGCAGATTGGTGGCAGAATCAGTGTGAGTGGCACACCAATGCGTATGCAACCAAACTATATTGATGATAACATTACACTTAACTGGCATCGAAAACCCATAGTGTTAACCACATATTGGTTAACACATTCCTATGACAACTATGTCCACACACTTATGTAATGGGTGCCTGTGCTATATTGTAAATCCCATTAATTGATAAGGGAAATGCTCTAAATATGCTCCCAAGTATTGAGCTCCAAAGGATAGACAAGAGGATCATGGTCAATTGGCCAAACCATAGAGAAAATCCTTGTAACTATGTTTTGGGCGTCCCGGGTCACATACTCCTAGGTGGCCTAGTGGGAAAAGGCTTGGAACTATAAAAGCCAATTTCTCTTATATGTAACTCATTCTCCCATTTGTGTAATAGAAGTGGAGTGTTCTCTCTCTCTCCCTCTCTCTTGCAACTCCAATCTAGTATGTGTGGTGTGCTTAGTGTGCTTAGGGTTAGGGTTTGGGAGTGATACTTGTTCCCTTTTGCTTCCCTCTTGCTTCCCTCTTGCTTCCTCTCTCTCGCTCTCTCTCTTGAGTGATTAGGCTAACCAACTTGGTCCTCTTCCGCGGAGATCCCATGCATTCTTCATGACAAAGTGGCCATAGGCGATTACTTCTTGTTAAGCTAGGATATACATAAATCACCAAGATGAAGCAAAAGTCACTAGTAGACACTCACATGTCATAACCTCGATCCTAATCAAAGTCACTAATAGCATGTATCTGAATATCACCCTTCTTAGCATAGAATAGTCCTAGGGACTGAGTGCCATGTAAGTATCAAAATACTAGCTTGGCAACCTACCAATGCTTACATTTCTAGGATTGTGCATAAATATGCTCAATTGGGGGACCCCAAACTGAATGTGTGGCCTCATATTCCATAGATATTTAAGGCACCTAACAACCTGCTAACAAAAAGTGATGCATCAAATGGTTCACTTGCATCCTGGAGACTGAGCCTCTCTACTGGTGTAGCAATAGGTTTACAATCTTGAAGACCAAACTGTGTAAGCAATCTTTGTATGTGCTTTGATTATAACATCACAATACCATCATCATGCTACATAAACTGTATACCCAAATAATAATATAATGAGCCCAAATCTATCATCTCAAATGACACATGTAATTTAGCCCTTGAAAATTGAAATCCTCTCCTCATTAGGGCCTATGAGCAACATGTCATTAACCTATAAAATGAAGACCAAAAAACAATCTTTTTTCCTCTTTACATAGAGGGTATTCTCATTTAGATTGTTTGCAAAAACCATTTAAAAAGCAAACATGCATTTATCTTCTCATATCATACCTTATTAGCTTAAGGCTATATAAAGCTTTTCTTGATGTGCAAATTTTAGACTGTTGTCCCTTCTCTTAACAAAACTATGAGGCTGAGATACATAAACCTCCTCATGAAAATCTCCATTCAAAACGGTAGTCTTGATATCCAACTAAAGTACATTCCAACCTTGATTGTGTTGCCAATGCAATAATACACCTTGATTGTGTTACCAATGCAATAATACACCTGATTGTGCTACCAATGTAATAATACACCTGATTGTAGTCATATGAATAATCTATTCCTTTCTCCTAAGCATCATGCTTTGCAATAATACACCAAATTGTAGTCATACGAATAATCTATGCCTTTTTCCTAAGCATAATGGTTTGCAATAATACACCTAATTGGTGCTGCCAATGCAATGATACACCCGATTGTAGAATAATCTATGCCTTTCTCCTAAGCATAATGCTTTGCAAGGTTCTCTTCATAATCTATGCCCTTATTCTAAGCATAAATCTTTTCAACAAGCTTGCCCTGTAGTAATGCTACCATCAGCTTTATGCTTAAGCTAATAAACCCACTTTTTACAAATTACCTTTTTTTCCATAAGGCGAATCTACCAAATACCAAGAGTCATTTTTAAGGATTGAGTTATACTCATATTGCATATCTTGCATCCAATGATTATTTTCCTATTGTTTGATAAAGGAAACATGTTCCTCCTCATTGCATATATTAGCAATGAGAGCACGATCCACAAACGGATAAGATGCATGATGAGAACCTGCCATGTCCTATGAGGCAAAGGAGTAGCTAATTTTTTATCCCTTAATACTAGCCATTTTGGATGCTTGTATGATGGCTCTATCCTTTCCTCACCCCATGATTGCCATTAATAGGCTGATCTATGGGCTCAATTTTTCTACCCATATGGCTCTCAACATTGTACAAAGGTAGGAGTGTATCAAAGATGTCTTATGAGCATACATTTTGATATTTTTTGCATAAAAGCATGGGCTAAAGTAAGTTCTTAACAAAGACAATATCTCTACTCACCAAAATCTATCTTATTGTGGACAAATGGTAAAGTCTATACTCTTTGCTTTCTGAGTTATATCCCATAAAAATACATTTTACTACCTTATCATCCAACTTATTGCGTTGTTGTGCTTAAGCACAAGGGCATAAGCAAGATAACCAAAAACATGCAAATGAGCCACATCAGGCTTCCTACCATTTCAAGCTTCATAAAGGGTAATTATCTTCAAGGCCTTAGCGGGGCATTTGTTTAACACACATGTAATTACCTCCAACCAAAAAAACATGAGGCGAATCCTGACCTTTAACCCTGTAATGTGCCATCTCCATGAGAGCTCCGTTCTTCCTCTCAGCCACACCATTTTTTTGAGGTGTGTAAGAAATTATGCATTGATGTTTTATGCCTCTTTCTGAAACTCCTTTAACATGTACTCCCCCTTCGATCTGTATATAAAGGGTGCCAAATTTACATGTAGACACATTTTCATCCATAGAAACAAAAGTGTCTAAAGCATGTAAAAACCTCTGACTTTACTTTCAATAGATATGCCCACATGTGCCTGGAGTAGTCATTAATAAAAGTCATAAAGTCCTAATCGATGGTATCCTCATATAATCACATATATAACTATGTATAAGCTATAACTTTTGGACAACCCTTACTGATCCTTTTGGGAATGATTCGCATTACATTTTACTAAAAATGCACCCCTCACAGACATGTTTGATAGGGGTATCAAGCCTTGGCAACTCTGACACCATCTCTTACCTTTTGAGGTGCAACAAAAATTACCAAAATTCAAGTGACATGCATACATCATACACATAAGGATTATATAATTGTAGTGAACAATTGAGAAGAATGCAAGGGAGAAGATGACCTTGAGCTCCTTAAGCAAACACACACATAAGAGTAGACAAGCATATAAGAAAGATAGATGGCTAACTTTTCTTCTATTCTCTTCTCTTCTCTATAACCATAAACCAAAGAGATAAGGGAAAGTACTCGCCTACTATAACATACATCTATAACCATAAAACGAAGAGATAAGAGTGCATACTATAAGGGAAAGTACTCTCCTACTATAACATATAATGGTTGGTTCACATTGTGGACCCGACTATATAAACTAGCATTATAACTATGCCATAACTCTAATACGCCAAAGTAGCTATCACACAACCTATAAAACACTGGTGGTATATCACCCATAATCTCACCAACCATGTCAATGATGTAAGTACAAAAGCTATCATCCAGGCCACCATCAATGTCTACCAGGCACTAGTTGAGCTTGATATCTCAACAATTCCATTCGGGCTCAACTCCACACACTGCACTCTAAGTAAGCTTCTAAAATTATATAGCTTCTCTGTACCTAGTGCCTTTAGGAAAGATAGCCACCTGATTCTCTGTGCTAAGATATACTAGATCTAGATCACTTACTAGAACCTTCTCCCTCACAAAGTGATAATGCATCTTAATGTGCTTTGTCTTAGCATGATAGGCTAGGTTATTATAGCTAGTTGTATGATTCTCATACTGTCACAAAATAAATAACAATAGCCCTATCCCACAAGTTCACTTATATCACCAAAGTAGCTTTTGAAACCAAGCTACCTCACAAGATGCCATGGAAACACCCTTGCACTCTACTATGTACTTACAATTGTTTCTTGCTGCTCCAACTCACAGTAGCACTCCCAAAATAAAACATAAAGCTATGCTGATAGATCTCCTATCTAAGATACTACTAGCCCAATCAACATCTATATATCCATGTTTTATATATGTCTTTGCCAATCCCATAGAAAAGTCCAAAATCAATAATGGACTTTATGTATCTGAGAATTTGTCTAGCCATATTCAAGTGTGGCTTTATGAGGGTCCTGCATAAATTAACTCACAAGTTCAAGAGCATAGCTCAAATCTGGCCTATTAATGATCATGCAGATCAAGCTACCCACTATGCGCTTATACATAGTGGGGTCCTCTAAAAGCTCACCTATATATTAGAGAAAAGCTCACCTGTATATTTGTGGAAAGCTTAGTGTTCTACTCTAATGGCATTGAGATACACAACTTATCATACCATACTTGGACAACATGTCCAAGCCACCAGAAGAAAAAAGAGGAGAAATGAGAGGTTAACAAAAAATAGAGGGCACACCTTAAGGCAACCCACCACCCAATAAAACAATACCCCTTTAGGTAGATAGAGGGCACACCTTAAGGTGACCACCACCCCATAGAACAAGACCTAAAAGGGTCATGGACCCCTAAGTGTATAGATCTTTGAATATGTAGTTGTCGATCTCCATGATCTTTGTATATGCAGTTGTCAATCTCCATGATGTGGCCAAAATAGACTCATGGAACGTGCTTGCCTTGAGCTGGAGTTCCCTCAAAATAGACTCATGGAACGTGCTTGCCTTGAGCTGGAGTTCCCTCACAAAGACCATCTAGAGACATGGCCAAACTTGGGGACATCGCAGCTAATGTTTTGTTTTGGGAGATGTGGACCTCATTAGCTTACCCATCCCTCACACCTTTTGTAAAGCAACCATTACAGTGATAAACAATTCCAAATCCATGTCAGTTGGTTGTTTTAAAAGCAAAGTTTCTTACTGCATCTAAAACATTGTGCAAGTTTTATAAGACCCCCACCACAAGTACAATGAGAAAGAGCATCATCCTCGAAAGGGGATAGATCACGAGACCACGAATTGCATTGTCAGCTATAGCAAAAAAGGACCACAACACTCGAGCTCCCCTACAAAATGGTTACATTACCCTTGATGGATGAGGACACCATGAGCCTATCAACATCTTAAGCCTCATCCTCCACTTATAGGCCACCACCTTAGGTAACCTTAAACACTATATAACGCTCTCGTCACCTCGCTGTGTTTGGCCATCGTGTTGAGACCACCCCCTTAAAATATTATAAAGATTTGCAATATCGAACTCACCGGTGGGTCGAGCTTATCAGCCATGTCACAGAACCCTCCAAGTGCCACATCCTCTGGCAACAAGAAGAGCTCAAGAGCTAAGATGTATACATCCAAGAAGAGGCTCAAAAGCTAAACCATTCCTAACAACTATTTTAGGCTTGTGTAGCTAACCAATTTGCAAAAAGGAGTGTGACGTTACTTTTACCGCAACACATGAGGCTACCAAAGCTCTCACACATTTCTAAGAGGAGTACAACCCTGTAGTGAGAAAACTGCCTGCTAAGCAACCTACCAAGATCTTCTCATCCACAAAGAAACCTTGATATTTGAGGTACATGCCAAAATTCATAAAATGGAGACCCTTGGAAGGGCAAGACCAAAAGAGGCTAGACATGATTCTCTCATGGTGGGGAATGTAGACCTTGACACCTTTTGCCAACCACCATGAGCCGGTATCCTATGGATACCTTTACCCTCACCCTAGCCCTATATTTGCTTCAATTCGATATCTTTTCATTGGAACTTATTTTCACCCCCACCTTCCACACCATCTTAGCTAGCACCAACATCATGGTAGAACTCACCCTTGCTACCATGTTCTTCTTCGACCAAGCCATCTCATTTTTGGACACTACACTACCATACTCCATGGAATCCCATTTGCTTGCTTCCAACTTAGCCACTTGGTGTCATTGTTCTTGAATGGAAGATCATTTCCTCAACCTCCTGGCACCACCCAACCTAAACTTCCTCATCCATACAAACTCACTTCACTCGGCCATAATGATAGAGCCATAAAAACCATCATTCTCACCAACAAGTAGTGAAGTCTACTTTCTGCCATCTTTGTAACATGCCTAATAATCAGTACAATCCATTAGGCATCCTCCGACTATATCATGTAGTCTCCTTTTATTTTGAATGCCACCGGCAAAACCACCATTCATATCATCCAAGTGGATTACTTGTAGGACATCTCTATGGATGAGGCAAAGGAGGCCTTTACCTTTTCCCAAAGCCATAAACCTAAAGATGAGGAGGACGAAGACCACGACGAGTTCTTAGAAGGAAACTAGGGCAAGCACTAGTCTTTTGGAGAAGAATTTGTGCAAGCCAATTGTCAGGCATTTTTCTGAGAGGTATTTTGGGCTTGTGTACATACGTGTGCATGGCAGTTGTGAAGTGCTTGGCTTTTCAGGGCATTGCAGATGTACAGGGTGGACAGTTTTGATTTGAGCTTGTTGGTTGTAGGCCTGTCTGGAATGTAGCTGCTGGAGGTGGTATCAGCCACTTGGTAGCTCTGAATGTGTACGCATCCTATAAATGAATGGGCACTAGCAGGTTTTATTTGAAGGTGTATGGAGTGGGCACTCGTATGCGGCATTTGAAACAAGGTATGGAGCATGGGCAATTAAAGATGATGTGGCCAATGTATGCTTGAGCAATGGTGTGAAAAGGAATGTTGAGGTGGTAGGCCTTAGAACAAAATTAAAATAAGGATTAACGTGGCCAACTGGAAGGTGAGCGTGGAGGCCTGAGCAGCTGCCAACACGAGATTGAGAAGGTTGGCGAAAGTTTGACGAAGGCTGGGTGCGCCGAATACAAGAGGGAGAGGCGGCCGTTTTGTACAGAGGGGGCTCTGATTGAATTGCAGCGAAGGCAGGTGCCCTGGTGAGCGCAGCTGGCGTAGAAGGGCTGACGGGCTGCAACTGGTAGTTGGGCCTCCCTGGTGAAAAAGCAGAGGAGAGAGAGCTGGAGGCGCCTGGGTCATCAACGAGCCTGGAGCGAAGGCAGTGCAAGGTTGGGTGGAGTTGCAGCAGACAGAGGCAAGACGAGGTGGGAGTTGTCGCCTGGAGGGAGAGGCCTGATCGCCTGGAGACCGGGAGACTGTGGAGGCGCTGTGAAGACAGACACGCCGAAGGGAAGGTTGGCAAAAGGACGTCGACAGAAGGTTAAGTTGCCGCTTCATGGTGTGAGGTGGCTGGCGGGTGATGCTGCGGAGACAAGTGAAAAGGAGAGCCGCCTTGGTGAGGACGGCCGACGGGCTATGAGCGTGGAGGGCACGTGTAAGTGGAAGCCGGGCTGGTGCAGCTGAAGCAAGGTGAGGCCTCTGATGGAAGTGTGGCGGGCTGCTAATAAGAGAAGCGGGATTGGTGAAGAGCGCCGATTGGCTGGCGACAGAGGAGCTAGGGAGCAAAGGAGCAAGTGATGTACTTGCTGCAGGCGAAGACCAGGGTGATTTGAAGGCGTGGAGGGCACTGGTGAGAGTGGCTGGTGCAAAGAGAGAGAGGAAGAGCTGCCTTGGACTGTTTAGGTGGCCGAAGGAAGCGACTGGTGTCAAGTCGAAGCCAGGCTTGGCTGGAGTGTAGCTGCTGTGCTACTGCAGGCGTGCAGAGAAGAGGCCAGAGTGTGATGGTCGTTAGCGAGTAGAGACGCAAAGGCAAAGCCGCAGGCGTCCCTTGTGGAGGGCACGCGTAAGCAAAGAGCAGAGGGTGCAGTCGTGTGTAGGAGAACTAGCGAGCCAAAGCAAGGCTGTGAGGAGCAGCTGCCAGTGGGCTAGAGCCTTTGAAGTAGGTAGCGAGTGCAGAGTCGGCGGGAAGAGAAAGTGCCTACCTTTGAAGTGGACAGCGCAGCTGAAGGTGCTGCAGTAAGTGGGTAAAGCAGCTACTCTGGTGGGTGCTGGCGACAGAGACAGTCGGGGGAAGGCACTCAGAGTGGGTAGCGTGGCTAGAAGTGGTGGTGCAGGCATTGGAGCTGCTGGTTGACAGGCTGACAGCTACTACTGGTGGATAGTGAAGGCGTGCAGAGGAGCCGCCTTGGGGTGGTTAGCAGAGAGGGTAGCACAGAGCTACTGGGAGGCCGCCTTTGAGGTGTGGACAAGTTGCAGGTGCAGCTGGATGCAAGACAAAGGAAGGTGGCAAGGGGTTGACAGGCCGATGCATGGGCTGGTGTGGACCGCGTAGGTGAAGCTGACAGTGGACAGAGAGCAGGGTGCCATGTGAAGCAGAGACAGAGACAGGTGTTGCTACTTGGTGGTGGGCCGGTAGCACTGCAGATAAGCTGCAGGTGACAGAGAGAGAGAAAGAGATGATGGTTGAGCTGCTACTGGCGACACATACAGAAGATGGGCTGCAGAGAGTTGAGGGTTAGCTGGTGGGGCGCCTTCTGAAGAGAGTGGCCGGGTTCATTCTAGTGTGATTGGCACAGCAGGCAGGCGAGTGGATCATGTGGTGATTGGGGATGTGGTGTATCCTCGGCAGTGTGACAGGTTTGAGTGTGTGTATGGTTGTGTGAGTAAGGCTTCTGTGTCAGGAGAAGCTTGTATGAAGTGTTTTCTGGGAATAAATTGCTGGGTGTTTATCTTTGTCTATGGTGCCCCTGTTTTATGCTGTCTGTCTGGCGTGGGTTGGGGGTGGTGAAGTATGAGAGAAGTGTTCCAGCCAATGGCTGGTGGTGCCGTTGTGTTGTTTGTTTCCAAGTTTGCGAGGTGGAAGAGCTATAGAGGCACGGTTTTCTTTCTTTTTTCACCTCACACCAATTAAGCCCCCTTGGCAGCTAGTTTGGGCAACAAAGCAAATCCCCCAGAGCTACAATCACCCACCCTTGAACCGACCAACTCTAACCCCCATCCATAACCCTCCTATCAACAATGTTGAGATATCGAGCTCAACTAGTACTATGGCAGACATTGATAACCCGCCTGGGTGATAGCTTTTGCATCTACACCACTGGCATGGTTGGTGAGATTATGGGTGATATGCGACCAGTGGGATGACAAGCTGTGTGACAGCCATTTTGGATTACTAGAGACTAGCACAGTTATAGCACCAACTCATTTAGTCGGGTTCACATTATGGACTGACCCTTGTATGTTGTAGTAGTTGAGTACTAACCCATATAGTGTGTACTCTTATCTTTATGTTATGTTGGTTGAGTAGAGAAGAAGAAGATAGAAGAAAATTCAGCTATCCATCTCTCTCTTTTGTCTTGCTCTCAAGTGTGTGTGTGTTTACTTGCTAGGGTTTGAAGCTCTCCCTCTTCCCCACATTCTCTTTATGGTATTAGAGCCTGGTTTGTGTGAGAGATAAGGAGGCAAGTAAGAGGCACAAGAATAAGCAAGGAAGGAAGCGGTACTACACGGGTAAGAGCACCATCATCTCTTTCCCCTTCTTGGTTTAGGTACAACACCCCCTCAGTTGCTCTGGGAGCTACACATCTCCGATTGAGGAGCTGTCTTTGCAGGAGCGGAGCTACAGCGCAGGTATATCATCTTATTGGACATGGTTTTTTAAGCCAGATTTGTATTTCAAGCGTGTTAAGGGCCCTATTTCATCACTGCAAAAAGGTAATTTTGATAGTTTTCTGGAAGTTTTGGTAGAGAATAATTTTTGCTTGAAATCTGGTTATTGCAGTGTAGCAGTGCATTTTGGAAGTGCAGACAGGGTTTGCACATGAATTGTTGATATTGGGTGTATGTACATGTACTTTGGTCACATTTAGTGACACACAGGCTGTGCTGAAGTACCACTGTTGCCCAGTTATTATAGGAGATACTGCTGTATTACAGGTTGCATACAGAAGTTGTCTGTTTGTAGGTTATTTGATTACTGTAGGAAAACATGTCTGACGGAATTAATCAGATTGTTAGTGAGAAGCTGGACAAGAATAACTTCCATGCCTAGAAGTTCACAATGACCAATTTCCTAATGGGTTAAGAAATTTGGGATTATGTAAAAGGAGAAAATGAGGAGCCTTAGATAAAGGCATCTGTGTTTGTGCATGGAACAGGTGTCATTGTGGAGATATTGACGTATGGCACAAGCGCATTGATCATTTGAATGTACAGCGACTGAAGTCTATGCAGGCCGAAAATATTGTTGCAGGTTTGCCAAAGTTTAAGGTTGACAGTATAATGCATAAGGTATGTGAAGCATGCCAAACATGCTTTCCCATATGAAAAGCATGTAAGTGCAAGGCCACTGTATGTCATATATTCAGATGTATGGGGACCGACCAAGACTACAACAATTGCAGGTTGTAGGTACTATGTTACATTCATTGATGACCACACTAGGAAAGTGCGGGTTTATTTCATGAAGGAGAAAAGTGAGGTGTTTGCTCACTTTCAGAGATTTAAAGCCTTGATCAAGGAAAAAGGCATGCAAATAAAATGCTTAAGATCAGATGGTAGGGGAGAACATTTCTCCAATGAGTTCAACGATTTCCTAAGAAAGCAGGGAATCAAGGCAGTTTACATGCAGGTACACTTCGCAAACAAAATGGTGTTGTAGAAAGGAAAAGCACATTGTAGAAGTGACACGTGCCTTGATGGTTGAAAAGAATATTCCACATTACTTTTGGACAGAAGCAATAACAACTGTTGTTTACATTATGAATAGGACATTCACTATAGTTGTTCATGGTATGACTCCTCAACAGAAGTTTAGAGGCATAAGACCGGATGTGCCTCACTTGAAAGTGTTTGGGTGTATTACATATGTACATGTTCCTCATGAAAGTGAGAAAAAAGTTGGATCCAAAGGCACAGAAATGCATCTTCATTGGTTATGCTATGGAGTAAAAAGGTTATAGAAGATATAACCCTACCAATCATGAGATGCGAGTAAGCAGAGATGTCTTTTTGATGAGATGAGTAGCTGGTATGCACCAGTAGAGTGAAGGCAACAAAAAATGCAGATGTAAGAAGTGATGATGCTGCACCACATATAGAGTAGCAATCACAGGTGCTGAGTGGACCTGGGGAGTCCTCGAGCAGTGGATCCAATGTTAGCCCATGGTCAGAGCCCATGGTCAGGCAGGTTGAGGAATGATGCAGGTACACATGTATCACGGAAAGGGAAGGAAAAGGTAGATCAACCTTTTGTGCCTGATCTATGAGCAAGTGACTCATATGTGGATGGTGACTGTAGTGGCTCTGAGCAGAGCCTTCATGAGGAGCTTGGCATTCCATCTGTAGTTACTCCTCGTGTAAGGAGAACCAGGGCTATTTTAAGGACACATGGCAATGATCCAGGTGTATGCAGGTCTACGAGGGTTAGGTACCCTCGTAGATGGCAATGATCCAGGTGTATGCAGGTCTACGAGGGTCTACGAGGGTTAGGTACCCTATTGACAGGTTGAGATATGATGGATATACAGCCCATCATTATGCTTACATGATGGTAAAAGCAATATAGGAGGTTGAGCCCACTTGCTTTGAGCAGGCAATTGGAAATAAGAAATGGGAAGATGCCCTGGATGAGGAGATGGCAGCATTGGATGCAAACGCAACATGGGGGTTAGTACCTTTGTCTAAGGAAAAGAAAGCAATTAGATGTAAGTCGGTGTATAAAGTCAAGCATGATGACGATGGTTCAGTGAGTAGGTACAAGGCAAGATTGGGTGCCAAGGACTATGCACAGACTTATGGCATAGGCTATAAGTAGACATTCAGCCCAATTGCAAGAATGGCAACTGTGAGAGCTGTCATTGCTATGGCTACAACGAAGGGTTGGTCTTTACATCAAATGGATGTAAAGAATGCTTTCTTGCATGGTGATTTGCAACAAGAAGAAGTGTAGAAGAAGTGTACATGATGCAACCACCAGGTTATGAGAGTGATGCACATCCAGATTTTGTGTGCATGTTACGCAAAGACTTATATGGCTTAAAGTAGGCACCCAGAGCATGGTCAAACAAGATCGGGGAGTATCTTGTCACCATTGGATTTTGAGATATCCAATGCAGATTTTTAACTATATATGAAAAAGACAGATAGAGGGATTATGCTATTAGTCATCTGTGTTGATGACTTGATTATAACTGGTGATGCAGACATACATGATGTCAGGATGCTTTTGAAGCAAAAGTTTGAGATGAAGGATTTGGGTGAGCTGCGGGGTATTTCTTGGGCATAGAGGTGGTGAGATCACCTCATGGCATTTTGCTATTTGCAGAGGTAGTATGGCTTGGACATGTTGTCCAAGTATGGTATGACAGGTTGTCAGCCTATTTCAGTGCCATTGGAGCAAAACACAAAGCTTTCCCCGCAGATATCAGTGAGCTTTTGGAGGACCCCACTACACAGGCGCATAGTGGGTAGTTTGATCTACATGACTATTTACAAGGCTAGAATTGAGCTATGCTATTGCACTTGTGAGTCAGTTTATGTAGGCCCCTAGGAAGCCACACTTGGATGCGGCTAGACGGATCCTCAGGTACATAAAGTCTACAATTGATTATGGACTTTTCTATGAGGCTAGTAGAGAGATACGGTTGCATGGGTACACAGATGTTGATGGTAGTATTGTAGACATGAGATCTACCAGTGGTTTTATGTTCTCATTTGGAAGTGCTGCTATGAGTTGGAGCAGTAAGAAGCAGCCAATAGTTGCCTTGTCGAGTACAGAGGTAGAGTATAGGGGTGCTGCTATGGTAACTTGTGAGGTAGCTTGGTTTCAGAAGCTACTTTTGGTGATATGGGAGAGCCCATGGTGGTGGATAGGGTAGTTGTCATATATTGTGACAACATGAGGAGCATACAGTTGGCTAGTAACCTAGTATATCATGCTAGAATGAAGCACATTGAGGTATATCACTTTGTGAGGGAGAAGGTTCTAGCAGGAGATGTAGATCTAGTATATGTCAACACAGAGGATCAAGTACGGCTGACATCTTCACGAAGGCATTGGGCACAAAGAAGCTCCAAATGTTTAGGAGCTTACTTGGAGTGCAATGTGTGGAGTTGAGCTCAAGGGGGAGTGTTGAGATATCAGCTCAACTAGTGCTACGATGGACATTGATGACCCACCTGGGTGATAGCTTCCTCATCTACACCACTAGCATGGTTGGTGAGATTATGGGTGATATGCGACCAGTGGGATGATAGGCTTTGTGAGACAGCCATTTTGGATTACTAGAGACTGGCATAGTTATAGCGCCAGCTCATTTAGTTGGGTTCACATTCTGGACCAACCCTTGTATGTTGTAGTAGTATAGTACTAACCCATATAGTGTGTACTCTTATCTTTATGTTATGTTGGTTGAGTAGAGAAGAAGAAGATAGAAGAAATTTCAGCCTGTCCATCTCTCTCTTGTGTGTGTGTGTGTTTGCTTGCTAGGGTTTGAAGCTCTCCCTCTCCCCCACATTCTCTTTAAACAAGTTATCCATAACATCCCCCATGGGGGAGCCCCTAACTCTTCCACCACTCAACCCCCAAGCCTCGACCTTCTCAACCAACTAAACCCCCTGATTAGCCACATCCATGAGCCCCTATCCTCGAATCATTCCACGAGGGGACAGATATCCATGAGGCACCACTGCCCACTACTTAGGAACAACGAAGATGACAGAAAGGATAGGGGTGTCTGTGCTTGTCCATGAGCTATAACTCACATATCCACGAACCATGCATGATCTTACATTCAAAGGAACCTTCCAAAGCCACTTGAATACACCTTTTTACATGGCCAAAATCCATATGGTGAACTAACATATAGATTTCTTATTTGCCTAGTGAAAGATTAAGCACCCATAGAACACCTAAGGAGGCTCGCACTTTGTTGATCCTAGGGACTACCCAGCTGCCTATAGTAGGAGTCCACCCCCCAAGCCGAGTGGTGCATGCCCTATCTTCTTGGTGATTATCAAAAAATGTGACAAGAATACACGGCCATCCATAAAGAAAACTAAATTGACCCCCAAGTTCATGATGATGCTAATTAAATGGAGGTCATCTTGGCGCAAGTTCTTATGAAGCCCTCACCACCACGCAGATGTGGCTCCAAATCAAGAGCTTTAATGACCTCTACTATGCCAAGGTCCAAATCAAGAGCTTTAATGACCTCTACTATGCCAAGGTCCCTGACCCTACTATCATCAATGTATGCCGGTACATGCAACTCATCATCCTCACCCTAGAGTAGGTGCTCAAGATCCAATGGACAAGCAAAGAGTGGTTGGTCTTTGATCTCAATAAAGATCCAACATCCGTCTCAACAGCTCCACCTTTACAACATGGTCAAATACTTCCACATCCACCACAGAGTGGTCACTTTTTCGGAAGATAAGCCAAATATACTAGGTTTTGGAAACCCTTTGAGATCATGCACTGAACCAGCACAAGCCCTTTGTCACGTCTTTCTATGAGACCAGTGACATATTTGGTACCAATGTGAGTTGGTACCAAATAAGGTGACATATTTGGTACAAATGTGGGATGGTAAGTCTGGGCTTGGCTTACTACATGTCCAATTCTTTATGGGCCCACTTTTGGTACAAAACCCTTGTCCAAAAAAAGAGAAAAGAAAAGAAAAGAGAAGAGAGTCAAAGAAAGCATAATGAAAAGTGTCAAAGAAAGTAGACTGTTGGAGTTTTCATCGAAAGAAGCTTCTACATAGGCCCACCTTTTGCCCGATGCTTGCCACTTATAATATATACAGGGGCTCTGCATATAATATATACAGGGGCTTTGCATATAATAGACACATAGGCACATTTCTTTCATGGACCTGCATTGAGCCTCATCATCAACAACCCTCCAAGTACATTTCTAGATGGGGGGACCATGGTGGGGCAGACATAGGCCTAGCCCATGGTACGCCCCATCACCGTACGACCCATCACTTGGACCCTCCTCAAATCAGTTGGAACCTTTCGTAGGCTTGTCTTCATCCACATCGCTCATTTGATCCACATTGCGTCTATCCCAAGTGCTCAACAACACTAAATCCCCCAAGCCCCAAAGGCTGCCCTCTTTATTGGAAGTTGTGGGCAAAACCATGTGCAACGGCCTTGCTGCCTGCTACCATGCCTCAAACAATCTAATAATCTTAACTCCCAAGAAAAGGGATGTCAAGTAAATGTTAAAGAAAGCAACAAAGAGAGTTGTAGAAAAAAGCACTTGAGTTGGAGAAGTGTACACACATGGGTACACCTTTCGCCCATTGCCCATGTAGGTCACTTACATGGGCAATGGGCAAAAGGTAGCATCCCATTTTATTCACTTCTCACCTCACAACACACACACACACACACACACACACACACACACACACACACACACACACACACACACACGAACCTACTACGAACCTCGTCAATGCCAACCCTTTAGGTACATCTCGAGATGGGGGCACCATGGCAGGCATAAGTCAGGCCCATGTGGTATGAGCCATCGCTTGGAAAACCCTCCACCTTGCACATAGCTCTAATGAGCTTCCATGCATGTAACCTTTGCTTAAACTCTAATTCACCACCACTACAACCTCACCTTGGCCGATGTTTTCACCATGAAGATGCATCATATCTTAGCATCACACTATGAGGTCAGGATCTACTCTCATGCCATGAAGATGCGGACCGCCCTCCTCTACCCATGCAAATTATTATGTGTCAATCTTGGTGCTCATTTCGTCAATCACAAGCTACAGAACACTTTTACCAAACCACATCGTGTTGAAGGGTCCACACCATTTTCACAACCAACGAGGCATGGCATGAAGAACCTCTACATCACGTATCACTTTCCATACTACCTTGACAAGTTGCATGTGTCATCAAGGCTAAGTTTCTCACCACTTTGCCCTGCACTTGGTCTCGAACTATACCACTCAACTTTGGCCTCCAACTTCATGGCGTATCCTATCCATATCTTCCACCTTAGTAGTAGTACTTGGGTGACATAAGGACATGGTCACCATTAGGAAGGGGGGTATGTTAAAACCATTTTGTAGATTAACACGATTTCACTTGATCGACCTATCATAAGGTGCTTTGCCATCTTACCCACGCAAATGGACACTTATCCTTTGTAAGACGATGCTAGAATATATAAAGCAGCCTTACCATGTGCTTAAGGTCAAATAGGGAAAGTCTGAGGACTTAGTGTACAAACTTGCCTAAGATTAGTAATAGAGACCGAACCATTTTGAAGTTTGGTCAGCCTAATGTGATAACTATTCATTCTTATATAAGTCATTTTTTATAGTACGTATCATTCCCTTGCAATTGTTTATTTGTGAGCTCCCTTCTTCCCTTGCAATTGTTTAGTTGTGAGCTCCCTTCTTCCCTCTTCTTGTTTGCTTGTATGCTATTGAATCTTGGTTGCCTAATGGATGCATGCTAATGGATGCATGCTAGATAGGTTTAAATGTAGGTTATCTTCTTGCATTAGCTTCCCCTTCATTCCCTATCTTTTGTGAGAGAGAACCATTACAAAAGACCATCTCTTTTTGTTGCCTCCATCGAGGCATTGAGAGCTCTACCTTCACCCCATTGGCAAAGGAGCATACTAATGTAACAATGGATTGAGGATAGGGAAATTACAATTTGCGGCTCAAAGGCAAACCCAATAACACATGCGTCACAAGGCTAAGGTAAGCTCTTGACTTGAACCACAGACATAGAGAGAGAGAGAGAGAGAGAGAGAGAGAGAGAGAGAGAGAGAGAGAGAGAGAGAGAGAGAGAATGATAGATGTCTAAGAGTAGGGTGCAAGTGCAACATCAAGCACCCGTAACACCCACGAGGGGTTGGACAACCTGAGGCCGGCCCCCCCTCTCACCACAATCCCTTGCAGCTACCATAAGGTGGAGGGATGAGAGGGGCCAATGGTGCATCCTGCCTTATATAATAGGGATATAAGGAAAACTATTACAGACTTAACTTGAAGGAATCAACGCTTTTTTCCCAATTCAATCAGGCACAGCGTCCAAGTATATGGGATATATCCAGCCAACCTGCCACATGTCAAGAGAGGAGGGCAAGTTGTCCTTCCAACAAGAGAGAGAGAGCGAGAGAGAGAGAGAGAGAGAGAGAGAGAGAGAGAGAGAGAGAGAGAGAGAGAGAGAGAGAGTTAAATAGAGAGGGTGTTGAGATATCAAGCTCAACTAGTGCTACGGCGGACATTGATGACCCACCTAGGTGATAGATTCTACACTTATGCCAGTGGCATGGTTGGTGAGATTATGGTCGATATGCTGCCAGTGGATGACAGGCTGTTTGACAGCCACTTTGGAGTACTAGAGTTATGGCATAGTTATAGCGCTAGCTCATATAATCGGGTTCACACTATAGACTGACCACTTTGTATGTTGTTGTAGGAGAGTACTTTTCCTTTATGTATGTACTCCTACTCTTATCTTTTAGTTATATGATTGTAAAGAAGAGAAGAAGATAGAACAAAATTCAACCATCCATCTCTCTTTTGTGTCTTGCACTCTTGTGTGTGTGTGTGTGTGTGTGTGTGTGTTTGCTTGCAAGGAACTCAAGCTCTCTCTCTCTCCCCCCCACATTCCCTTGTGTGAGAGCTAAGGAGGTAAGAAAAAGCAAGCAATGAAGTGATACACGGTTAAGAGCATCATCATCTCTTTCCCTTCTTGGTTTAGGTATAACACCCCTCATCAGTAGCTACGGGAGCTACACATCTCCGATTGAGGAGTTATCTTCGTACGCTTGGAGGTGCCTATATGGTATGGAGTACTTTGTACTACAAAATTTTACGACCAAAAAATGTGTTTTGGGCGTGCCTCGGTCTCCGTTCTGTCACTGCAAGGTATTTTTGATAGTTTCGGAAAGTTTTAGTTGAGAACTGTCTCTGGTCGAAATCTGGTTATTGTAGTGCAGCAGTGCAGATGTTCCAGACCAACACAAAGGCAAGAAAATTGCAGCTCTTGCATGATGATAGGACACATACAGGATGCCAACACTCGTTGGGTGGCAGAACTTGGTGCAGATGTTCCAGACTAAGACAAAGGTAATAAAATTGCAGCTAAAGTAAGAGCTGCATATTGTGGAAAAGAAAAGCATGTCTATCAATTAGTATGCTGTAAAGATAAGGGCATTGATGAATCCCTTAGGTTCATCAACGTATCGGTGGAAGATGATGACTTGGTGTGAGTGTCTGTTTGAATGGGCTTGGCAAAGAGTACAAGCCATTTAAGACCTCCATTGCAGTGAGGGACTTGGTGTCTATGCTGGTAATAGAAGAAAAGTCACTAGGTGAGGACTCTTCTTCAAAAAGCAAGAACACATCAGAACAGGTCTTCTACTCCAATTCAGGTAGAGGTCATGGTGAGGCCAAGGTGGTGGTGGCCGACAAGGAAATCAGAATTCTGGACAACAGTCCAATGATTCACAATAGCGGGAGGTTTTTTTTTGGCGAGCATTTTCGAGTGAGTGCCTTTTGGGAATTGAGCGAGTGGATTCCAAAAAGATGCCCCCTCCCCCAAGACAAAGAGGGCCTACAATTGAGGTTATTGGTTTGAACTGAGAATAAAACCTAGTTTTTTAATGTACATCTTCCAATTACAGAAATGTACATCTTCCAATTACAGAAATTCCAAGCCCCCCTCCATGAAGAGAGGGGGGTGAAGCAAGTTAGAGAGAGCAACATGACATAATTACTTCGGCGCGGGAGTGAATACATAAACACATGTCAACATCACATCCTTTACATTATTGGTTTAAATTGAGAATAAAACCAAGTTCGTTCACATACACCTTCCAGATATAGAAATGCAAAAACTAACATCACATTCTCTACATTGGGGTTATTGGTTCAAACTGAAAATAAAACCAAGTTCATTCACATACACCTTCCAAATACAGAAATGTGAAAACCAATATCTTTACTACTATGGGCCTCGCTTGTTCTCCGAGGTGTAGGCACAAAGTAAGTGAATAATGTTCGTACCTTTTCGTACTTCCTCAGCAAGACACGCTTAGATAGTTCATCAATAAAACCATGGACTCACCAAATTACAATTAAGCCCACCACTTTGTCCTTAACTTGAGAAATTTTTTCATCATTTCTAGGAAGTGGAAAGGATGTGAGACCTTTCCATGCTTGTGCACCATCTATGGTCTTCTACTTGATCTCTGTTGAAATTAGAGCATTGTGATGAGCTATGGTGGATCAAACACTAGAATCAATATCATTAATAAAGTGATTAACAAATAATTAAGATGGGTAATTAACAAATAGATTCATGTAGGCATGGATACTCAAAAACCAGCAAATTCGCATTAGGGCAATGCCTTAATTTTATAGAGTTTACATCAAGCATCTAATCCCACTGATTTCTCCATGATTCACTCCACCTCTTTTCCCTGATTCTCTCCACCTCTTCACTTTTCCCAGAATATCTCCACACTTCCCAGAATATCTCCACACTTCCTAAATCTTCTCATGCTACCCTTTATTCTCTCCCAGTAGATTCTTCTCACCTTTTCACAGGTTCTTTCACATTTACATCTTCTCTTTTACAGCCTCTAACCAAGGGCTTGTTCCCGCACACACCCTATTCACTTGTATTTTCAACACCTCTCCTCAAGTGAATAATCCTAACACACTTAGACCCTATACCAAGTTTGTCTCCCCTTACTTGATAGTCCGCGACTAGTGTCTACACCTCCCCTCAAGTTATCTTAGCACACCTGGACCCTATATCAAGTTTCTCTCTTACTTGATAGCCTGCGACCAGTGCCTCGAGTCCCTAAACCCATAGTCCTTGACACTCTCTCTCTCTATGTGTCCAAGGCTTACTATAGTTGCCCGCGACCTTGACTAAAGTGCTCACACATACATCTATCTACCACGTGGCCTACATCATCAGTGGCTCAGAGGTGGTTTTACTTTGTTGGGGCAGGTTACATTGGGTTGTGGGGTCTCTCTCTCTCTCTCTCTCTCTCTCTCTCTCTCTCTGAGATTTTCACATGGCTCCTCACTCTTTGGAGCCTCACATCTTCTCTTTTCTTCAGACTTCTTGTCGTGGCAGCTTCTCTCCACGCGTCCGTCTCTTCTTTCAGTCTTCTTGGGGCAGCTTCTCTTTTCGTGGTAGCTTCTCTTCTCATGTCCATGTCTTCCTTTAGATCTTCTTGGTGTGGATCTTCTTCTTGGAAGGAGATCTTCTTCTTCTTTCATGGATGGGGCCATGAGCTCGTCCATCAGGTCATTTTGCTCCATGTGAGCAACATGTTCAAATGATTTGCTGACAGTTCCTTTGGGTTTTTGATGTTTATCTTTTGTCATTATGTAATGCAAACCCAAATTTATGTGGGAGGTCTTACCTGCCTTATTCTAGACAAGGGCAGTGTCTGATCCCATATTTACACTGATGCAATGTGCCCAATACATAACGCGTATAGCATTCATTCTTATGCACATTCCCAAATGCAACTTTGGTTGCGAATAATCTTGAATTTGAGTGAGATTTATAGGCATTAACCAAGGGTTAAATGCAAAATGATGATTATCACAATTTTATCAGCACAATTTTTCCAGAAATTACATTAAATCAAGGGTAGCCAATTTGTACGGGATGGTTGGAGTATCAAACCAACTCCGAATTGAAATCTAAAGTTATAGGGATCTGTATCAGATACTAATGGTTAATTTGAACCCTCAATTGCACCAAAATATAATGATTAGCACTGATTAGCAAATTAATCCATTATTTTGTGTGCAAAAAACAGAGTATGCGGGGAGTCCAGATCTGGTGCCTTAGACTTCAAATAAGCTCAAATGCTTTCAAAGCCATCAATAGCAATGAGTCTAGTAGAGGATAAAGCCAAGAAAGACAAGATTTGAACAAATATTGAAAGCTTAATCTCTGTTTTACCAAAGTCACATGCAGATTTGATGAAGAGCTTGGATCTCACTGTAGACTTGATGAAATTGAATTCTGTCTTCACCAGCTTGTAGAGCATGCTTGAAAACACCTTGGGCTAAGAGGAATTAGAGTGATTCACCCTGAGTGAGTGTAGATCTAAGATCTTCTGCTGAAAAACGTAGCCTGCTAAAACAGCGATTTCTCCTTCATTCGGCGGCGGTTTGCTACGTTGTTTGGATGAGCTTGAAGAGCTATGAGATACCTATCATGTGCTAGAAGGGTTTGGCCTAATTTTATGTGTGCAAGGAGAGGGAGCTCCTCCACTGGCTGGGGGTACAGAGGTGAGTTGAAAAAAGAGGAAAAATTATAATTTTTTACTAATCCTAATTAACAAAATAATTAGCAAGATAATGGGCTTATAAATTAGCATGGCTCTGATACCATGTTGAAATTAGAGCATTGTGATGAGCTATGGTAGATCAAACACTAGAATCAACATCATTAACAAAGTGATTAGTAAATAATTAAGATGTAATTAGTGGGTAATTAACAAATAGATTAATATAGGCATGGATACTCAAAAACCAGCAAATTCTCATTAGGGCAATGCCTCAATTTTATAGAGTTTACATCAAGCATCTAATCCCACTGATTTCTCCATGATTCACTCCACCTCTTTTCCCTGATTCTCTCCACCTCTTCACTTTTCCCAGAATATCTCCACACTTCCTAAATCTTCTCATGCTACCCTTTATTCTCTCCCAATAGATTCTTCTCACCTTTTCACAGGTTCTTTCACATTTACATCTTCTCTTTTACAGCCTCTAACCAAGGACTTGTTCCCGCACACACCCTATTCACTTGTATTTTCAACAATCTCCACATCGGTGGCCTCCCTCTCGATACACACAACAACAACTTCAATGCTAACATTTGATGAGGCCATCACACAAACAAAAAGGAGGGTTTAGGTTGTTTTACTCTTCTAACAAGGCTTGGTGGCAATGGTGTATAACAAATTGCATTGGAGCTTTGCCTCTATATTTATAGTAGTGGGAGAGGTTCAACACTCAAAATAAAAAACTATATTTATTTTTTTAATGTTATTTATAAAGGTTTCTTTCCTTGAATTTTGGCACCACAATAAAAAATGCATATTTTGAACTTGTTTGGGAAAGATCGAGTATGTATTTGAAGGAGATAGACATTGCACAATAGAACCCTCTACAACAATGAGGTGACATCCACAAAGATTGAGCTCAATTGATTATCCTTGCATTCAAATGTCTAAATTAGGGTATGTTCTCCTACGAGACAAGGCATTGTAAAGCTCAATGTCAGATAGGATAGGTTGGTGGATGAACATATTCTTGCCTTGGCGCTTAAGCTGAGCACACGTAAATAAATGGACAAGTGCTTGCATGCAAGGTACGGCTTCTTCATCCTCGTGTGATTTGATCTTGAAAACTTCATACTTGTGCTCCACTCTCTCCACTTCTTCTCCCACCATAGCTTTCATTTTCAAAGCGGCCTTTATTTTCTTGGCTTCTTTCTCTGATATATTGATGTGCGATACTTAACTCTTATGCTGTTTTGCATGCTTGACTCACTAGCCTCTATGTTAGTAGTAGACCCATATGGCGAATCTTTTGAAGTTACAGTTGTAAAGAACCTTAAAGCCCTTGCACTCCACCTGGTATATCCACCTTCCCACAATGAATATACCTCCTCGTTTGTGAGGTTCGTTCCTATATAGCAATTGGCCATATCTTGAGTGGTGGACTGGGCTTTGGGTCTATGTTATTTTCCACTATATAGCAATCAAGCACGTGGTCAGGGTAGAACCATATCCATTGTCTAATGAGACCATTAGGGTGCTTGTGATAGCCTTCAAAGAAAAGTGCAGGCACACCCTTAGCATATCTGACTATGTGTTGCCCACACCTCTTACCCCCACGAGCCGTTCCACTGTGACCTTGCTGCTTGCCAATGCATGTCCTTCGGATTGCCCACATTGCTTCGTTTACCTTGCACTTAATGAAATTTCCCTTTGTGACTTCTGCAGTTCTTTCTGGAGTTCTACTTGTATCATGTTCTTTGAAATTGATCTTTCATGGCCTCCTAGCATGTGTGTTGTACTCTGGTCGGACAACTGAGCAGTAATGGCAGAAGAGCTTCCTAGACGCATTGTTACACTCCTCTCCAATTGTTGGTGCCTTTAGCATGCTTTCAATAAAATGTGATGAATTTGACACCCTATGGTTCTTTAGACGCAGGCAAAGTTCATTAACACACTTCAAACTACCTAGACAATGGCTTCGCCGATATACTCCAGGGAAGGCAATGTTAGAGATTTGCGGCTTTGACCATTAGTGGGGATCATACTTATGCTCCATGGAGTCCATTCCTCGGCGTGTTCCCATGGTCAGTGGAAACTCAAATACAATATACCCATTCTATTGTCTAGGAAACTCCACGGCCTTAATAACATCTTTTACCTTGTCCTCTTGCAACACTAGATGAGCCTGATACATCGGTACCCTTGTTATCTTGAAAGGGACTGCATAAATCTATCACATTCTTCAAAGTTGGAAGACCTCTGGGCGGCGGACTGTCTAAGATGGCCACTGGTTATGGGTTTGACTTTAATGAAGAATCAACTAGTTGGCTGATAGAGAGTCCTCAAGTATGTAGAACACCTCTCCCTCATGATTAAAGGCTGCCTTAAGAGGGATGTGCAACTCTTGGGTCCCAATACTTACTAGGGCTTGCAATCCACAAAATGAGGGGGGAGCTACTTGCTTATGTAAAAACTTTGCACTCACCACAACCCAAAATTAACATCCAGTCATCTCTCTGTCTCATCTCTCTCCTATTTCTTTTCGTACTCTCCTTCATCATGGTTTACAAGATGAACATCAAAAAACATAACCATCTAAAAAACTCGATAAATACATTAAAGAAGTTGGCATTGTGAAGTTGCATTATGAAGTTTCTACATTAAAGAAGTTACATTATGAAGTAATGCCAACATTATTACAAACCTCAAAATTTAGTAGGAAACACACTCATAAGTTTCTACGACGAGAAACAATTGATTGGGTCGTATTCCTAATTAATTGCTCGTTCTCATCGTTAATGACTATATATCCTCCAATAAGCAATTGTGCTTGATATTCTGAGCTCAAACATATCTATTGTTGCCAGGTCATTCTCCTTTCCTTTGATTATTTGTTTCAATTCCAATAATAAACTCCCCGAAATCTCTCTAGCTTGGTACAAGTCGGGATTGATTGTCATTCTTGCACATCTCATTAAGCGCCATGTATCCTTGCAAGATGATACACTCCATGGTAAGCTCCTCTAACGTCATGACACGTAAGTAAACACAGAAGTGGGAACTTGGGATGAGCTAAGAAGGCGCTTAAGGAAGGCGTGGGATGAGGAGGAGCTTGAGGAAGGGGCGCTTGAAGAGAAAGTGCTTGATAGAGGTTCAGGGTGGAGGGGACGCTTAAGGAGGGCATGAGAGGAGGTGGAGTGGGCGCTTGAGAGGAGGTGGAGTGGGTGCTTGAGGAGGGCGCAAGAGGGCCAAGAAGAGGGTCGAGAGGTCCAAGAAGAGGGTCGAGAGGGTTAAGAGGGCAGAGAGGGCAAGGAAGTGACGCATGGCTACCATGTGTGAGGCCCACGACAGTGGGCCTAACACATTTAATGCCCGAGTGCGGGCATTACACGTGGTAGACACATGTAGTGCACCGTGCACGTGGCGCCAAGTGCACGATGCACTACACATGGCATCTACGTGGACTGCACAGTGGCGCAATCCACGTGGTGCCACGCTTGGCACACATGGCACACCATAGTGTGGCATATGGTCTAGACAGTCCGCGTGGCGAGCCAATAGCTCGCCACATGGACACGCTTATACACATGGAAATGCCATGTGTAATGCTCGAGGTCAGGCATTACACGTGGCACTGCCACGTGTAATGCCTAAGCGCAGGCATTACACGTCAACTAAACAGTCCACATGGCCCATGTGGCATCGCCACGTAGATGACGAGCCGCATGGCCACTCCACATGGGCGGTTTAGTACACGTGGCGTGGATAAGTGTAATGTGCCTATGCTCAGGCATTACACCTGGCCAGTCCACATGGACTAAACAGTCCATGTTAGCCCATGTGGTGGCGACATCGCAAGTAATGCCAGGGCATTACACGCGATAAATGCCACACAGGCCACATGGCTGGCCAGCCGTGGCCACCCATGTGGCCCCAGGCAAAGGCCATGATTCCTATGGCCTTTGTTGCATCGTGCGTGGTGGCACATGGCAAAGGCCACACAGGCCACACGACTGGCCATGTGGGTGGCTGTGTAATGGCTATTCAACCATTGCACAAAAACTGTTGAGGGCTCACAAAAGAGCCCTTAACAACCTCTCTCTCTCTCTCGCTCCCCCTCTTTCCCACATAACACCCTCTCTCTCTCTCTCTCTCTCTCTCTCTCTCTCTCTCTCTCTCTCTCTCTCCCCCCCCTTGCTCCCCCTCTCTCTCTCTCCCCCTCACTCCCCCTCTTGTCCCCCTCTCCCCCTTGCTTCCCCCCCTCTCTCGCTTAACCCCTCAACAGTCGTCGTCTCTCTCTGTCTCAACTCCTCCAACAGAGTCGAGATCTCTCTCTCCCACCACAAAGAGACGTCTTTTCTTCTCAACAAGTGCACCTCAATGGTTGGAAGTGGTTGGAATGCCCTAAAGCAATAATGGTGCCCTCAACGTCGAAGGAAGAGTTCTCAATCATCAAACTTCTCTAAGTAGACTTTATATAGATAGCATAACAATTCCAATAGCATCACATATAATTGGAATAAAAAAATAATGTAGTTTAAATACTAATTTAAGAAGATAATTGCATCACATGTTGAATGACAAAAGACTAATTTAAGAAGTATTGATGGTAATATGGATGCGTATCGAGACAAAATGCCTCCATGGACTTGTCTGCAAATCTCGAAAGGGTTCACTAGATCATAAGATAAGATCATTCTCTTGCAAGATGTGGGCATATCACAAATGGCCACATCAAGCGAGGTGACAAACACCTCGCAATTGCAATTGACTCTGGAAGTTGGTTCTTCACAATCGTGTGGCCACCAGTAGTGCCACGATTGTGAAGAAGAAGAGGTGTCTGTGAAAGAGAGTTTTGGCCAAGTGGTTGATCGACACCTTTACAAATTGGGTGGAGGACTGGCTGGGTGGGTGGAGGACCGACCACTTGACAACCGCCTTCCTAGGATGCCGCTTTGTTGCCTCCTTGCAAACCAAGCAATCCGCATGAACGAGGATTCTGTCGAGGGGCTGACCAGAAGCATCGAGGAGAGCAAGTACCAATCGACAATGGCGGCATTCATTGTCTCAAAGGGATTCCCAAGTAAAGCCCCCATTCCATTCGACCGTCGAAGTGTAGTCAGCCACAATCTATCATTGTCAGGTGAATTTGACATGGTATTAGAGGAGACGGAAGAATGAAAACACATGGTTGGCAAGATGTTCGTTGTTTGGGATGTAACCATCGACTCAAATCTTGGCAAGAATGAGTGAATACCAATCGAGTCAAAAAAGAGAGGATTCCCAAGGTGAATTGCAGAAAGTGGTCCGGTTCCTTTCGAGGAAGAGGAGGTGGAGTTCTTGTTGGTGCTACACCTGATCAACAAGTAAGTGCATTGCACAATGTGTATATGAAATGACGAAACATTGTGTATGTCATCTTTTGCCTTTCGAGGAAGAGGAGGTGGAGTTCTTGTTGGTGCTACACCTGATCAACAAGTAAGTGCATTGCACAATGTGTATATGAAATGACGAAACATTGTGTATGTCATCTTTTGCCTTGTTTATAATGTATGCAAATTTTTTAGAGTCACCACCATTCATGTGCCGAACAGAATGGCACATGATATATTTATGATACAACGTGTGGGTCTGGCGGATCCATAATCATTATTGTCAAAGTTTAGTGATGCTGATCGTGCATGGGCCCAGAAAGCACTTACTCATTGGAGACCAAACAGATCCAAGTGGTTGAAGCTTCCCATGGCACTCTTGTCACAATTAGTTTTCAAGGTGTGTGCACATTGTAGTATGTTTTGATTTCGAAATATATTTCTTAATGGTTTCATTTCGAAGTATGTTTCTTAAATAAATATAAACGCATTACAATCAGAATTTGATGCCACATTCTAAGCCAAGATCAGTGGCTTGCCTGAGTGAGGAAGTAAAGAATACATGATGGGTGTAGAATTGTTCGACAAGAACTATAGGGATGCCCTAAAGGAGACGGAGGTACTCTTCACTAAAAGGAGACATGAGCTAGCACAAATTGCCAACCTCGACTGTGGGAAAGAGTTCTTTAAAAAAGCGATCTCGTACCAAGGGTGGAGTGAAAAGGCTAGCAAATTCACTACGTCGAAGTTAGCCGAGATTGCTCGAGCACATGTTTCAAATGAAGAGTAAGATCTTCAGCTCTCTTGATGCATTACATTTTTTTTAAAGTTATTAGAAACCTAATACTTATTTACAATGCACGAAATGTAGGCTTGACATATTGGGCTGGGCGAGTTTGCTATATGGGGGATGTGCAAATTCCGCCATCCGACAGAGTCTTCTTCATGTGGATCCATCGTCATGTGTACTAGTTCCAATTGACTGAGTACACACTCAAATTGTACATGAAGCTAGAGGGCGGGCTCACCTGCACTAGATAGTATGCACGAAAGAGCCATAGAAGACTCTGGAGTAGCAAGTATCACAAATGCCCTGAAATCTTACTAGAAGTCTCATTTTGAGAAGGCATTTGTTAGGTGGAAAGGACAAATGTGTGCTACCTTGAATCCTGATGACCAGCAACCACACCTACCATGCATAGCAGGATGCCTCTTGTATAGGTATAAAGTACCACAACTCTTTTTTTTTTTTTTTGCCTTGCATGGTGGAGAAGCTCTCCTACTTCTTATATTGGTTTCTTAGACCTTTCTAATGGCTGTGTATTAGGTGGTGGAGAAGTAGTGTACGTGATCGGGTCTACATTCCCAACAAGCACCCTTTAGACGCATGAGTGTTGTCTGAGGAGGAGACATGATTGTACCCTGAAGAGTGGATCAACGAGCTTCGGGACACGGACACATGGATACTTTGTCCATGGTGATTAGACTACCCAGAGGGGGAGTTTCCTCCAGAGGAGGCAGAGAAGTTTAAGGGTACGTTTCCTTGTGCATAGTATTTAATTTATACGAGGTATGAAGCCTATTTTTTGGGAGTTTACAGTTCTAATGTTGGTTGAATGCAGTGGCCAGAAAGGGCAAGAAGCCTACCATCGATCAAGAATTGACCCCCGTGAAGAAAAAGGGTAAGAAATCCACACCTCCATCGTTCCAAAAAAGTTCAAGGGCTAGATTGGAAAGGGGATGACTTAGATGAGAAATCTGAGGGCAGCCATTTCAAGGATGATGAGCATGAAGATGAGTGGCAGTCCCATGCACATGGCAAAGAGCAGGTGACCCCTTTGCATGGCGAGCTCACGAGCAGGATCGAAGAGTTCAAAAGATGACGAGGCAAACCTCTTGGGATCTAGTAAGTAAACTTAACATGTTAAAGCATTTATTAGATCATTTATTCATCAATGCTCATAACATGTATTTGGTGTTGTGTAAATGTAGACTACTGTCCCATTGTGGTGAACCCCCTGCAGTTAGTTTCGAGCTCAAACATTGATCACCTATACGTCTCGTGCTTATGGGAAAGTGAAAACACAAGTACGATCTCTCAAATGTGCGAGTGACTCTCTCCATTTATCGTCATTTTAGCGTTTGCACTCCCCTTACATGCTTTGTTGTTCCAGGAATCTTGTAGTATTGCAATGATTCATGGGATCTCTGAGACGAGGTGGGGAAGCATTGATGCCTTTGATCGCCTTGGAGGCATGCGCTTGGTGTGGGCTAATTTTCCTATAGATATGTGTCTCCACCACAAGGGCGCTTTAAAGGTTCCTTGGTGGAATGTTTTTCGAGAGATACTTGTGGAGTCGGCTTTTGTGCTTGTTGCAGAGTTCCTATATGCCGATGGCACTATGGTGTGCACTCTACGTGCAGAGCATCTGGGGATTCCTATGTGGAAGGCAAGAACTTGGAACTTCACATTGCGAAGGACTTTGTTCTTGCGCGTCCCACGATATCTCTATGTCATGTCAGAAGATGGCCAAGAAGAGGTGAGTGCAGGATTCTTTGGTTTTTGTGAAACTCAAGCTCAATGATTTCCCTCCCTAAAGTACTTACTAGTGTGTGCAAGTAGGTCTCTGCTTTGGTCATCGCTATCTTCATGCACCCCAGTGAGAGTACGTCCACTCATCCAAAGTATGATAGGCGGGGAGGCAAGATAGCTGCAGATTGCGGAGGTTTTGAGGTTGGCGATGATATCTTCTTGGAGCCAAAAGCGCACGAGGAAACCTCCACATACCAATTGGATGTAGATGGGGATCCCATTCGATATACTGTTGAGCGTAGCAAGCCTTTTGCAAGGTAATCATGTGCATGATTCAAGTAGCAAAATCATTATATAATCAATGTCTTAGACACTGTCATCCATTTGTACATATGGTAAACTGTGGGGGGCTTCTACTATGGCAGGTGGTTACTCGAGACATTCACTAATCGCGGGGATGCTATCCAAGATTGCTTTGCTGGTACTAGGTCTATGGCTAGAGCATACAAGACACTTAATGACATTGCATCAGTGTGGAGAATGACAAGGTGTGCCTTAGTTCATGTTTGCGACTACTTGCCACTGTGCACGATGATTTGGGTAACCAGTTTTTCAGGCGTGAGGTTAGTGAGATTGTTCGACGAGAACAATAGATGGATGTGGGGGCACCATATCATCCAGTCCTCCCGGTACCCACCATGATCCCAACACAGTCTAGTGCTTCGTCATGACCACTTGGTGTTCCAATGGAGCCCCAATATCGACATGTCTTGCCACATACAACTCCTGAAGCTTCATTTACAATTCCCTCATGGGCACCATGGCCTGATTTTACAAGGCCACATTTTCCACCTACACTTGCACCATTTGGTAGAGGTCCCTACCCCATACCACCTCCCTTCTTCCACCAGGGAGTCCGACGTCCGTACTGATGTATTTCAGTAGCTTGTAATGTTTGAAATATATTGGTTTTAGACATTATTATTTTTCACTCATATTATGACAATGGCCGTGTTTTTTGCTTCTTTCATGGCTTAGATTTTTGAGAGAGATGATGCAATTGGAGTGAGATCTCAACAACACGAGAGAGAGAGAGAGAGAGAGAGAGAGAGAGAGAGAGAGAGAGAGAGAGAGAGAGAGAGAGAGAGAGAGAGTATGATGGAGACATCAAAATAATAAAAATTATGATTAAAGTATTTTTCCTTATGCTTAAAATAAGAATTCTAGTGAGAGAGAGAGAGAGAGAGAGAGCGTATGATGGAGACATTAAAACAATAAAAATTGTGATTAAAGTATTTTTTCTTATGCTTAAAATAAGAATTCTAGTGCTCTAAAAAGCAAATTTTTATTCGTTTTAAAGTTATAAAAATAGTAGAGATTGCCATGTTCTTCTAGTAGACACTCTTCTTCTAGACACATCCCATACCACTCTCCCCTTATATCTTCATATTGCAACAGAGTCCTTGTGAACTCTATGGTTATGGCTTCATCTAGTAATCCCTCTAATACTACAACGTTTGCAACCATCTTAAGTGAAGCTCTTTAATCTTTCATGCAACTCAAAGAAAAGGAACCTAGATCGGGTGTTGGAGGCATGAACAACAATGTATAAAGTAAATGAGCTCTACAAGAAGCTGAAAGCATGCCAAGCGGTAGACTTTGTAGACAAGAACATGCTAGAGGTGAAAGTAGCTTCAACCATTGGGATATGGAGAGCTTTCGGCATCGTTGAAGAGGCAAAGGAGGATCCTCTAAGAGTTGAAGTTTCCACCTTCATTCACAAGTTAGGGTAGATGGAAAAGGCGAAGATAATAGTTAAGGCCCAAAATGCTTTTATATGGTATCATTGTAAAGACGTACAAATGATCGTGTCATGTCATAGGTGTTTGCCATGTAATGTTGTGGCCTTGTAAGTTTGCTAGGGAATATTATATGGAAGTTTAAGATCATAATATGGTGACTTTGTAAACGAGTTACAATGGTAGTTATAACTTGTTATACATTGATAGTTGTAAATGAGTTGCAATGTGTATAGTGCTCTTGTATCCAACCACTCCTCTCCTCTACTGTCACCATGAGGGGAAGGAAGTGTAGAGAGAGAAACCACTCACCTAAACACCAAAAAGTGCTCGCTCAAAAATGCTCTTCGCCAAAAAAAATACCCCACAGCAACAATCATACATAGGTGGAAGAGGTCGATCTAGAGGCAGGGGGAGCCAAAGAGGCCGAGGTGGTTGGCGAAGAAATCGGAATGCAAATAGTATAGAGTGTTATCGTTGTGGCAAACCAGGACACATGGCAAATGACTGCTATAAAAAGCAGAATGACATTAAAAATGGAAAGTTGCAGAAACTATGTATCATCTAGTAATAAATAGGGAGGTGATGACAGAATTGAGTAGCTGTTTGTAATGCATCACATGCTCAGTTCCATAACAAGAGATATGTCATGATCTCAAGATACATGGTATGTAGATTCTGGTGCCTTTAACCACATGACCAACCATGCTGAGTGGTTTAGAGACATGCAAAAAATGGAAAAACCAGGTTATGTAGAAAGAGGTGATGATACTACGCATCCCATTGCGCATGTTGGTAAAGTGCTATTGTCTATGCAGAGGATGGCAAAATGAGGTACTTGGCAGATGTACTTCATGTTTCAAAGATCCTGGTTTTTGTTGGACAAATGGTTGAGTAGGGTCTACAAGTGAGGTTTAATCCTCAAGGATGTTTTGTGGAAGACTTCAAAAATCACTGTCGCTTGGTTACAAAGGGTAATAGAAATGGCAAGATGTTTACTTTGGATGTGAGCATGTCTGAAGTAAAGGCAGCTATGTCTGCACATGGAATAGGTGTCATTATAGATATTGACATATGGCACAAGCACATTAGTCATGTGAATGTACAACGATCGAAGTCTATGCAGGCCCAAAATTGTTGCAGGTTTGCCAAAATTTAAGGTTGATGGTATGCACAAAGTATGTGAAACATGCCAACTTGGTAAGCAGGCCAAACATGCTTCCCACATAAAAAGCATGTCAATGCAAGGCCATTAGATGTCATACATTTAGATGTATGGGGACCAACCAAGACTGCAATAATTGGCAGGTTGCAGGTATTATGTGACATTCATTTATGACCACACTAGGAAACCGTGGGTTTACTTCATGAAGGAGAAAAGTGAGGTGTTTGCTCACTTCTAGAGATTTAAAGCCTTGATCGAAGAGAAAAAAGGCATGCAAATAAAATGCCTAAGATCAAATGGTGGGAGAGAATATTTCTCCAATGAGTTCATCAATTTCCTGAGGAAGCAGGGAATGAGACAATTTACATGCAGGTACACTCCACAAATAGAATAGTGTTGCAAGAAAGAAAAAATAGGAATATTGTAGAAGTGGCACGTGCCTTGATGGCTGAAAAGAATATGCCACATTATTTTTGGGCAGAAGTAGTAGCAATTACAATGTACATTATGAACAAGACACCCATTGCAACTGTTCATGGTATGATGCTTGAACATAAGTTTATAGGCATAAGACCGGTCGTGTCTCACTTGAAAGTGTTTGGGTGTATTGCATATGTGCATGTTCTTGATGAAGTGAGAATAAAGTTGGATCTAAAGGCATCTTTATTAGTTATGCTACAGCAAGGTTATAAATGTTATAACCCTTCCACTCGTGAGATGCGAGTAAGAAGAGATGGTATCTTTGACGTGATGAGTAGCTGGTATGCACTATAGTGAAAGCAACAGAAGATGCACATGTAAGAAGTGTTGATCCAATTTTAGCCTAGGGTCAGGCAGGTTAAGGACAAGTGTAGGTACACATGTCTCATGGAGAGGGAAGGAAAAGCTAGATCAATCTTTTGTGCCTAATCTGTTAGCAGGTCATTCATATGTGGATGGTGACTCTAGCGGCAGCGGCTATGAGTAGAGCCTTGATGAGGAGCTTGGCATCCCATCTGTGGTTACTCTTGGTGTAAGGAGAACGAGGGCTGTTTTGAGGACACCTGGTAGTGATCTAGGTGTACGCAGGTCTACGAGGATTAGGTACCCTATTGACATGTTAAGATATGATGGATATACAGCCTATCATTATGCTTACATGGTTAAGGTAACACAAGAATTGGAGCCCACTTGTTTTGAGCAAGCACTTGGAAATAAGAATTGGGGCCCACTTGTTTTGAGCAAGCACTTGGAAATAAGAAGTGGGAAGATGCCGTGAATGAGGAGATGGCAACATTGGATTCAAATGCAACATGGGAGTTAGTGCCTTTGCCTAAGGAAAAGAAGGCAATTGGATGTAAGCGGGTGTATAAAATCAAGCATAACGCTGATGGTTTAGTGAGCAGGTATAAGGCAAGATTGGTTGGCCAAAGGCTATGCGCAGACTTATGGCATTGACTATGAAGAGACATCCAGCCCAGTTGCGAGAATGGCAACCGTGAGAGCTGTCATTGTTATGGCTACAACAAAGGGTTGGTCTTTACATTCAGATGGATGTAAATAATGCCTTCTTGCATGGTGATTTGCAAGAAGAAGTTTACATGATGCAGTCTCACCAGGCTATGAGAGTGATGCACACCCAGATTTTGTGTGCAGGTTACGCAAAGCCTTGTATGGTTTGAAGCAGGCACCCAGAGCATGGTCAAACAAGATCATGGAGTATCTTGTTACCATTGGATTACAGATATCCAATGTAGTTTTTTCACTTTATGTGAAAAAGACAGATACATGGATCATGCTATTAGTCATCTATATGGATGACTTAATTATCACGATAATAGTGATGTTGACATACAAGATGTTAGGAGGCTTTTGAAGCAAAAGTTTGAGATGAAGGATTTGGGTGAGCTGCGATATTTTTTGGGCAGAGGTGGTGAGATCACCTCATGGCATTTTGTTATTACAGAGGCAATATGTCTTGGACATGTTGTCCAAGTATGGCATGACAAGCTGTAAGCCTATTTCAGTGCCATTGGAGCAGAACACAAAGCTTTCTGCAGATACAAGTGAGCTTTTGGCGGACCCCACTACATACAGGTGCATAGTGGGTACCTTGATCTACATGACCATTACTAAAGCTAGACTTGAGTTATGCTATTGGACTTGTGAGTGAGTTTATGCAGGCCCCTAGGAAGCCACACTTGGATGCGGCTAGATGGATTCTCAAGTACATAAAGTCCATAGTTGATTATGGACTTTTCTATGAGGTTGGTATAGAGATACAACTACATGGGTACACAGATGTTGATTAAGTAGTAGTGTTCCAGTCAAGAGATCTACTGGTGGTTTTATGTTCTCATTTGGGAGTGCTACTGTGAGTTGGAGCACTAAGAAGCAGCCACCAACAATTGCCTTGTCGAGTATAGAGACACAGTATAGGGTTGCTGCTATGGCAGCTTGTGAGGTAGCTTGGTTTCAGAAGCTACTTTGGTGATATGGGTGAGCCCGTGGATAGGGCAGTTATCATTTATTGTGACAACATGAGTAGCATACAATTGACTCTAGTAACCCAGTATACCATGTTAGAACAAAGCACATTGAGGTGCATTATCACTTTGTGAGGGGGAAGATTCTAGTGGTATATGCTATCACACAGGATTAGGTGGCTGACATCTTCACAAAGGCATTGGGCACACAGAGAAGCTCCACAGGTTTAGGAGCTTACTTGGAGTGCAGTGTGTGGAGTTGAGCTCGAGGGGGGGGGTGTTGAGATATCGAGCTCAACTAGTGCTACAATGGACATTGATGACCCGCGTGAGTGATAGCTTCCGCACTTCTGCCACTAGCATGGTTGCTGAGATTATGGTCGATATGCCGCCAGTGGTGGATGATAGGCTATTTGACAGCCACTTTGGAGTACTAGAGCTATGGCATAGTTATAGCTCCATCTCATATAATCGGGTTCACACTATAGACCGACCACTTTGTATGTTTTTGTAGGAGAGTACTTTCCCTTTATGTATGTGCTCTTATCTTTTAGTTATATGGTTGTAGAAAAGAGAAGAAGATAGAAGAAAATTCAGCAATCCATCTCTCTCTTGTGTCTTGCACTCTCTTGATTGTGTGTGTGTGTGTGTGTGTGTGTGTGTGTTTGCTTGCAAGGAACTTAAGCTCTCTCTCTCCCCCGGTAGAGGGTGAGTGAGAGAGAGAGGGTATACACTGGAGAGAGTTAGAGAGAGAGAGAGAAAAGATAGCGAGAGAATTAGTTAGTTAGCTAGACAGAGAGAGAGAGAGTTAAAGTTAGGGAGAGTTACAATTAGAGAGAGAGAGAGAGAGAGAGAGAGAGTTAAAGTTAGGGGGAGAGAATTAGTTAGTTAGTTAGACAGAGAGAGAGAGAGAGAGTTAAAGTTAGGGAGAGTTAGAATTAGAGAGAGAGGGTGAGTGAGAGAGTTAGATAGAGAAGGTGAGTTAGAGAGAGAGAGTTAGATTTAGAGTTAGAGAGAAAGAGGGATGGAGTTAGTGGAGAGAGAGGGAGGTAGAGAAATTTAGAAAGAGAGAGACTAGGAGACAGAGAATAAGAGAGATTTATAGTGAGAGAGAGTTAGAGAGAAATAGAATTAGAGAGAGAGAGCTAGAATTATAGAAGTTAAAGTTAGGGGAAGTTTGAGTTAGAGAGAGAGTTTGAGTTAGAGAGAGAGAGAGAGAGAGAGAGAGAGAGAGAGAGAGAGAGAGAGAGAGAGAGAGGTGAGTTAGAGTGAGAGAGTCAAATAGAGAGAGAGAGAGAGAGAGAGAGAGAGAGAGAGAGAGAGAGAAGCTTTTTTAATGTCGTAGGAATGAGCTAGCCAATCTGTCACACGTGGGTAATAGAAGGGTTAGTCCATTTTATTTATTTACTCACACCCGATGAAAGAAGTTTTTTTAATGTCAGAGAGAGAGAGAGAGAGAGAGAGAGAGAGAGAGAGAGAGAGAGAGAGAAGAAGAAGAAGAAGAAGAAGAAGAAGAAGAAGAAGAATAAGCCCTTTTTAATGTTGTAGAAATAATCCCAAGAGACCAAATATGATTTATCTAACGGAGAGAGAGAGAGAGAGAGAGAGAGAGAGAGAGATATTAACGTTTACAAAAGGCCAAAATGACCTATGAGACCAAAAGCATTACATCATGTCCATGGAATACATCATCATGGGTGCTGAATGAAATGAAAGAAAATGACAAAGCTGAGATGCTAGAGTTGATCCATGTACAAAGAGCATAGGCTCGTTATCATCCTAAGAAATCCCACATGGGGCACTGCAACATGGCATTTAGAGTGGTAAAGCTCAGTTAGCATGAGGGAGTCTTGTGATGGTGTAAAATGATGGCCCTAATCCTCCTATGGTGACATGGGTGTGGATGAGGGCCTCCGGGTATGGGGGAGAGAGAGAGAGAGAGAGTTAGAGAGAGTTTGATAGAGAGAGAGTTAGAGTCTTCTTCTTCTTTCCATCTTCTAGAGTTGGTTAAAATAAAAATGAAATCTTATAACACAAATTTGGCTCAAATTACTGGCAATATGAAGCTAAAGTATTTAACTAGGTATTGAACTACACCTAAAGAGATCTAATCCCTACTATTATCCACACTATTTTGTCGGGAATTGCCATGTGGCTCAGCCACGTGGTACTTCCCTTGCTGTGCTATCACACCTTGCACCCCCTCCCCCCCAAGTTACCAGCATGCCAAGCTAAAGTATTTAACTAGGCATTGAACTACACCTAAAGAGATCTAATCCTTGTGTTTCGAACCTACGTCGATTTTTGACGAAGAACTCGAGTGGTGGCCTAGCCGAGATGGACTTGGTAATCCTTACTATTATCCACACTATTTTGTCGGGAATTGCCATGCAGCCACATGGTACTTCCCTTGCTGTGCTGTCACACCCTTCAACCCCCTCCCCCCAAGTTACCAGTATGCCGACACATTAGGGGGGTGTGACGGCACGGCACTATAGGGATGTGCTGGTCACTAACCCATGGGACTAAATGACACATTATGAATCATGAGGGGTCAGTAACTAGTGATATGAATTCACAAAATACTAGAATTTCCTGGCCAATAACTTTTGTAGGTGACCATCTATACAGGATTAAGGACAATCCCACCTCCCTCCACGTGGGCAAAGGAGGTGGGACTATTTCAAAATAACCACTCCTCCTGCAAGCATGAGGAGGAGCCAAATCTCACATCTTCCAATGTAATTTTGAATTTGAATCTAAGAAGATCTCATCTCACATCTTTCAATGAAATCTTTGTATACATGCTTACATACCTATAGATACACACACTTATATATATTATGTATGTATGTGTATCTATAGGTATGTAAGCATGTATATATAAATAGTGTGTATGTGCATGTGCATGTGTGTGTGTGTGTGTGTGAGAGAGAGGGAGAGAGAGAGAGAGAGAGAGAGATTACATGTAAGATGCATTTATTTGAGAGTGAGCACACCTCACCACTCATCCCTACCATTAAAATTTAATCTAAAATTTAATTAATTAAAATTATATATATGTGTGTAAATCTATTTAAGTGTGTGAGAGAGAGAGAGAGAGAGAGAGAGAGAGAGAGAGAGAGAGAGAGAGAGAGAGAGTTTCTATGTGAGAGAGTGTGCGTGAAGAGAGAGAGAGAGAGAGAGAGGCTGAGAATTTCTATGTAGGAGATAGTTTGTGTGGGAGGAGATAGTGTGTGTTTTCATTAGTGTATGTGCGGTGTGTACATGTGTGTGTGTGTGTGTGAGAGAGAGAGAGAGAGAGAGAGAGAGAGAGAGAGAGAGAGAGACGACATATAATTTCTACGTAAGAGATAGTTTGTGTGGGAGGAGAGAGTGTGCGTTTAGATTAGTGTATGTGCGGTGTGTACATGTGTGTGTGTGTGTGTGAGAGAGAGAGAGAGAGAGAGAGAGAGAGAGAGAGAGAGAGTATGCATGCTTGTGCGTACATCTGCATCTATGTGTAGAATGTGCGAGAGAGAGAGAGAGTCAGATGGGGCAGACCTGGAGAGAGAGAGAGAGAGAGAGAGAGAGAATAAAAAGTATCTTTTAATAAAATATAAATTAAATAGAAAACATATATGTATATGTGTGTATACATGTGTGTGTGTGTGTGTGTGTGTTTATTTATATTTATATATACATACATACATATGTATATATATATATATGTATATATATATATGTTTGTGTGTGTGTGTGTGTTTAGATGTGTGTATGATATATCTATCTATATATTTAAAAGCGACCACAACTTATCACCCATCTTCGCACATTAAAATTTAATCAAAATTAATTAAATTATATCGATGTTTGTATTTATATTTTTAAATACATGTATATATGTATAAGTATATGTGTCTATGTATCTAAAACATAATATGGTATATACTATATATTTACATATGTGTATGTGTGCGTGAGAGAGAGAGAGAGAGAGAGTGTAAGTGAGTGAGAGAGAGAGATTGAAAGAGAGAGAGAGAGAGAGAGAGAGAGAGAGAGAGAGCGTTTCTATGTGGTGTGGGAGAGTGTAAGAAGAGAGAGGGAGTGTGTGCATGTGTGTGTGTGTGTGAGAGAGAGAGAGAGAGAGCAGGTGTGTACATGTGTGTGCATGTGAGAGAGAGAGAGAGAGAGAGAGAGTGTTTCAACATTTGAGAGTGTGTGTACGTGATAGAGAGAGGGAGAGGGCATGTGTGTGTGTGTGTGAGAGAGAGAGAGAGAGATGGTTGTAGAGAGGGAATAGTTCTTATCTGGAACCTTGGTCGGTAGCAGCAACGCGCGGGTACAATACTAGTAGTTTTTACGTTGGCATGTTGGTCCCCATGGCAAAAGCTGACTAAAATCGTAAGAGGTGCAAGACTCAAGTGTGCAGAGATCTCCCACAATTTTGCCTTTAGTGTGGTAGACGCCTTCGACCATCTCTCTCTCCAGGCATGAGCGCATTTCCGTCCTCTCCTGCTGCTGCTGTGAAGGCTTTTTAGCAACCCCTCTCTTTCTCTCTCTTCTCACACACAGAGGCAGCAATGCTGGTCCAGCAAGAGCGGACAAAACCCAGACAATGGGCGGGCGCAGCAGCAGAGCCCAAAGCCAACGGGACCAAATCTGCAAGCGAAGATGAACAGCAACAACAGTATCCGGTCAAGATTGACTTCAAAACAGGCTACCTCAGATCGCAGCTTCTAAAGAAGGACCCGGGGCGCTTCGGCAGAAAAGGTACCCTCTCTGAATACATCTCAGAAAATCTCTCAAAACTGGTCATCCTGGGCCTTGTCTTCCTCAGTGTTCTCATTCTCATCCTAGTGAAGAACAGAGGAGAATCCTCTGCCCTCCTCTGCATACAAAACCCCTCCAAGAGCTCTGATGTAAGCCCTTACCCTAATGTCGACTTCAAGAAGGTCGAAGCAGTGAATGATAAAGGCAAATTTCGTGTTGTCAAGGCCGACAAATGGATAGTTGTTGCTGCCTCAGGCCTGCCCACAGAGCAAATCCGAGCTATGGTCAAAATGCAAGGCTGGCAAGTGCTGGCTATTGGAGATAGCGGTACACCTAGTAATTGGGATGTGAGAGGGGCCATTTTCTTGTCAGTTGAGCAGCAGGCAACCCTTGGTTTCAGAGTTTTGGCTCACCTCCCATACAATTCTTATGTCAGGAAGACTGTTGGTTATCTCTTTGCGATTCAGCATGGTGCCAAAATGATCTATGATGCTGACGAAAATGCCTCCATCCTCGGGGGCGATCTCAGCAAGGCTTTTGATGTGGTCTTGTCGGGGCCGAAGGTCGAGGAGAAGACTCTTTTGCAGTACTTATCCTTACATAACAGAACAACTGTTAACCCTTACATCCACTTTGGGCAGAGATCAGTATGGCCTCGTGGTCTCCCTGTAGAGTCTGTAGGCAACATTAATGCAGAGATTTACTACGGCCATGTCCCGAGCGGGAAGCAGTTCATCCAGCAGGGGCTTGCTAATGGGTTCCCCGATGTTGACTCCATTTTTTATCACACTCGGAAAACCGAGTCAGAGTCATTTGATATCATGTTTGATTCCCATGCTCTTCCTGTTGCCCTCCCACAAGGAACTATGTCTCCCATCAACAACCTTAACACCTTATTCCATTCTTCAGCTTTCTGGGCGCTTATGCTTCCTGTGTCAGTAAACCCTCAAGTTTCAGATATCCTTAGGGGCTATTGGGCACAAAGGCTCTTGTGGGAGATTGGGGGCTATTTAGCTATCTATCCGCCCTCCATATACAGGGAGGATACCATGAAGCCCCACTCTTTTGAGGATGAAAAGGATCTGCATGAAAACATTGGCAGGCTAGCCGATTTCTTGGTGGTATGGACTTCAAATAAGGCAACTTTCTTCAACAAAGTTCTTGACCTGAGTCATTCAATGGTGAAAGCAGGCTTTTGGACAATGCAAGATTTGGATTACACAGCAGATTGGCTTCAGGATCTTGTATCTGTGGGCTATTCCCAGCCCACATTGTTTGCTTTTGAGATTGACAGGGGAAGACCTCTATCAGATCAGCCAGATCATTTGGAGTTTGTGCCTCTTGCCATCCCTTCCATACATCTTGGTGTGGATGAGTCTGCGACTGTAGGATTTGAGATAGGAAACTTGCTCAGATGGAAGAAGTTCTATGGGAACATCGTGTTGATAATGGAATGCTCCTGGCCTGTCAACCGCACAGCACTTGGATGGAGAATGCTTTATGGTCGAATATTTAAAACTGTGGTCTTGCTTTCTAGGAAGAGTGATGCAAATTTTGGAGTTGAGGCAAATGCAGATCAGCAAACCTACAAGTAAGTGATAAGATGTTGCTCATACTATTGTTATCCTAGTTAGAATTTCCATACTGAGATGATTATTTTATTACCTTGGGAACCAAAAATATGGTCTATGGGACTGGTTGAGCAAATACAAACACATATGTTAAGTGTGATGTACGGGTGTAAAGTGTGGGCAATCCACACTTGTTTATGTGTGCAGGTGTGTGGGTGTGCAGGCACACCACAATTGCAGGGCAATCACTTGTCATAGTTGGTTGAGTAGGTAATCTATATGATGAAGCACTTGAGCAAAATAAGAGCGCATAGCCACCACATACTGTCGGCCATGGAGTATATCTTGAAGGCTAGCGAACCTTTCATGACATGTGAGAATTATTGTCTAATGTAAGCATATTACATAAGCTGAGCAAAGAAGAAGTTTATGCTCCTCAGTCCTATCACTTGCCTGTCATGGAGAGAGAGAGAGAGCACTAAAAGAAACCAGCTAACAGTGCTATGGAAGTCAGATGGCTGATGCAATGTGTCACCATATGGGATGAATCTCAGCTAATGATGCCAGCCTCCATCAACACAGATTGGAAAGTTGTAGTGATATCTCACCTGGGATGGGAGCTCTCCATGTCGTCAGTGAAAATCCTGGATCTGCAGCTGATGGATAGAAGGTCAGGGCCACAGTCACAGGGGACGCAGGGGACGGGACCTTGGGATGTGGGGAGGCTGCAGCAATGGGGACGGACAGACGTCCCCCCTGGAGGTGTCCCTCACAAGGGACGTGGGATGGGGACGGCTACGGCAGGGGACGCTGTGGGGGACGGCAGAGAGCTGTTGCGCTCCCCAACAGTCGGTTTTGTGACCCTTTTTTTTGGCCGTTTGGGGATGCCGTCTCCTCTTGCCTTGGCCCTTGCCTCTTCTTTTGAGTCTTGCCAAGGTGCTTCTCTCGCTTGCCTATCTATATAAGAACAAGCACACACACACACTTCCTCACACACACACCTTCAAGCCTTCAAGGAAGTTCAAGTCTCTTGAGTCTTTGCTCGTTGCTCAAGCTTCAAGCGTCAAGCCACACTCTAGTCTCTACTCTCTCTAGTCTCTCTCCCTCAAGCCTCTCACACAAGGCTCAAGCACTCTAGTCTCTACTCTCTACTATCTAGTCTCTCTCCCTCAACTTTCAAACCTCTTCCAACTTCCAAGCATCTAGGCTCTCAAGACTCACACAAGCACTCTAGTCTCTAGTCTCTCTCCCTCTCTCCCTCTCTCAAGCCATCTTCAACCATGGCATCCTCATGACGTGCCGGGGCTTCCCGTTGAAGGACAACGGGATGGACATGGTGGGAGGAGGTTAACTACACCATCCGCGCATGGAGGCGGTTCTCGGCCATGGGCATGCAAGCTTTGCCCGTACCGAGACGACGAACAGGTGGCACCGACAAAGTGCGAGCCCACCTCTTGCATGAGAGTGGGCATGAGGTGCGGTTTTGCACAAATGTCATGCCTGAAAAGAGACGGAAACTTCTCGATGAGCTCGCCATCTACGAGGCGATTGAAGTGGCAAGAAGGACACCACGAGTGGTCGTGGATCCCACGATGATGGGGAGAGGAACTCAAGCCTCTACGATGGAGTCATGTGGTGGATCGGGATCATGCACGCCATCACCTTCACCATCGAGTCAGAATGTTGGTATATCCATGACTCTGGCATCCTCCACCTCCACGGCCTCTCAAGCCTTGCGCGGCCCACGGTGACAATCTACACTTGGGGAGAACTGGAACCCCAAGTTAAAGGAGGAGGTGGATATGGCGGTGGCCCGCTTCTACTTCCACGACCACATTGCCTTTCAAGCGGCTAGGTAAGTGTGATCGATCATTGCCGATTCATCATTCATGTTTTCATCATACTAGTCTCCTTCTCATTAGTAAATTGCTTTCTTGAATAGGTTAGAATACTTCAAGGTCATGGTTAAGAAGATTGGGGAGTATGGCTCAACCTATATGCCCCCCTCATCCGAGAGCTTGCGCACTACATTGTACACAAAGCGACAATGGGAGAGGAACGGAGTCTCCCTCATTGTGGATGGATGGAGTGACACCCGCAAGAGGAGTATTCATGGTGTGGTTGCATATTCCGGTGGAGAGATGTACTTTATCTCATCTCATGATGCATCGGGCATTGGGAAGAGCGCGGATGTGCTTGCGGCGGAGTGGGCTACCACCATGGAGATCATTGGTCTCGGGCATGTAGTGGGCTTTGTTGCCGATGGGGAGCCTTCCAATAGGGCGGCGGGAGCTATCCTTTAAAGTACGTATGGACATGTCACGGTGTCCTTTTGTATAGCTCATTGCCTAAACAACCTCCTCAAGGACATAGGGGCATTGCCATGGATTAGCTTGCTCATTGAGAAGGCTAACACCATGGTCTCCTTTGTCCTCAACTACCAACGACTTTGGCATGAGTTCAACAAGAGGTCCTCTCTCTCTTTCTCCTCAAATATTCTGACACCCGGTTTGCCTACAACTTCCTCATGTTGGGCCGGTTGAAGGATTGTAGCGGTACTTTGAGGGGGCTTTTCCTTAGCGATGAGTTTGTCGACATGCAAGAGTCCCGTACAAACACTGGCTGAGAGTGTAGGTTACGGGCGGATGAAGCCTCTTGGTGGAAGAGTGTGAAGACCACGGATGCTATGGTGAGGCCTGTAGTCCACCTATTGAGGATTGTAGACGCTATGCAACCATGCATAGGCAAGGTCTACGAGGCCATGGATCGCATGATAGAGAAGTTGAAAGACTTCGTGCCTGTTAAATGTGGCAGGCGCATTTGTCAAACCAAAGGGCATAACCAAGAACTCATACAACCCAAATGTGGTTCGGAATGCTGTCTTATGCACATCCTCGGGTCTAATGCGTATCACAAATCCTTCTCAGCACAGAGGATCTATGCACACAGATCTGTGTCCTCAAGCAACACACTGTGCCTCCCTCTGATCAGCCAAGTTCACAAAGCAGGCCAGCCATGGGCATACATCTGGCATAACTCAAGAGCTTGATACATTTTCTCAGCTCAACATACATGTGCTGTTCAATCCCTGTCTTAATCCCTTGTCAATCTGCCATACTCCTCCTCTCACAAGGAGCCAGATAACACATACCTGTAGCAGACATCAAGCAACAGAAAGAGAGATAGATGAACAGAGTCAAGGCTTACCAAGTTCAGCTCGTGAAACAACTCTGGAGGAAGCAACAGCACAAATCTGTGCCTGCAGGCACTTGAACCCACAATCCTGCTTCACACGTGTGCTTGCACTTGCCTGTATCTTCCTCCTGATGCTCACTCCTATGCTGTCCTTGTAAAGTACAGATCTGAAAATCAGCACTGTACTTGATTGTACCGCCTCGGGATGCGTGCCAGGCGTTGTACTTGCATAAACAACCTGCTGTCCACTTCTGTACCTGCCTGAATCAGCCTGCACAGGTCTGTCCAGCACCCAGTAAAGCGCCGCCTGCACCTGTATAAGCTGTATCTGACTGCCCGTACACTGTACGGCAGTCGTACAGTTAGGTATGGGCTGGAAAACTGACTGTCCAGCCTGTATAGGGCTTCTGCGCAGCCACCAGCAGCTGCTCTGTGCGCCGCCAGCAACAGAAGAGAAAGAGAGAGAGAGAGAGAGAGAGTCTAGTACTGGCCGTACAGTGCTGTACGGCTGGTTCTCTCAGAAAAACAGCAACAAAGCTGATCTTCAGCAGCCGCCTCCCCTTCCTGAGCTTTTCCACGCTTGTTCAACATGCGCATGAGGGAAAGCTCCCCTTTTACTACACGATTCCCAAAAAGGGAAGAGAGAGAGAGAAGAGAGAGAAAACCTCCTTCCCAATTTAATCCCTAGGGCCCCAACTTAATAAGTTCCCTAGGGCCACTAAGGCCTAGGGGCAACTTTAATAAACATTAAAAGTTAATGTTTTAATGTTCCCCCTTCACACCTAGGGTTGTCCACACATCTTTAAACACTGTCCGGGCACCCCCCATGTGAATCATAAAATATTCTGACTCTGCAACCACCATGCACACACTTGTCCTGCTCCATTTTCACAGGGCCATGACACTGACGAAGATAAATACGAGGAGATCCATGCCTTGTGTCTAGGAAGATGGAATTCCTACTACTCTTCATTGCATGCAACAGCTTATGTGGTGGATCCATAATTCCAAGGCAACAAGCAGGAGAGCGACCGGGAGGTGAGCGCTGGGTGGAGGATCATCTTGGAACGTCTTAGGGACCAACTTTCCATGTATAGGTCATTCGATGGCTCCTATGGCTGTCATGATGCACAAATCGACCGCTCCAAAGTTGGTGCTGCTCTATGGTGGGAGAACTTTGGTTCAGATGGACTGGAGCTACAGCATTTGGCCATTCGCATACTTAGCCAGGCTGTCAGCTCCTCTTGCTTGGAGCAACTTTGGAGCACCTATAGCCACATTGCCTCTAGGAAGAGGAACCAACTCGGGGTAGAGTGTGCCAATGACCTTGTCTGTCATGTGCACACATATGTACATACTTCTCACAGAGGCTAACCCTAAGGAGGCAACAAGATAAAGAAGAGAAGATCAAAACTGAAACAGAATTTAGGAGCATGTTATGCTGTCTTGGCAGGAGGATATCTGATGGAAGAGGTGGTGGTGTTGTCGGCCAGCATAAGAATAGACTAATGGACTTGTCGGCTGCATATCACATGATTTATTGGACTTGAACCTGGCCGACTAGCAGTCGGCCAGACCATCAATGATTTTCCAGCCTATAAATAGGCATGTTTGCTCATTGTTCCTATGAGTTGGGTCCTAGTTTAGAATAGATTTTGGTGTATTCCACCTTTTATGTAAGGCAGCCTATGGCTATAGATTAGGGTACCTTTTTGTACCATAAGAATATACTGAATTTCTAGCATATATCTCTCTCTCTACTTTCCCTTTTGTTTGCGTTTTTGCATCAGCATGTTCTAAGTGGTGTTTAGGGCTGAAAGAAGACCCCCAGAGCTTTTGTGTGTTACATTGTCTTTGTCAGCGCAAACTTACGAATGCTTTGCAAGAGCGTGACCAAGAAGGCAGATCCCTTCACCGAGTGGGAGATGAGTCAACAAGAAGAGCAACAAGAGGATGAGGAGCATGCCAGTGAAAATGAGAGTGAGGACGAGCTTGATGTTCCTTTGGCACAAGCTATCCATGACTATGAGGCGAGCACTTCATGTGGATGATCATTCTGTTGGGTATGGGGGAAGAAGCCTCTACACAGACACACACACAAAATGCAAGAGAGAGAAGAACTTGTGAAGCTGGAAAAGTACAATGTGAGTACATAAAGAAGCCTAGGGCAAAGTGCCCAACACACAGGGAAAAAACCTGTGTCCAATCACAGGGAAAAAGTGCTCGTGAGTAAGTTGTGTTCACACCTAAACTAGCCGGGAGTGGTCATGACCAACAAACCCACCTCAAGTGAATGGTGTGAACGGGGACAGGGTGTAGCAGACTACCCTAGCTTTGTGAAAAGCTTTAAACCTTTCCCTTGAAAGAGGCTTTGTAAACCCATATGCTATATTGGCATGTGTAGACACATAAGCCAAGTCAATCTCTCGTGCATGGAGCCTTTCCCTGACATAATGTTAGTGAACCTCAATGTGCTTTGTGCGGGCATGAAATACTGGGTTTCGTGCAACTGCCAAAGCACTCTGACTGTCAGTGTAAATGGTAGTAGGGGACTGCTGTCCAACACCAAGATCGGCTATCCATAGCAGCTGTAAAGGCTGCCCTGTATTTAGCTTCACAACTAGAAGTGGCCACTGTAGGCTGCTTCTTACTGAGCCATGAGATGCATGAGTCACCAAGAAGAAAACAATTACCACTGGTTGATACTCGCGTGTCATAGCAACCTGCCCAATCACTGTTTGTAAATGCAAGCAAGCATAGTGTAGAAGAACTGCCATAAAACAAGGCAAAGTTTGGAGTGCCTTTAAGATAGCGAAAGACACGCTTACACGCTTGCCAATGCATAGTGCTTGGACAATGCATGAATCTGCTCAACTAAGAAACAGCATACTGTATGTCCAAATGAGTAGAGCATAAATAAATAAGGCATCCCACAACTTGCTGATAGGTGGCAACATCAAAAGGCTCAGCAGCATGCTCTAGTGACAGTTTTAGACCTGGTTCCATAGGAGTAGAAACAGGTTTACAATTTGTCATGTGAAAACGCTCAAGGAGCTGTTCAACATATCTGCACTGAGATAACATGATACCCCCCTCAAAAGGTATAAACTGTATGCCCAAATAGTAATGTAAATGCCCCATGTCTGTGACATCAAATGCATGTTGCAAATCAGCTTTAAAAGCTGAAATATCACCCTCTTCAGGGCCAGTGATGAGCATGTCATCCACATAAAGAATAAGGATGAGAACATTGTTCCCAATGTGGCGTACATAAAGTGTACTCTCAACTGAACTATTATGAAACCTTTTGGCAGTCAAGTATGCATGAATTTTGTGGTACCAAGCACGAGGGGCTTGTTTAAGACCATACAATGCTTTATGTAAACAACATACTTTACTTTCTGCACCTTTTTGAACAAAGCCAAGAGGGTGAGACACATAAACTTCCTCCTGCAAATCGCCATTTAAAAAAGTAGTTTTGACATCCAACTGATGTACATGCCACTACTTGTGGACAGCCAATGCAATGACAGTACGTATGGTAGTCATACATGAAGTGGGAGCAAAGGTCTCCTCATAGTCAATGCCCTCATGTTGGGCATACCCTTTGGCGACCAAGCGAGCCTTATGGTGATCAACTGAACCATGAGGCTTACGCTGAAGTTTGAAAACCCATTTTGTGCCAATAGCACGCTTTGCCTGGGGGCAAGTCACATAACTCCCAAGTATCGTTTTTGTCAATGGAGTCCAACTCCGAACGCATGGTTGCCACCCACGCCTAAAGTTGTACCCTTTCGTCTAAGGTCATGTCCTTTCGTCAAAGGACATGCCTCTTCAAATGTGTCTCTTTATCTCCTATATAAGAGACCTATTGTACTCAGTTTAATACAACAAGTCAATTCAATCTTATCTCAAGTGTTCTCTTGAAGGTTCTTGTTTTAAGTTAAGTACTTAAGTAGTAATTAGTACACAATGAGGGATTAACAACATAATCCTCACAGTGGTATCAGAGCAAATTTTTTTCCGGGAAATGTTGATCCGAGCATCCTAGTTCCGGGAGGTATTGGTGGTTATAGCATTGATGCATGAGTTTCCTTGGCAGGTGTTTGTGGGGTTTTTGGAAGCCAAGGATGGTAGTCCATGTGTGGAGTTTCTCATGTGGCTGGAGTTTAGATCCAGAGCGTTCTCTATAGGAGGCAATTTTGCTAGATCTTGGACAGGAGGGTATTTTACAGTTGTTGTAGTCTGAGGAGGAGGCTTCTTTAGAACTAGAGAATGAGTGTGAAGGAGATGCATGTGAGGTTGAGCACACATGAAGGGTGCTTCATTGCATCAGGCTATAGGTATGAATAGAGGAAGTTTTCAGCCAGGCCTCCTCTGAGGGAGAGTCTTCACAGTTGCCATCTGCACTACGTGGAGAATCTTTGGCTTCAAAGGCAGTTGCTTCAGACTCTTGTCACTTTATATTTGCATTGGTTGGAGTATCTTTAAAGTTGGATGCCATGGAGGCACTATAGGATGACATATCATCACATTTGTCATCATCTTGGGAGGAAATGTTAGTGGGTGTATCTTCACAGTGCACATATTTTTTGTTGATTGTATCGATAACAGTTTGCCTTGGTGTATAAGCGTATGTATTACTTGGAGTATGTTCCATAGAGAGATGGTGGTCTAGACATACAGGTGCCGAGTAGTACTGATGGATACAGATTTGGTGCAACTCTTCTGAGGAGTATTGTTCTTGGTTCTGCTTTCTTCCTTTAGGATGCATTGGGGTTGGTACAAGCAGGTATTGTGATCCATTTGATTTGATGCATTAGTGGCTGGAGTATGGATAGTGGAGTTTTACTAGGGCATAATGTTGCTGCAGCTCTGCTCACATGTATTCAGGTCAGCAGGTGCAAAGAGAGAGAGAGAGAGAGAGAGAGAGAGAGAGAGTATTATTTTGTAGTTGCTAGTTTTCTTTGGAGCTGTCAGTGTTTAGATAAGTGGTGACTGTATAAGAATTTTTCTTATCCTGAAGTCTTTTTGCAGATTACTACCAGAGATTTTTGAGCAATACTCAGATGCGGAAGGGTTTCTCTTTATGAAAGATTATGTCATATTAAACTACTGGAACTTGCTGCAAGCCAATAAAACCAAGCTTTGGAACCTGCATAAGGTTAGTACTTGAAAACTTCACAGACAATCTATGAAAGATTATGTCATATTAAACTACTGGAACTTGCTACAAGCCAACAAAACCAAGATTGGAACCTGCACAAGGTTAGCACTTCCAAACTTCACGGGTAATCTACGTGTCTGAAGGCTTTTGATAGTGAGGGTATTCTTGTCTGACGCTGCTTTTTGAACTAGCCATGTCAGCCTTAACCGTTCAGTGCCACTTCATCCTGTATTGCTCTATACAGTGTGTGTTGTTAGCCCAGGCCCAACACTTCAGAGTAAATGGTCGCATTAGGGCCACAGGCACAAACCGTCATGGTCCAGGGTCGCTGGAGGACAAATCTTGGCCATTCAATCAGCAAGCATTATTTTCAAAGAATAATGTCATCATTCAAAATGATTCTGACACATCAGCACTAGGAATATTAAAAATCAGAAAACTGATAATATAATGCCAAGTCAGCACTCAGAATATTAAAAATGAGAAAACTAATAAAATCATGACACATCAGCTACTAGAATTCTCGGGAATGAAAAACTGGTCGCTCTAACCACCACCTCCACCGTCATTTGCTACTCTCCGGAATGAAAAACTGGCTAGGCTTACAACGCCACTACTTCAAGCTAACAAAAAGCACCACTTTATGAAGAATTCAACATGAAGGATTTGGGAGAGTTAAGATATTTCCTTGGAGTGGAAATAATTGAAAGAGTAAAAGCATATATGCTTTCACAAAGAAAGTATGTGATGGACATGTTGGAACAATATGGTTTGATAAATTGCAAATCTATTTCTACACAGATTAGACACGAGTAACCTTTACCCTCCCCTGTACGTCCTTCAGCTGCCCGCGGACTCCACACCTGGCGTGCTGCTCCCCTGGACCATGACGGTCGGGAAAGGCCGTTGGCTGGCCTTTCGGGTTGGAAGGGGGCTCCCGGCTACCACCCGTTGTCCCCCTTCCTCCCGGGAAAGGCCAGCTGACGACCTTTCCCTACACCATCAATAATGATCAACATGCAAATCAGAATTCTGTGCACAATTTGTCAACGATGTATGTGAGCAGACTTAGGCTATCCATTTCTAACCACAGATTTTGCACATATAAATTTCAGCTTGGCCAAGGCCCATAAAGCGTACAAAGAACCCCACAAAGACCTGTTGTGTTTTTGAGGGCGTCGACTCTCTGTGTCTTTGTCTTCATTTTTATGTCTGCACCAAAGGTCACTGAGCATATGTGCACGGTAGGAGCCTGGCTTCGTAAACCGTCTGTGTCGTACACTGCCATGCCACTGCCCGGATTGCTCTATGCAGCCTATGTCCTTGAAACACACATGACGTCAAATACATGACTACATGGGATCCGACACATGGAAGAGCTCTTTACTTGACCTTCACATGGGACAATATATGCCATCGCAAGCGCACTGAATTCTTGCTCTCAAACGTAATGAAAGCCTGAATGTATGTATAACAATGCATCACTTCTGAGGAGCCATGTCCCGTGTATGTTCGTGTATGTATGTTGTGTATAAAATGGTTTTCTTTCTCTGTTCTTTCAGGTGAGCAAAGCATGGAAAGTAGCAAGTCATGACAGAAATGGAACCGAATGGTATCATAAGAGCAGCGTAAAAAGAACTGTAAAGAACATGGTGGAAAGCCTGCCAGTCCACTATCGGATCGCTTACAGAGAAAACATCGATGACACACATTTCGTTGTAAGCAAATCTGAAGTCTTCTATGTTCCTCGGCGACTGGTTGGAGACTTTGTCGATCTTGTAGCTCTGGGGGCGCAGGCGAAACTTCATCAAGAGTTGGCCATTCCTTTGTTTTTCTTGGCCATGGACCTTCTAGACAACTTCGATTCGGAGGCTTTTAGCAGCGTTGTTTATAAAACGGGCTCTGATGCGGCTTACACGCCTGACGCCCATGTTGTTAGGCCATTAAAGGCAACAAACCAACGCCAACTCCTCTTTATAATGAAGGACATGGCATCAGGGGACCCTCTCCTTCTGGAGGTCCTGTAAATTGATATTTTTTTTTTGGGGGGGATTTTTCAAGCCCGGGTCAGAAACGTTTGAGACTCCAACAGAGAAACGCTTTTGTCATTAGTTTTGTCGTCTCCAGTCTCAGAGACAGTTTACCCAGAAGATCTATCAATGGGTTGTCTAACCTACTAGAAGATCTATCAAAGGGTTGTCTAACCTCTCTCATTTATCTACTGTGGCATTCAATTTCCAATTCAGTTTGTTTTACTAGTGAAATCTCAGTTCTGAATAATAATAATCTTTGATTTTTTTATAATGATTTTTGAATAATAATAATCTACAGACAACTTCAACACCATGTATTTCCTCTATGTCAGGGCATGTAACTCTATCGGGTGGCAACTAGAGACTTCTATCTTAAGAAAGGGTGGGCAGAGTTCGAAAGAAACAGTAGAGAAAATAAAGGTAATGCTAGAGAAAATAAAGGTAATATAAAGAAAATATATATTGGGACTAAAAGCAAAACATGTGTTTTTTGTTCCTTGGAAATAAAGGCAATGCAGGAAAGATCCACCGCAAACCGGATTTAAATGGGTAAGAATGTAATGTACCTATTCTTTTGGAAAATTTTAAATTTTATTTATGTATTATCTTTAATATTTTTGAGTAAAATAAAAAAGAAATGTTATTTTTTTTAAAGATTATAAATTCAATAATGCGAGTAAATATTATTGCAGATAATGTTGCACACATAAAATTCATTACAATGGTATATTGTTTTCGTGCATTTTTTGTCACATGTCACATGCTAGCTAAAAAGACCCCATGCCATCCAACGAACTTTGCATGTCTCTAATTCTACTTTATATGAGAAATCGAGTCATGGAAGCTTCAATAGTCAAGTAGCAAGATCAATGTGAAGATCCTCAAAAGTCAAGTGGCAAGATCAATGTGGAGTTCCTCAGAGTTCAAGTGGCAAGATCAATGGAGAGTTCCTCAAGGTAGAAGCATGTTTACGTGCTGCAATTTATTGTGTCCGGTATAGGTGCTAATTAGCATGACTTTTTATAATGTTTTTTGAATTCAAAGATGACACACAATGCAAAATTTCTTATCTTGTTATACATCATTGGAAAGCTCTTGAAGAAGAGAATCTCTATATATAATCTTTGAAAATTTTTAATTTTATTTACAAAATTTTTATGACGTCCATTTTTTATGTTAGCACTGTGAAAAACCTAAAAAAGCGTAGCACGTTAACATGCTTCCATTCCTCACAATAATAGGACATGAAAAGAAGAAACAAGAAGATTCCATAGACACAAATGCAACTAAGAACATGATTTTATGTTTTGTTTCTTTTGGGTTGAGTTTTTGAGCTTTTAGTATGTTCCTTAAATTTAATTATGAAAAGTCAATATGAGATTAGATCAAAAGGGAAAAAAATATTTAAGTATTTTTTGTTCAAATTAGTGAGGAGTTAGTGAGTTTATAGGTTAACCTCACAATGGTACATCTCTTGCTAGAAATGGGAGTCCCTCGATATCAACCTTCACAACAAATTCCATTACATGGACTATCTTAATTGGCTTTTGTTAACCCATTCCTAGTGTTAACAAGAGCTTCCACCATTATCTTACATCAAGGAGTCAAGGTAAATACAACAAAGGGTCATACATTCAAGATATGAAGCAATGGTGTCCAAATCTACAACTTGGATGGGCGTTCGTAATGGTCCGATGGAATACTTAAGTCGATTCTTGCTTCAAGAGCATGTGGTAGCATGTAGGATGAAGTCCCAAGTGATGTACTTCATGGATATATTATGAGAGTAGTCATTGTAATAGCATTAGGCCTCTTATGAGCGTGAAGTGTCCGGTTGGCCACAGTTTAAGTGAGTGTAAACATTTATGGTCATGTATATAAGTGAATTTCTCTCATAATACAACATACTCTTCCATTGTGAAATGGAGTATTGCTCTTGCTAATCCTCTTGCTAATCTCTCTCCCTAATGCATGCTAGTGAGTGTGTGTGAGTGATGTGAGGTGAGAGGAGAGGACGAGTACACGTAGTGCAATGCGACGGTGTGACAACGCTCGCGGGAGGCACGATGGAATTGCTTCTCAACAAGGAGTTGTAGAGCTTGGAGACCTCAAGGGTTATGAGCTTGTTCATTGAAAGATCCTCACGCCACAGTTGTGGTTCACCAGGTAATCTCTTGTTGGATGTGTTTGAAGGGGGGTTAGGGTGAGCTATAACATTTTTGCCGCTGTTGTCGCGGAGCCATTTCTTGGCTTTTTTCATCATTTTTCCTCTAATCTACGTATTACCCATTATCTTGATTAATGGTTTCCCATGAAAAAGATGTGGATTTGATGGAGATTTATGTGTGATTTTGTGAGAAATAGCTCTCTTTTTTATTTTGTAAAGAATGTTTTTGAGCTTAATTTGTTATTTTTGTTGTTGTTAATGTGGTTTTTAATGTTCTTAAGACTTGCACATAGTTTGTGTTAGGATTATTTTACACCCATTGCATCAAATAATACAATAGAATGTAATTTTTAGTGAATGTTAGCTCTCTTTAGTGTTAAACATAGAACTAAAATCATTAATTTTATTTTAATTTATGTGTTTTTTTTGTTGGAATTGTATGCATTAGAGTGTTAGAAGATATTAGAGGTAGCTTAATCATTGAAAATGTTTTTCAAAAATATAAAAAAACTCTTGAAAATGATTAATTTTTCTTAATTGACTGGTTTTTGTCATTAAGAGTGATTAATCCACTTCAAAAGATCAAAAAATTAAAAACTGTGTTATTTGGGATCTAAATTAATCATGTAAGTAGTCAAAATTAATGTTTGTGAGTGTTTTGAGCACATCTACATGCTTCAAAATACCTAATTATATCAATTTCTTCATCAATTGGAGAAATCTGACTCTCTGTTGCTTAATCTTGCCTTAAAAAGAGAGCAAAATTAAGAGTCTAATTAATCTCCTATTTTAGATTACTTTACACATTTTTTGATACACATAGCTTAGCATTCCCTTGCTCTATCCAATGATGTGCTCAATTGTGTGAATTAATTAAGAATTAGTGGATAATTAAAGTCTTTGATTAGTGTAAAAGAGAGAGATTAGTGAAAAGATTAATATTTGATTAGTTTTTAATCATCTTTTTACATAACTCATTAAGGCTAATGAGCATTCAATAAGTAGATGACCATGAGTTATTAAATTGTCCAAAAAAAAATAAAAAAAATGGTTCACGTGTGAACCATTTCTGCACTTACACCTTAAGGGTTCACGTCCTAGGGGTTCGTGCAAACAAAAAGGTTCACACGTGTACCATTTTTTGCACTTTCATGCCTAGGGGTCCGTGACCAAAAATAAAATAAAATTGGTTTATGTCCTAAGCGGTTCACGGCGGTGAACCCTATGGTATTTCACGACATGAAACAATCCCCGTGCAAAAAAGAAAAATGCCTGATTAGCATTTGTGTACCCATGTACACATATCTCTTTCCCAGTTTTATAAAATAGTCCACAATGCAAAGTAGACCTCAGATACCTTAGTATGCGTCTCAATGCATCCAAATGCGGCTTTCGAGGAACCTGCATAAACTGACTCACCAACCCAACAACATAGCTCAAATCTGGCATGGTGATCGTCATGTAGATCAAGCTTCCTACTATGCGCCTATACGTAGTAGGATCCTCCAAAATCTCTCCTGAATCTGCACTCAACTTGCCATTCTGATCCAATGGCACTGAGATAGGCTTACAGCCTGTCATACCATACTTGGATAATATGTCCAAGCCATACTGTCTCTGCAGTAATCTAATACCATGTGGTGACCTAATCACCTCAATGCCCAAGAAATATCTGAGCTCCCCCAGATCCTTCATCTCAAACTTTTGTCTAAGCAAGATATTTACATCAAAGATCTTTGCATCATGCTCCCCCGTTAATGATCAGGTCATCTACATAGATTGCAACCTCTATCACTGTGTCTCACATACAACGAGAAATCTGCATTGGCTACATGAAAGCCAATAGTGACAAGATATTCAGAAATCTTGTTAGACCATGCTCTTGGTGCTTGTTTTAAGCCATACAAGGCTTTCTTCAACCTGCAAACATGCTCGGGGTGGCTCACATCTTTATAACCAGGTGGCTACAACATATACACCTCTTCCTGCAAATCCTCGTGCAAGAATGCATTCTTTACATCCATCTGATGTAAAGACCATTGCTTTGACGCAGCCACTACTATCACAACTCTCACTATTGCCATCTTGGCAACTGGGCTGAAAGTTTCCTCATAATCAATGCCATATGTCTGCGCATATCCTTTGGCTACCAATCTAGCCTTGTACCTGCTTCTGCTTTCATCACTGTTATGTTTTACTTTGTACACCCACCTGCATCTAATGGCTTTCTTACCTTCAGGCAATTGCACTAAATCCCAAGTCTCATTTCCATATAGTGCATCCATCTCCTCATCCATAGCTTTCTCCCAACACACATTTCCAAGAGTCTCATCAATGCATGTGGGCTCTACAACCTGTACAACTTTTGCTATGTATGCTTAGTGATGTGCCACATAACCATCATAAGCTAAATCTCTACAGAAAACTCTTCACTCTCCTAGATCTTCGCAGCTTTGCATTCATGGCTTCCATAGCCTTCTTTACACCAGGTGTTCTCATAGCTGGTATCCCAAGATCCTCATCATCAAGGCTCATCTCTTTGAGCCACTAGACTCTCCATCAACATGAGAATGCCCTGTAAAAATGTTAGGCATACTAAGGGGCTCAACCACTTTCTCTTTGCCTTTATGTGATGTACTAATCACATTTGTAGGACTGGTATTATGACGCAGCTTGCCACTCCATGGTCTATCAATTGAACCACTAGATGAGGATTCTCTTGGTCCACTCAAAGACTGTGATTGCTGACTTGCATTCTGTGCAACCACATTTCCACTCACATCAGTCCCAACAGCTTCTTTTTCAGCAGCATACCAGTTGCTCATCTAATAAAAAACAATATCCCTACTTACCCTCAACTCACGTCCGTGTAGGAGGGTTATAACACCTGTATCCCTTTTGCTCAAGGGAATACCCAATAAACATACATTTTTCAGCTTTTGGATCCACAGCTCATCTGGCACATGCATATATGCAATGCATCCAAAGACTTTCAGATGAGACAAATCAGGTTTTCTGCCAGGTTTTCTGCCAGTAAACCTCTCCTTTGGAGTTACATCATGTATGGCTGTTGGAGTCATGTTCATGATGTAAACTGCTGTAGAAACAGCCTCAGCCCAATAGCTATGCGGCATATTCTTCTCTCCCATCAATGCTCGCGCAATCTTAGCAATGTGCCTATTTTTTCGCTCAGCAAACAGAAAACTGTGAATTTACTCATAATTCATTAGTTTTTTGACCTTCCCTCTTCTAAAGACTAGTGGCCACTCTTGTTTCCAAACAAGAGTAGAACCCTCAAACCATCAAGCCAAAGGAAAGCTCTCAAATTCCTTCGTAAGTTGGAGATTCTTCTCTTTTCTATTCATTTTATGGTTTTTTTATGATTTTTGTCTTCTCTAAATTGAAAATGATGTTATGCCTCATTGAAAAAAAGGCATTCCCCTCTATTCTTTAGTAAATCCAACCATTCTTTATCCTAGATGAACGATTAATGGATAAAATCAAGTTTTTCATAATGTTTCTCTTTGATAAGTAGAAAATGTTTACATTAGAATGATTTAAATACTCTTGATAAACTTCTAATTAATTTGAGAGAGTTAAAAATTAAAAAATGGTCAGCCATACAAAGGAGGTTATGATGAAATTTTCTAAAATTATGAAAAATAAGTTTTACTTTTTTTAATTCAAAAAGAGTAATTCCCATTGTATATATATTCTTAAAGTATTATTTTTATCCTAGGTATAGAAAAATGCTTACTAAAAATATTTATAAAAAAAAGTATTACTTTCTTTAGAATTAAATTCTATGTATAGAAGGAAGCCTATTGAAATTTTATTTTGATCATAAAAAAGTGATTTTCATCATAAATGATTTTTATGCATAAATGGATGCATAAAAGATATTTTTTATATTAAAAGTATGATTTTACTAATAAATGATGTTTATGCATAAATGAATGCATAAAAGAGATTTTTTAATATTAAAAGTGTGATTTTCATCATAAATGATTTTTATGCATAAATGGATGCATAAAAGAAATTCTTTTATATTAAAAGAGTGATTTTCATCATAACTGATTTGTATACATAAATATATGTATAAAAGATTTTTATATATTAAAAGTGTGATTTTTATCATAAATGATTTTTATACATAAATGGATGTATAAAAGAAATTCTTTAATATTAAAAGAGTGATTTTCGTCATAAATGATTTGTATGCATAAACATATGCATAAAAGATTTTTTTATATTAAAAGTGTGATTTTCATCATAAATGATTTTTATGCATAAAAGAAATTCTTTTATATTAAAAGAGCGATTTTCGTCATAAATGATTTATATGTATAAACATATGCATAAAAGATATTTTTATATTAAAAGTGTGATTTTCATCATAAATGATTTGAATGCATAAAATAAATTCTTTTATATTAAAAGAGTGATTTTTGTCATAAATGATTTGTATGCATAAAAGATATTAAAAGAGTGATTTTCGTCATAAATGATTTGTATGCGTAAACATATGCATAAAAGATATTTTTTATATTAAAAGTGTGATTTTCATCATAAATGATTTTATGCATAAATGGATGCATAAAAGAAATTCTTTTATATTAAAAGAGTGATTTTTGTCATAAATGATTTGTATCAATAAAAGATATTTTTTATATTAAAAGTGTGATTTTCATCATAAATGATTTTTATGCATAAATGGATGCATAAAAGAAATTCTTTTATATTAAAAGAGTGATTTTCATCATAAATGATTTGTATGCATAAATATATGCATAAAATATTTTTTTATATATTAAAAGTGTGATTTTCATCATAAATGATTTTTATGCATAAATGGATGCATAAAAGAAATTCTTTTATATTAAAAGAGTGATTTTCATCATAAATGATTTGTATGCATAAACATATGCATAAAAGATATTTTTTTAATATTAAAAGTGTGATTTTCATCATAAATGATTTTTATGCATAAATGGATGCATAAAAGAAATTATTTTATATCAAAAGAGTGATTTTCATCAGAAATGATTTTTTGGATGCATAAAAGAAATTCTTTTATATTAAAAGAGTGATTTTCATCACAAATGATTTTTATGCATAAAAAATTTTTTAATATTAAAAGAGTGATTTTTATCATAAATGATTTTATGCATAAATGGATGCATAAAAGAAATTCTTTCATATTAAAAGAGTGATTTTCATCATAAATGATTTTTATGATGATAAAAGTGTGACTTTCATCAGAATTAGATTTTATGCATAAATAGATACATATAGAATTTTTATATTTAAATAAGGGTTCTCTTTAATCCTCTGTTAAAATTTTACAAAAATTAGAAAAATGAATAAGTAGATAATCTGTGAGAGGAAATTCTACCGTTTCATATTCACTAAGATGGTAATGAGAAAATTCAATTAAACTATCGAATTCGGAGATCGAGATAAATGATTATTTTATTCCTCATAGGAAATTCATGTTTAGATTAGAAATCTGTAAGCAAATATTCAACGAACAAAATTTAGAAAAAGAGAAATTGAAATATTACCTTTCGAGAAAGATAGTTTAGGAAGAACCTTTCCAGACTCAAACTCTAATTCAGACTTTTGACCAAGACCTAATTCCTTCATAAGTTTCGATCAATGATAATGTGTCCAATTCAGGAAAAATGCACTCAAATCACCCACCGAATCTGAAACTAAGTTGAGACCTTTGATTTTGATCTGAGGATCAAGATTACAAAATTCGAGGAATTCTACTTGGGAATCCAGACCTGTGATCTAGAAGTATTGGGATACGGAATTAAGATATAACCATTGTATTCAAAAACAAAATCAAAACTGAAAACTTGCATAGAAACCCTGCTTTCTTAAAGGACTGTCTTACGCCAGAATGCTGGCATATGTGTTTATCTAAGGAAAGTTCGGTTGCAATAGCTGGCGGGGAGTGTTCAAGGGACAGCTCATGCGGTAAAAACCTGCCTAGGTCTTGACCAGCTTGGGTATGGTGAAAAATGGTGTCCTTCCGGTACGATGGGCGAGGGCCGACGAAGCGGTCCCTGAGTGAAGTACTAGGACACCTAAGGGAGGATCTTGGAGGGTTCTGACCAAGCGATGCACGGGCTTGCAGTGCTTAGGACACCCATGCGTATGTCATGGAAGATATATATAAATGTTGACGAAATGATTATTGTAATCTGTTTTACTGGATCTCGTTTTGCTGACCAGCTGGTCCCAAACGAAGAATCTAGAGTGGTACTCTTTTTGTGAAACAAGGGATTGAATGAAAATTTTGAGTTATGAAATCTGTGACCATATCTGTTTTATCAATGGATTATTTTTATATTAAAGTTTTAACAAGGAGTGTGTGCATACCTGTTTTCTAAAGCTAAAGTTAAGAAAGGCATTCAATTATGGGTGGGTGAGTACTTGTTTGGTTCTACCGATTCCAGTGGTAGGGTGGTGGCTAACCCATGGGCCGGATGGGGTTAGGTTGGAATCAGTGGAGTTTTAATAATCAAACTGGAAAATCTTAGGATTACACTAAGATTCGAGTAGTTAGTTAATTCCCTGAGATAAATTTCTCAATTGAGTGGATCAACGATTGTGCCTGATCTTGATTAGGAAAAAAGCGTTGAATTGCTCAGATGATCAAATTATATCAGTGATAGTTTTCTTCTATCTGGTTTATTCAGGTGAAGGATAGTTTAGATTTGATCTCGTTAGAAAAATTCGTTAAGAAAATTCAAAAAGGTAGAATCGTCCTCGCTTTCCGAGCATGGGAAATTTTTCCGGTTTCGATTTTCGAAATGACCACCAGCTTAGTCTCGTGCCCGGACATTCGAGGGCGAGGCCCCCCAGTGAGAAACCATGCCTCGCGCATGAGAGGGCTGCTTTGCTGTCAGCTACTACCGGGAGTCTGGTGCGCGGAGGGGGCAGAGGGATCTCACAGGTGCTTGGGCAGTAGCAGTCCATTTATGTCCCAAGATTAAATCTGCTTCCAATACATACTCAACCACAAAAAACTTGTAAGTGAGGGGGTTAGTTTCAATATACATTGTATGTTCAAAGTACCCCATACATGGCATGTTCAAGTCTTATGTGAAGGTTAATCTTTTCAGGATGTGCCGTGAGTGTTGGTAGACCTAACAAATCCCTTAGCTTGAGGGTAATGAGATTGTGTTCTCGTGTTGGATAAAGCTGTGCTTGAGCTATGGTGATTTTATTTGCAATTTCCAATCCAACCAAAATCCTAGGGATCTTTTCAGTAAGATATGTTGGAAGTTCCAGCTCCTGCAAGGTTTCTTCCTCCTATAATAGCAATTGTACATTGCATGCAAGAGTGTTCAAGGTGACTGTTTGCATGGATTCATCTAGTGAATACAACGATTCACTTATCCAAGGTCCACCAAAGACGACATCATACTCAAGGGATTCTAGGGTAACATGGAATGTAAATTCCATATCGCCATCGATTGTTTGAGTAGTGTATCTAAGGGAACTTGGAACTTTAATGTTTTGTCCATTGGCTCCTCTTGCAAGAATATTGCTTGTAGGGATGAGTTTAGGTTGTCCCAATGACACCCAAGCGTCTATTGTCACACGATGTTATAACTAGCTTGAGGGCTAATCAATGCGCGTTTGCACTGAACATCATTGCCTGTAGGGAAATCCAATCATATCATGATAAAATCTTCCAAAGGAACCATGGGTGTTTTGATTATTATTTCAGCTTCAGATCCTGTGTCTATTTCATATTCCCATTCACTTTCGTCCTTTGTTTGGGCCTCAGCTTTTTCAAGAGTACCCAATGCGTACACTAGCACACTTGGCCCTCTGACAATTCTTAATGAGAGCTGGTTGGAAACATGCGAATCCTCACAGTACTGTTTTATATAGTTTGTTATGTCCTTGTATAACTCAGGTTGAGCTATTGAAGGTGCAAGTGTTGATGTGATGCTGGCTTTATCATGAGAGAAGAGCATTCCTCCGAATGAGGTTTTGAGAGACTATTTTAATCTTGTAAGGAAACTATCAAATTCCTCATGTGCTTTCTCAAGCCTATAGTTCGTTACAGTCTGTTTCAAATGACTCTTTTCTGTAGAGGGTCTGTCTTCCTCTTGAAAGGGAAAGCGGTACTCCTCTAGGCTTTGTATCTTGGTTACTATTTTAGGTTTGGCATTATGAGGTTCAATCACGACCGGTGACCTTGTAAGGCATTCAACCAAGCTGAGCATGCTCTCCTGAGATTGCTTTTTGTGTTCCGCATATGTCATGTGATCATTATTATCCATTTGGGGTGATTGGATGGGTTCTAGTTTCTTGATTGGTCTATGCGGTGCACTGAGCGAAGAGTAAGAACTTGTTTCATCCTCACTTAGTGATGTACTAGAACTTGTTTTATTCTCTAACTTTCTTTGGTTTGTTAGTTTTTCATTATGTTTACCCATGCGACGAGATCGAATTTTCTTTTGGGTTTTTGTGTCCTGTGTGTTGCACGTATGGGTGTTGTGGTTTGCGTGGTGGTCTTTGAGGTGCATCATGTATAGCTTTTGGCTATTTCGCGTTTATGTCCCTTTTTGGGTTTATGTCCTCTGCAGGCTCCTTTTCTATGTCTTTTAACTCGACCTTGGTTTCGACAATTTGTTGTCTTTTGTTTTTCTTGGGTTTAGAAGGTTTTGTTTTCTCTTTTGGGTTCTATTTTAAAGCATGTTCTTCTACTCCATGTTGAGGTATTGTCTTTTGCATTTCTTTTGACTGTTTCTCGTACCTTGGCTTGTAAGCGTGTAAGCACATTCAAGGGCACCGTGGATAATTGCTTGTTTTGTACACTTAAGATATTAATAGTTGTATTTTGTGAGACAAGTTGCATTGAAGCAACTCGTCTTGGGCAATCTTAGAACATGTGATCAATGCCACATCATTCACACATTGGGGTTGTTGCAAGGTGTCAATGACTATGGGCATGGAAGTATTCTAAACTATGCAGTCTGCCACCTTGTGAGGTCCACGTTAATAGAAACATTGAAGTGTTCGATTAACTGCTTCCTGTGAGTAGTTTCTACCCTTTGGACTATTTCTATTTGGTGCATGGGAGATGGAGGTTTTGAGTACATTGTGGATGAAGCGGGACATTTTTTAGTATCATGATCAAAGGTTTTACAATATATATAGTATAGAAGAACATGTGCCTTGTATGCACAATGAGGATTGGGATGGTCATAGTGATTGCATTCAACACAAGGCATTTCGCTCCTCACTTTTAGAGGCATTAAGGATGTCTGGTTTTGAAGGTTTTTATCTTGTCTTATAGATGTTTGCTGTAATGTTTTAAGCAAGGCTGTATAAAATTCGAGGAATGTTAATTCTGAGATTGATCTTTCTTTTGCCATTGCTTCACTTGGTTTAGATGAGGAATACCTTGTAGCATGATCATCTTCTAGCATGTTGTCATCTAAACGTATTGCTTCTTTGCAACATTGATCGAATGTTTCCAAATTGGATACAATGATCAAGTTGTGTAAGCTGTTATTCTTCAAGCCCATCATGAAACATCTCCTCAATTGAACATCGTTTAATTTTTCCCATGACTCACAACGTGAGTCCAAGAGTTTTATTCGAAGGATAAAGTCTCTAATGGATTCATTTGGTTGACGCTCAATTGAATAGAGTTTTGTTACTGCACTCCATCGATCACCTTGTGTGGAAAAGCCATGTATAAAGGTTGATTTCAAGGTTTTGAAGTTGGTCTTGATCGCCGGCATCAATGCGATGAACCATCGACTTGCTTATCCTTCTAAGCATAAGTTCAACGCATGTACCTTAGTGGGGCAGTTGGGATTTCCAAAGGCTTCACATCTCTGTTCAAACATTTGAAAGAATTGAACAGGGTCTGTTGTTCCGTTATATTTTCCCATAATTTTAGAAATTTGTACGATCGTATTTTTGTATGAATCATTGAGGCCGTATGTGAGTGCTCTTGTTAGAAGAGACTTGGTGAGTCCTTGGGCCACCCCCTTTCCTAGACTAGTCAGTATGTCCAAGGTGTGGGCATCTAGGAAAGGGTTGGTACTTATAGGACTTGCGGGAATGTTAGGCAAGGGACCAAAGCCCGGTGGGATCGAAGTCATAGGGGGTGTAAAACCCGATGACACGCTTGTTATAGGCATGGCCAACGGCATGGGGAGGTGAATTGGTGGTATAGATCTCAATGGCTTGAAGATAACAGCCATTAGGTTTAGTCCTTGTGTGATCCCTGGCACTCCCTCTATCCTGGCCATGTCGGAGTGCCTAAATGCTCCTTAAATGAGAAATTATAGTTTTTTTTTGTATTTTTTTTGTTTTTGAAAATTTTTTAAACTTTTTATACTTTCCTATAGCCCGTTATAGCCTCAAGAGGCTTGGCGTACTCTTCGTTGGATCAAACGGGTGTCCGTTTGCCCTAATTAGCTTAAGCGCTATACGCACATGAACGACCTGAGATATTTTTCTGAAAAAAGCGTATGCTAGGACCTTCCTAGATGGAAGAGGAGGCCCTAAATCCTATTTTCCATCACTTTCTTAAGACGAAAAATTTTCTCGAGAATTTTTTCCCTGTTTCTTTGCAGCACGTTTTTGAGAGTGTTCCAAAAGGAATTATGAAAAACTATATATGAGGGAGTTGTGTTTTTGGAGTACTACAACTTTGTTTCCCTGAGTATTTATAATTTTATCGTTTAGACCCTCAAAAAGTAGCCCGAATATGACTCGTCGTTGTTTTCGCGCTGGTTTTTGCGATTTTTCGTGGTTTTTGGGTTGTTTTATGTGGACCTTTTCACAGGCTAAGCCATTCACGTCCCAGCCGTTCACGTGCCAGCCGTTCACGTCCCAGCCATTCACGTCCCAACTGTTCATGTGCCAAGCCGTTCACGTGCCAAGCTGTTCACGTCTGCTGAGCCTTTTCACGGCCTGGTCTTTCACGTTTTTTTTTGGAATCTAGTGGTAAATACGAATTTCGCTTTTTGAGGGGGAATATTTTTGAATTTAAAATGAAAAGGGTATGGGCATTTTTCCAAAAAGGTAAGTGGGAATCAAAAAAGTCAACCTTTTAATGACACACCTTATACCCTTCATAAATGACCCCCAAAATGGACAATTTTGACAACTCATGAGCATCTACTCAATGAATGCTCATTAGCCTTAATGAGTTATGTAAAAAAGTGATTAAGAATTAATCCCTAATTAGTTCACACAATTGAGCACATCATTGGATAGAGCAAGGGAATGCTAATCTTTGTGTATCAACAATTGTGTAAATTAATCTAAATTAGAAGATTAATTAGACTCTTAAAAAAAAATTTAAGCAAAGAGAGTCAAATTTCTCCAATTGATCAAAAAATTGATGTGATTAGGTGTTTTGATGCATCTAGATGCTCTCAAAACACTCAAAAACCCCAATTTCGACTACTCATATGATCCATTTAGACCCCAATTAAAACATTTTCTAAATTTTTGGCCTCTTGAACAAAGATTAGTCACCCTTAATGACAAAAACCAGTCCATTAAGAGAAATTAGTCAAATTCAAGGGTTTTTTGATGGTTTTAAGAATTTTTTTGAAAGATTAAGCTACTCCCAATGCTTGCTTACACTCTAATCCAAACAATTTCAACAAAAAACACACAATTAAACTCAAATTAATGATCTTAGATTTATGCTTAAACTAAAGAGAGCTAACATTCACTAAGAATTACATTCTGTCGCATTGTTTGATGCAATGGATGCAAACTATGCCTAATATAACTATGTGCAAGCCCTAAGAATATGAAAAATCACAAAAATAACAATAAAATAATAAATTAATCTAAAAATTAAGCAAAAGGTATTCTTTTCAAAAACAAAAGAAGAGAGCTATTCTACGCCAAATCTCACACAAATCACCATCAAATCCATATCTTTTTCATGGAAAACCATTAATCAAGATAATGGGCAATGTGCTATGCGTAGATTACAACTCTTTCTCCTGAATTGGGTATGTAGTCTGTGCATCGTTGAGTTTCTTACTCTCAAAGGCCACAAGCTTCGCATCCTAGAACAAAGTTACACCTATCGCAAAATCATTAGCATCAGTCTCAACAACGACGTAAGGCCTACTAGGATCTGGTAAGGCTAACATAGGAGCTTCTCAAACATTATTTTTCAAAGTATCGAAAGTTTCCTGTAGCTTCTCATTTCACTCAATCAAATAATTAGACTTCTTATTTTTACCCTTAAGAAGGTTGGTGAAAGGCACTTCCAACTTTGAATAATCCTTAACAAATTTTCAAAGAAATACCACGAAACCAAAGAAAGAACTTAAGTGCTTGACCATACAAGGAACTGGCCATTCCAAAACCGTTTGGATCCGATTCAAATCTATGCTTAAGCTATCTTGAGAGATCTTATGACCCAAGTATAACAATTCCTTTTTGAAGAAATCTCACTTAGATAACTTACAATACAGTTTCTTCTTCCTGAGCCTTCCTAGAACCTCTTTAAGATGATCCTCATTCTTAGCCAAAGTTTTAATGTATATCAAAATGTTATCTAAGTAAACCACCATGTATTTTCCTAGATCCTGAAATAAATCATTCATCAATTGTTGGAAAAATGCTGGTGGATTAGTGAGACCAAAGGGTAACACTAAAAATTCATAATAGCCGTAACGTGTCCCAAAAGCAGTTTTAGGAATATCTTCCTCTGTAATACAAATTTGATGAATAACCGGTTCACAAATCAATCTTTGTGAAACACTTAGCTCCTTGCAACCTACCAATAAGATTGTCTAATCTAGGCAATGAGTATTTATTTTTAATTGTAACCTTATTAAGATGTTTGTAATCAATACACATCCGCTAGGTGTGAGGTCCCTATCCCCACCGCGCAATGAATTCAGGGGTGCTAGCAGCGGAAGTAGCACTTCTTGCACGGGGCAAGGTCCCACACTCAGGGCCTCACCCATGAATATCCCGACAAGAGACCAATCCATCGGTTCTTCCAAAACTGAACCCGAAAAAACTTCCCTTGCCCGAAAAGCACGGGCGATTCCTCCAGAATAACTTTTCTCTAACGTAGTCAAAAGCCTTAACTAACTGAACTGATCTGACCAAACCCACAAGTCCCATAGTCAAATCAGGGAAAAGATTGTACTTGGATCATGGAGACCAACGCTTTTTTCCTCATTGAGAGGCACAACCGTTGATTCTTTCCCATAGAACAATTTTTGTCCGGGGTTTACTTCATCTATCGAACCAGAACAGAATTGAGTCTCAATTTAGGGATCCATCAGTCCACCAGCCTAACCCCATCCAGTCCCATGGGTTAGCCAACCGCCCAACCACTGTAGTGATGGGATCCAATTAAGAATTTGGTTACTTAAAACTAGTCACACCACTTACACACCCAATATGAAATTGCCTTTTTCACAAATTCAACAATCTTTAAAACAATCATTTAATGAAACCATAGTGTCACTGATCATAATCCTCTAGATATCCAGTTGAATCCTTATTTCCAAACATTCCTTCATCGGTGTACCTATGGCATTATTGGCAACAAGAACGTTCGCCCCCTGTCCACTCAGGGGCCTTTTCGATAGTTCCCAGCTCATTAGTAACCAGCAAGTATTCACTTTAACAAAAATGGAGTCTCCATTAAAGATCAGCAAGATCAACCAACAGATCCATATAAAAGAGCCATGGACTCATCCGTTGAGGAACAACAAGGTCAATCAACCAGATCCATGCTCAAATTCAGAAAACAACTCTTACTCCTTGTTCCAAATATCTTTCCCGATGTACGTGTGGGTATCTTCGGTGACCCAGAGCCGGAGCACCGTATGGTCAGCACCCTCTAGGATCCTTCGCAGGTCACCTAGCCCTTCACTTATAGGCCGCTTCCTTGGTCCCTTATCCACTCTACCGGAAGCTCACCATTTAAATCAAACCTAGGTTGGTCAAGACCTCGGCGGACCTCGCTACGCGAGATGTCCTTCATTGACTCTCCGTCACAGCAGTTGCAACTTTAACAGATAGGTCTCCACGGCCTCATTCACAAGACGGTCAAAATGCTTCCCCAGCATTCTTGACATAAAACAATCATTTAAAAATAGATTTCACATACAAATACAGTTCCACCAATATTTCTATCTTTTCTCATCACTCCACATCCTTTCACATTAGACCCCATCTTTTCTCATCTTCCCACAAAATTTTTTTTCTTCATCAATCCCTATCACATCACATCATTCCCACATAAAATCACATCCAATCACATTATCCACACATCAATCCACATCATCCATACATCCATCCACATCAATCCACATCATCCATACATCCATCCACATCAATCCACATTATCCACACATTCATCCACATTATCCATACATCCATCCACATTAATCCACATTATCCACACATCCATACATCCATTCACGTCAATCCACATTATCCACACATCAACCACATCATCCATACATCTATTCACGTCAATCCACATTACCCACACATTAATCCACATCATCCATACATCCATCCACGTCAATCCACATTATCCACACATCATCCATACATCCATCCACATCATCCACTTCAATCCACATCATCCACACATCCATCCACATCATCCACTTCAATCCACATTATCCACTCATCCATCCACATCAATTCACATTCATTTCATAAGTATTCCCATTCTCATCTAATCACATCTTTTTCTATCTCATCACTTATTTCCTCATTTATCCTTATCAGATCTCATCTACTTGCATCTACCCCCATACATCTCATCACTTCACATACATTAACAGTTTACATCGCATCTTATCACATCCATTTCACATCACATCTCATTCATTCACATCCCGATTCACATGCTAACACATTCATTCATGTCTTTTATCGTTCGTTCACATCCCAATTCACATCACATCACATCCATTCACATCCCTTATCATTCATTCACATCTCGATTCACATGCTATCACATTCATTCACATCTTATATCATTCATTCACATCTCGATTCACATGCTAACACATTCATTCACATCCTATATCATTCATTCACATCCCGATTCACATGCTAACACATTCATTCACATCTTATATCATTAATTTACATTCCTGATTCACATGCTAACACATTCATTCACATCTTATATCATTAATTTACATTCCTGATTCACATGCTAACACATTCATTCACATCTTATATCATTAATTTACATCCTAATTCACATGACATCACATCTCATCTATTCATTCACATTTATCTGATTCACATCACATCTATTTACCTCTTATTCTCATCACTTCTATTCTCATAACATCCATTCTCTATTCATTCTCATCTATCTGATTCATATCACATTTTATCACATCTATTTATAGAATGTAAGAGAATTCTTATTTTTGATATAAAGATTCTTTACGCATCTATTAAGGCATAAGAACAACTTCAGTGGAAAATAACACTTTTATAAAAATCCGTTTATGCATATATTTATGCATAAATTCAATTTTAAGGAGAATAACTCTTTTGAAATAAAAATAAATTTCTTTATGCATCTTTCTATGCATAAAATAAAAATTAATGAGAGTAATTCTTTTGAAATAAAAATAAATTTCTTTATGCATCTTTCTATGCATAAAATCGAAATTAATGAGAATAACTATTTTGAAATAAAAAGAAAATTTCTTTATGCATCTTTCTATGCATAAAATCAAAATTAATGAGAATAACACTTTTGAAAGAAAAATAAATTTCTTTATGCATCTTTCTATGCATAAAATCAAAATTGATGAGAATATTTCTTTTGAAAAAAAAATATTTATGCATCTTTCTATGCATAAAATCAAAATTGATGAGAATAACTCTTTTGATATAAAAATAAATTTCTTTATGCATCTTTCTATGCATAAAATCAAAATTGATGAGAATAACTCTTTTGAAATAAAAATAAATTTCTTTATGCATCTTTCTATGCATAAAATCAAAATTGATGAGAATAACTCTTTTGAAATTTAAAAAAAATCTTTATGCATCTTTCTATGCATAAAATCAAATTTGATGAGAATGACTCTTTTGAAATAAAAATAAATTTCTTTATGCATCTTTCTCTGCATAAAATCAAAATTTGATGAAAGTAATGCTTTTATAATTTAAAAAATTATTTTATGCATCTATTTATGCATAAATTCAATTTTAATGAAAGTAACACTTTTATAATAAAAAATTTCTTTTAAGCATTTATTTATGCATAAAAATCAATTTTGATGAAAGTAACACTTTTATAATTAAAATATTTTCAATATGCATCTTTTTATGCATAGAAATTAATTCTAATGAAAATAACACTTTCATTCATTCACATCCTATATCATTCATTCACATCTCGATTCACATGCTAACACATTCATTCACATCCTATATCATTCATTCACATCCCGATTCACATGCTAACACATTCATTCACATCCTATATCATTCATTTACATCCTGATTCACATGACATCACATCTCATCTATTCATTCACATTTATCTGATTCACATCACATGTTATCACATCTATTTACCTCTCATTCTCATCATTTCTATTCTCATCACATCCATTCTCTATTCATTCTCATCTATCTGATTCATATCACATCTTATCACATCTATTTATAGAATGTAAGAGAATTCTTATTTTTGATATAAAGAATCTTTACGCATCTCTTTATGCATAAGAACAACTTTCGTGGAAAATAACACTTTTATTATAAAAATCCGTTTATGCATCTATTTATGCATAAATTTAATTTTGAGGAGAATAACACTTTCAAAATAAAAATAAATCTTTAATGCATCTTTCTATGCATAAATTCAATTTTAATGAGAATAACTCTTTTGAAATAAAAATAAATTTCTTTATGCATCTTTCTATGCATAAAATCAAAATTTGATGAGAATAACACTTTTGGAATAAAAATAAATTTCTTTATGCATCTTTCTATGCATAAAATCAAAATTGATGAGAATAACTCTTTTGAAATAAAAATAAATTTCTTTATGCATATTTCTATGCATAAAATCAAATTTGATGAGAATAACTCTTTTGAAATAAAAATAAATTTCTTTATGCATCTTTCTATGCATAAAATCAAAATTTGATGAAAATAGTGCTTTTATAATAATAAAAATTCTTTTATGCATCTATTTATGCATAAATTCAATTTTAATGAAAGTAACACTTTTATAATAAAAAAATTCTTTTATGCATCTACTTATGCATAAAAATCAAGTTTGATGAAAGTAACACTTTTATAATCAAAATATTCCCAATATGCGTCTTTCTATGCATAGAAATTTTTCAATTAGAATCCAAATCAACTCCTCAGTTCTCAACCAGAATTTAAATTCATATCAACCACATTTAAATTCATCATATGGATAGTATTAATGCTTATAATTTAAAGTCTTAGATTTACTCGTATATACTGTCAGTAAAGAGCTGCAGGTATACTCTCAAAAGTGAGACCAAAGGGTAACACTAAAAATTCATAATGGCCGTAACGTGTCCCAAAAGCAGTTTTAGGAATATCTTCCTCTGTAATACAAATTTGATGAATAACCGGTTCACAAATCAATCTTTGTGAAACACTTAGCTCCTTGCAACCTATCAATAAGATTGTCTAATCTAGGCAATGAGTATTTATTTTTAATTGTAACCTTATTAAGATGTTTGTAATCAATACACATCCGCTAGGTGTGAGGTCCCTATCCCCACCGCGCAATGAATTCAGGGGTGCTAGCAGCGGAAGTAGCACTTCTTGCACGGGGCAAGGTCCCACACTCAGGGCCTCACCCATGAATATCCCGACAAGAGACCAATCCATCGGTTCTTCCAAAACTGAACCCGAAAAAACTTCCCTTGCCCGAAAAGCACGGGCGATTCCTCCAGAATAACTTTTCTCTAACGTAGTCAAAAGCCTTAACTAACTGAACTGATCTGACCAAACCCACAAGTCCCATAGTCAAATCAGGGAAAAGATTGTACTTGGATCATGGAGACCAACGCTTTTTTCCTCATTGAGAGGCACAACCGTTGATTCTTTCCCATAGAACAATTTTTGTCCGGGATTTACTTCATCTATCGAACCAGAACAGAATTGAGTCTCAATTTAGGGATCCATCAGTCCACCAGCCTAACCCCATCCAGTCCCATGGGTTAGCCAACCGCCCAACCACTGTAGTGATGGGATCCAATTAAGAATTTGGTTACTTAAAACTAGTCACACCACTTACACACCCAATATGAAATTGCCTTTTTCACAAATTCAACAATCTTTAAAACAATCATTTAATGAAACCATAGTGTCACTGATCATAATCCTCTAGATATCCAGTTGAATCCTTATTTCCAAACATTCCTTCATCGGTGTACCTATGGCATTATTGGCAACAAGAACGTTCGCCCCCTGTCCACTCAGGGGCCTTTTCGATAGTTCCCAGCTCATTAGTAACCAGCAAGTATTCACTTTAACAAAAATGGAGTCTCCATTGAAGATCAGCAAGATCAACCAACAGATCCATATAAAAGAGCCATGGACTCATCCGTTGAGGAACAGCAAGGTCAATCAACCAGATCCATGCTCAAATTCAGAAAACAACTCTTACTCCTTGTTCCAAATATCTTTCCCGATGTACGTGTGGGTATCTTCGGTGACCCAGAGCCGGAGCACCGTATGGTGAGCACCCTCTAGGATCCTTCGCAGGTCACCTAGCCCTTCACTTATAGGCCGCTTCCTTGGTCCCTTATCCACTCTACCGGAAGCTCACCATTTAAATCAAACCTAGGTTGGTCAAGACCTCGGCGGACCTCGCTACGCGAGATGTCCTTCATTGACTCTCCGTCACAGCAGTTGCAACTTTAACAGATAGGTCTCCACGGCCTCATTCACAAGACGGTCAAAATGCTTCCCCAGCATTCTTGACATAAAACAATCATTTAAAAATAGATTTCACATACAAATACAGTTCCACCAATATTTCTATCTTTTCTCATCACTCCACATCCTTTCACATTAGACCCCATCTTTTCTCATCTTCCCACAAAATTTTTTTTCTTCATCAATCCCTATCACATCACATCATTCCCACATAAAATCACATCCAATCACATTATCCACACATCAATCCACATCATCCATACATCCATCCACATCAATCCACATCATCCATACATCCATCCACATCAATCCACATTATCCACACATTCATCCACATTATCCATACATCCATCCACATTAATCCACATTATCCACACATCCATACATCCATTCACGTCAATCCACATTATCCACACATCAACCCACATCATCCATACATCTATTCACGTCAATCCACATTACCCACACATTAATCCACATCATCCATACATCCATTCACGTCAATCCACATTATCCACACATCATCCATACATCCATCCACGCTAATCCACATTACCCACACATCAATCCACATCATCCACACATCCATCCACATCATCCACTTCAATCCACATTATCCACTCATCCATCCACATCAATTCACATTCATTTCATAAGTATTCCCATTCTCATCTAATCACATCTTTTTCTATCTCATCACTTATTTCCTCATTTATCCTTATCAGATCTCATCTACTTGCATCTACCCCCATACATCTCATCACTTCACATACATTAACAGTTTACATCGCATCTTATCACATCCATTTCACATCACATCTCATTCATTCACATCCCGATTCACATGCTAACACATTCATTCATGTCTTTTATCGTTCGTTCACATCCCAATTCACATCACATCACATCCATTCACATCCCTTATCATTCATTCACATCTCGATTCACATGCTATCACATTCATTCACATCCTATATCATTCATTCACATCTCGATTCACATGCTAACACATTCATTCACATCCTATATCATTCATTCACATCCCGATTCACATGCTAACACATTCATTCACATCTTATATCATTAATTTACATTCCTGATTCACATGCTAACACATTCATTCACATCTTATATCATTAATTTACATTCCTGATTCACATGCTAACACATTCATTCACATCTTATATCATTAATTTACATCCTAATTCACATGACATCACATCTCATCTATTCATTCACATTTATCTGATTCACATCACATCTATTTACCTCTTATTCTCATCACTTCTATTCTCATAACATCCATTCTCTATTCATTCTCATCTATCTGATTCATATCACATTTTATCACATCTATTTATAGAATGTAAGAGAATTCTTATTTTTGATATAAAGATTCTTTACGCATCTATTAAGGCATAAGAACAACTTCAGTGGAAAATAACACTTTTATAAAAATCCGTTTATGCATATATTTATGCATAAATTCAATTTTAAGGAGAATAACTCTTTTGAAATAAAAATAAATTTCTTTATGCATCTTTCTATGCATAAAATCAAAATTAATGAGAGTAATTCTTTTGAAATAAAAATAAATTTCTTTATGCATCTTTCTATGCATAAAATCGAAATTAATGAGAATAACTATTTTGAAATAAAAAGAAAATTTCTTTATGCATCTTTCTATGCATAAAATCAAAATTAATGAGAATAACACTTTTGAAAGAAAAATAAATTTCTTTATGCATCTTTCTATGCATAAAATCAAAATTGATGAGAATATTTCTTTTGAAAAAAAAATATTTATGCATCTTTCTATGCATAAAATCAAAATTGATGAGAATAACTCTTTTGATATAAAAATAAATTTCTTTATGCATCTTTCTATGCATAAAATCAAAATTGATGAGAATAACTCTTTTGAAATAAAAATAAATTTCTTTATGCATCTTTCTATGCATAAAATCAAAATTGATGAGAATAACTCTTTTGAAATTTAAAAAAAAATCTTTATGCATCTTTCTATGCATAAAATCAAATTTGATGAGAATGACTCTTTTGAAATAAAAATAAATTTCTTTATGCATCTTTCTCTGCATAAAATCAAAATTTGATGAAAGTAATGCTTTTATAATTTAAAAAATTATTTTATGCATCTATTTATGCATAAATTCAATTTTAATGAAAGTAACACTTTTATAATAAAAATTTTCTTTTAAGCATTTATTTATGCATAAAAATCAATTTTGATGAAAGTAACACTTTTATAATTAAAATATTTTCAATATGCATCTTTTTATGCATAGAAATTAATTCTAATAAAAATAACACTTTCATTCATTCACATCCTATATCATTCATTCACATCTCGATTCACATGCTAACACATTCATTCACATCCTATATCATTCATTCACATCCCGATTCACATGCTAACACATTCATTCACATCCTATATCATTCATTTACATCCTGATTCACATGACATCACATCTCATCTATTCATTCACATTTATCTGATTCACATCACATGTTATCACATCTATTTACCTCTCATTCTCATCATTTCTATTCTCATCACATCCATTCTCTATTCATTCTCATCTATCTGATTCATATCACATCTTATCACATCTATTTATAGAATGTAAGAGAATTCTTATTTTTGATATAAAGAATCTTTACGCATCTCTTTATGCATAAGAACAACTTCCGTGGAAAATAACACTTTTATTATAAAAATCCGTTTATGCATCTATTTATGCATAAATTTAATTTTGAGGAGAATAACACTTTCAAAATAAAAATAAATCTTTAATGCATCTTTCTATGCATAAATTCAATTTTAATGAGAATAACTCTTTTGAAATAAAAATAAATTTCTTTATGCATCTTTCTATGCATAAAATCAAAATTTGATGAGAATAACACTTTTGGAATAAAAATAAATTTCTTTATGCATCTTTCTATGCATAAAATCAAAATTGATGAGAATAACTCTTTTGAAATAAAAATAAATTTCTTTATGCATATTTCTATGCATAAAATCAAATTTGATGAGAATAACTCTTTTGAAATAAAAATAAATTTCTTTATGCATCTTTCTATGCATAAAATCAAAATTTGATGAAAATAGTGCTTTTATAATAATAAAAATTCTTTTATGCATCTATTTATGCATAAATTCAATTTTAATGAAAGTAACACTTTTATAATAAAAAAATTCTTTTATGCATCTACTTATGCATAAAAATCAAGTTTGATGAAAGTAACACTTTTATAATCAAAATATTCCCAATATGCGTCTTTCTATGCATAGAAATTTTTCAATTAGAATCCAAATCAACTCCTCAGTTCTCAACCAGAATTTAAATTCATATCAACCACATTTAAATTCATCATATGGATAGTATTAATGCTTATAATTTAAAGTCTTAGATTTACTCGTATATACTGTCAGTAAAGAGCTGCAGGTATACTCTCAAAAGTGAGACCAAAGGGTAACACTAAAAATTCATAATGGCCGTAACGTGTCCCAAAAGCAGTTTTAGGAATATCTTCCTCTGTAATACAAATTTGATGAATAACCGGTTCACAAATCAATCTTTGTGAAACACTTAGCTCCTTGCAACCTATCAATAAGATTGTCTAATCTAGGCAATGAGTATTTATTTTTAATTGTAACCTTATTAAGATGTTTGTAATCAATACACATCCGCTAGGTGTGAGGTCCCTATCCCCACCGCGCAATGAATTCAGGGGTGCTAGCAGCGGAAGTAGCACTTCTTGCACGGGGCAAGGTCCCACACTCAGGGCCTCACCCATGAATATCCCGACAAGAGACCAATCCATCGGTTCTTCCAAAACTGAACCCGAAAAAACTTCCCTTGCCCGAAAAGCACGGGCGATTCCTCCAGAATAACTTTTCTCTAACGTAGTCAAAAGCCTTAACTAACTGAACTGATCTGACCAAACCCACAAGTCCCATAGTCAAATCAGGGAGAAGATTGTACTTGGATCATGGAGACCAACGCTTTTTTCCTCATTGAGAGGCACAACCGTTGATTCTTTCCCATAGAACAATTTTTGTCCGGGATTTACTTCATCTATCGAACCAGAACAGAATTGAGTCTCAATTTAGGGATCCATCAGTCCACCAGCCTAACCCCATCCAGTCCCATGGGTTAGCCAACCGCCCAACCACTGTAGTGATGGGATCCAATTAAGAATTTGGTTACTTAAAACTAGTCACACCACTTACACACCCAATATGAAATTGCCTTTTTCACAAATTCAACAATCTTTAAAACAATCATTTAATGAAACCATAGTGTCACTGATCATAATCCTCTAGATATCCAGTTGAATCCTTATTTCCAAACATTCCTTCATCGGTGTACCTATGGCATTATTGGCAACAAGAACGTTCGCCCCCTGTCCACTCAGGGGCCTTTTCGATAGTTCCCAGCTCATTAGTAACCAGCAAGTATTCACTTTAACAAAAATGGAGTCTCCATTGAAGATCAGCAAGATCAACCAACAGATCCATATAAAAGAGCCATGGACTCATCCGTTGAGGAACAGCAAGGTCAATCAACCAGATCCATGCTCAAATTCAGAAAACAACTCTTACTCCTTGTTCCAAATATCTTTCCCGATGTACGTGTGGGTATCTTCGGTGACCCAGAGCCGGAGCACCGTATGGTCAGCACCCTCTAGGATCCTTCGCAGGTCACCTAGCCCTTCACTTATAGGCCGCTTCCTTGGTCCCTTATCCACTCTACCGGAAGCTCACCATTTAAATCAAACCTAGGTTGGTCAAGACCTCGGCGGACCTCGCTACGCGAGATGTCCTTCATTGACTCTCCGTCACAGCAGTTGCAACTTTAACAGATAGGTCTCCACGGCCTCATTCACAAGACGGTCAAAATGCTTCCCCAGCATTCTTGACATAAAACAATCATTTAAAAATAGATTTCACATACAAATACAGTTCCACCAATATTTCTATCTTTTCTCATCACTCCACATCCTTTCACATTAGACCCCATCTTTTCTCATCTTCCCACAAAATTTTTTTTCTTCATCAATCCCTATCACATCACATCATTCCCACATAAAATCACATCCAATCACATTATCCACACATCAATCCACATCATCCATACATCCATCCACATCAATCCACATCATCCATACATCCATCCACATCAATCCACATTATCCACACATTCATCCACATTATCCATACATCCATCCACATTAATCCACATTATCCACACATCCATACATCCATTCACGTCAATCCACATTATCCACACATCAACCCACATCATCCATACATCTATTCACGTCAATCCACATTACCCACACATTAATCCACATCATCCATACATCCATTCACGTCAATCCACATTATCCACACATCATCCATACATCCATCCACGCTAATCCACATTACCCACACATCAATCCACATCATCCACACATCCATCCACATCATCCACTTCAATCCACATTATCCACTCATCCATCCACATCAATTCACATTCATTTCATAAGTATTCCCATTCTCATCTAATCACATCTTTTTCTATCTCATCACTTATTTCCTCATTTATCCTTATCAGATCTCATCTACTTGCATCTACCCCCATACATCTCATCACTTCACATACATTAACAGTTTACATCGCATCTTATCACATCCATTTCACATCACATCTCATTCATTCACATCCCGATTCACATGCTAACACATTCATTCATGTCTTTTATCGTTCGTTCACATCCCAATTCACATCACATCACATCCATTCACATCCCTTATCATTCATTCACATCTCGATTCACATGCTATCACATTCATTCACATCCTATATCATTCATTCACATCTCGATTCACATGCTAACACATTCTTTCACATCCTATATCATTCATTCACATCCCGATTCACATGCTAACACATTCATTCACATCTTATATCATTAATTTACATTCCTGATTCACATGCTAACACATTCATTCACATCTTATATCATTAATTTACATTCCTGATTCACATGCTAACACATTCATTCACATCTTATATCATTAATTTACATCCTAATTCACATGACATCACATCTCATCTATTCATTCACATTTATCTGATTCACATCACATCTATTTACCTCTTATTCTCATCACTTCTATTCTCATAACATCCATTCTCTATTCATTCTCATCTATCTGATTCATATCACATTTTATCACATCTATTTATAGAATGTAAGAGAATTCTTATTTTTGATATAAAGATTCTTTACGCATCTATTAAGGCATAAGAACAACTTCAGTGGAAAATAACACTTTTATAAAAATCCGTTTATGCATATATTTATGCATAAATTCAATTTTAAGGAGAATAACTCTTTTGAAATAAAAATAAATTTCTTTATGCATCTTTCTATGCATAAAATCAAAATTAATGAGAGTAATTCTTTTGAAATAAAAATAAATTTCTTTATGCATCTTTCTATGCATAAAATCGAAATTAATGAGAATAACTATTTTGAAATAAAAAGAAAATTTCTTTATGCATCTTTCTATGCATAAAATCAAAATTAATGAGAATAACACTTTTGAAAGAAAAATAAATTTCTTTATGCATCTTTCTATGCATAAAATCAAAATTGATGAGAATATTTCTTTTGAAAAAAAAATATTTATGCATCTTTCTATGCATAAAATCAAAATTGATGAGAATAACTCTTTTGATATAAAAATAAATTTCTTTATGCATCTTTCTATGCATAAAATCAAAATTGATGAGAATAACTCTTTTGAAATAAAAATAAATTTCTTTATGCATCTTTCTATGCATAAAATCAAAATTGATGAGAATAACTCTTTTGAAATTTAAAAAAAAATCTTTATGCATCTTTCTATGCATAAAATCAAATTTGATGAGAATGACTCTTTTGAAATAAAAATAAATTTCTTTATGCATCTTTCTCTGCATAAAATCAAAATTTGATGAAAGTAATGCTTTTATAATTTAAAAAATTATTTTATGCATCTATTTATGCATAAATTCAATTTTAATGAAAGTAACACTTTTATAATAAAAATTTTCTTTTAAGCATTTATTTATGCATAAAAATCAATTTTGATGAAAGTAACACTTTTATAATTAAAATATTTTCAATATGCATCTTTTTATGCATAGAAATTAATTCTAATAAAAATAACACTTTCATTCATTCACATCCTATATCATTCATTCACATCTCGATTCACATGCTAACACATTCATTCACATCCTATATCATTCATTCACATCCCGATTCACATGCTAACACATTCATTCACATCCTATATCATTCATTTACATCCTGATTCACATGACATCACATCTCATCTATTCATTCACATTTATCTGATTCACATCACATGTTATCACATCTATTTACCTCTCATTCTCATCATTTCTATTCTCATCACATCCATTCTCTATTCATTCTCATCTATCTGATTCATATCACATCTTATCACATCTATTTATAGAATGTAAGAGAATTCTTATTTTTGATATAAAGAATCTTTACGCATCTCTTTATGCATAAGAACAACTTCCGTGGAAAATAACACTTTTATTATAAAAATCCGTTTATGCATCTATTTATGCATAAATTTAATTTTGAGGAGAATAACACTTTCAAAATAAAAATAAATCTTTAATGCATCTTTCTATGCATAAATTCAATTTTAATGAGAATAACTCTTTTGAAATAAAAATAAATTTCTTTATGCATCTTTCTATGCATAAAATCAAAATTTGATGAGAATAACACTTTTGGAATAAAAATAAATTTCTTTATGCATCTTTCTATGCATAAAATCAAAATTGATGAGAATAACTCTTTTGAAATAAAAATAAATTTCTTTATGCATATTTCTATGCATAAAATCAAATTTGATGAGAATAACTCTTTTGAAATAAAAATAAATTTCTTTATGCATCTTTCTATGCATAAAATCAAAATTTGATGAAAATAGTGCTTTTATAATAATAAAAATTCTTTTATGCATCTATTTATGCATAAATTCAATTTTAATGAAAGTAACACTTTTATAATAAAAAAATTCTTTTATGCATCTACTTATGCATAAAAATCAAGTTTGATGAAAGTAACACTTTTATAATCAAAATATTCCCAATATGCGTCTTTCTATGCATAGAAATTTTTCAATTAGAATCCAAATCAACTCCTCAGTTCTCAACCAGAATTTAAATTCATATCAACCACATTTAAATTCATCATATGGATAGTATTAATGCTTATAATTTAAAGTCTTAGATTTACTCGTATATACTGTCAGTAAAGAGCTGCAGGTATACTCTCAAAAGTGAGACCAAAGGGTAACACTAAAAATTCATAATGGCCGTAACGTGTCCCAAAAGCAGTTTTAGGAATATCTTCCTCTGTAATACAAATTTGATGAATAACCGGTTCACAAATCAATCTTTGTGAAACACTTAGCTCCTTGCAACCTATCAATAAGATTGTCTAATCTAGGCAATGAGTATTTATTTTTAATTGTAACCTTATTAAGATGTTTGTAATCAATACACATCCGCTAGGTGTGAGGTCCCTATCCCCACCGCGCAATGAATTCAGGGGTGCTAGCAGCGGAAGTAGCACTTCTTGCACGGGGCAAGGTCCCACACTCAGGGCCTCACCCATGAATATCCCGACAAGAGACCAATCCATCGGTTCTTCCAAAACTGAACCCGAAAAAACTTCCCTTGCCCGAAAAGCACGGGCGATTCCTCCAGAATAACTTTTCTCTAACGTAGTCAAAAGCCTTAACTAACTGAACTGATCTGACCAAACCCACAAGTCCCATAGTCAAATCAGGGAGAAGATTGTACTTGGATCATGGAGACCAACGCTTTTTTCCTCATTGAGAGGCACAACCGTTGATTCTTTCCCATAGAACAATTTTTGTCCGGGATTTACTTCATCTATCGAACCAGAACAGAATTGAGTCTCAATTTAGGGATCCATCAGTCCACCAGCCTAACCCCATCCAGTCCCATGGGTTAGCCAACCGCCCAACCACTGTAGTGATGGGATCCAATTAAGAATTTGGTTACTTAAAACTAGTCACACCACTTACACACCCAATATGAAATTGCCTTTTTCACAAATTCAACAATCTTTAAAACAATCATTTAATGAAACCATAGTGTCACTGATCATAATCCTCTAGATATCCAGTTGAATCCTTATTTCCAAACATTCCTTCATCGGTGTACCTATGGCATTATTGGCAACAAGAACGTTCGCCCCCTGTCCACTCAGGGGCCTTTTCGATAGTTCCCAGCTCATTAGTAACCAGCAAGTATTCACTTTAACAAAAATGGAGTCTCCATTGAAGATCAGCAAGATCAACCAACAGATCCATATAAAAGAGCCATGGACTCATCCGTTGAGGAACAGCAAGGTCAATCAACCAGATCCATGCTCAAATTCAGAAAACAACTCTTACTCCTTGTTCCAAATATCTTTCCCGATGTACGTGTGGGTATCTTCGGTGACCCAGAGCCGGAGCACCGTATGGTCAGCACCCTCTAGGATCCTTCGCAGGTCACCTAGCCCTTCACTTATAGGCCGCTTCCTTGGTCCCTTATCCACTCTACCGGAAGCTCACCATTTAAATCAAACCTAGGTTGGTCAAGACCTCGGCGGACCTCGCTACGCGAGATGTCCTTCATTGACTCTCCGTCACAGCAGTTGCAACTTTAACAGATAGGTCTCCACGGCCTCATTCACAAGACGGTCAAAATGCTTCCCCAGCATTCTTGACATAAAACAATCATTTAAAAATAGATTTCACATACAAATACAGTTCCACCAATATTTCTATCTTTTCTCATCACTCCACATCCTTTCACATTAGACCCCATCTTTTCTCATCTTCCCACAAAATTTTTTTTCTTCATCAATCCCTATCACATCACATCATTCCCACATAAAATCACATCCAATCACATTATCCACACATCAATCCACATCATCCATACATCCATCCACATCAATCCACATCATCCATACATCCATCCACATCAATCCACATTATCCACACATTCATCCACATTATCCATACATCCATCCACATTAATCCACATTATCCACACATCCATACATCCATTCACGTCAATCCACATTATCCACACATCAACCCACATCATCCATACATCTATTCACGTCAATCCACATTACCCACACATTAATCCACATCATCCATACATCCATTCACGTCAATCCACATTATCCACACATCATCCATACATCCATCCACGCTAATCCACATTACCCACACATCAATCCACATCATCCACACATCCATCCACATCATCCACTTCAATCCACATTATCCACTCATCCATCCACATCAATTCACATTCATTTCATAAGTATTCCCATTCTCATCTAATCACATCTTTTTCTATCTCATCACTTATTTCCTCATTTATCCTTATCAGATCTCATCTACTTGCATCTACCCCCATACATCTCATCACTTCACATACATTAACAGTTTACATCGCATCTTATCACATCCATTTCACATCACATCTCATTCATTCACATCCCGATTCACATGCTAACACATTCATTCATGTCTTTTATCGTTCGTTCACATCCCAATTCACATCACATCACATCCATTCACATCCCTTATCATTCATTCACATCTCGATTCACATGCTATCACATTCATTCACATCCTATATCATTCATTCACATCTCGATTCACATGCTAACACATTCTTTCACATCCTATATCATTCATTCACATCCCGATTCACATGCTAACACATTCATTCACATCTTATATCATTAATTTACATTCCTGATTCACATGCTAACACATTCATTCACATCTTATATCATTAATTTACATTCCTGATTCACATGCTAACACATTCATTCACATCTTATATCATTAATTTACATCCTAATTCACATGACATCACATCTCATCTATTCATTCACATTTATCTGATTCACATCACATCTATTTACCTCTTATTCTCATCACTTCTATTCTCATAACATCCATTCTCTATTCATTCTCATCTATCTGATTCATATCACATTTTATCACATCTATTTATAGAATGTAAGAGAATTCTTATTTTTGATATAAAGATTCTTTACGCATCTATTAAGGCATAAGAACAACTTCAGTGGAAAATAACACTTTTATAAAAATCCGTTTATGCATATATTTATGCATAAATTCAATTTTAAGGAGAATAACTCTTTTGAAATAAAAATAAATTTCTTTATGCATCTTTCTATGCATAAAATCAAAATTAATGAGAGTAATTCTTTTGAAATAAAAATAAATTTCTTTATGCATCTTTCTATGCATAAAATCGAAATTAATGAGAATAACTATTTTGAAATAAAAAGAAAATTTCTTTATGCATCTTTCTATGCATAAAATCAAAATTAATGAGAATAACACTTTTGAAAGAAAAATAAATTTCTTTATGCATCTTTCTATGCATAAAATCAAAATTGATGAGAATATTTCTTTTGAAAAAAAAATATTTATGCATCTTTCTATGCATAAAATCAAAATTGATGAGAATAACTCTTTTGATATAAAAATAAATTTCTTTATGCATCTTTCTATGCATAAAATCAAAATTGATGAGAATAACTCTTTTGAAATAAAAATAAATTTCTTTATGCATCTTTCTATGCATAAAATCAAAATTGATGAGAATAACTCTTTTGAAATTTAAAAAAAAATCTTTATGCATCTTTCTATGCATAAAATCAAATTTGATGAGAATGACTCTTTTGAAATAAAAATAAATTTCTTTATGCATCTTTCTCTGCATAAAATCAAAATTTGATGAAAGTAATGCTTTTATAATTTAAAAAATTATTTTATGCATCTATTTATGCATAAATTCAATTTTAATGAAAGTAACACTTTTATAATAAAAATTTTCTTTTAAGCATTTATTTATGCATAAAAATCAATTTTGATGAAAGTAACACTTTTATAATTAAAATATTTTCAATATGCATCTTTTTATGCATAGAAATTAATTCTAATAAAAATAACACTTTCATTCATTCACATCCTATATCATTCATTCACATCTCGATTCACATGCTAACACATTCATTCACATCCTATATCATTCATTCACATCCCGATTCACATGCTAACACATTCATTCACATCCTATATCATTCATTTACATCCTGATTCACATGACATCACATCTCATCTATTCATTCACATTTATCTGATTCACATCACATGTTATCACATCTATTTACCTCTCATTCTCATCATTTCTATTCTCATCACATCCATTCTCTATTCATTCTCATCTATCTGATTCATATCACATCTTATCACATCTATTTATAGAATGTAAGAGAATTCTTATTTTTGATATAAAGAATCTTTACGCATCTCTTTATGCATAAGAACAACTTCCGTGGAAAATAACACTTTTATTATAAAAATCCGTTTATGCATCTATTTATGCATAAATTTAATTTTGAGGAGAATAACACTTTCAAAATAAAAATAAATCTTTAATGCATCTTTCTATGCATAAATTCAATTTTAATGAGAATAACTCTTTTGAAATAAAAATAAATTTCTTTATGCATCTTTCTATGCATAAAATCAAAATTTGATGAGAATAACACTTTTGGAATAAAAATAAATTTCTTTATGCATCTTTCTATGCATAAAATCAAAATTGATGAGAATAACTCTTTTGAAATAAAAATAAATTTCTTTATGCATATTTCTATGCATAAAATCAAATTTGATGAGAATAACTCTTTTGAAATAAAAATAAATTTCTTTATGCATCTTTCTATGCATAAAATCAAAATTTGATGAAAATAGTGCTTTTATAATAATAAAAATTCTTTTATGCATCTATTTATGCATAAATTCAATTTTAATGAAAGTAACACTTTTATAATAAAAAAATTCTTTTATGCATCTACTTATGCATAAAAATCAAGTTTGATGAAAGTAACACTTTTATAATCAAAATATTCCCAATATGCGTCTTTCTATGCATAGAAATTTTTCAATTAGAATCCAAATCAACTCCTCAGTTCTCAACCAGAATTTAAATTCATATCAACCACATTTAAATTCATCATATGGATAGTATTAATGCTTATAATTTAAAGTCTTAGATTTACTCGTATATACTGTCAGTAAAGAGCTGCAGGTATACTCTCAAAAGTGAGACCAAAGGGTAACACTAAAAATTCATAATGGCCGTAACGTGTCCCAAAAGCAGTTTTAGGAATATCTTCCTCTGTAATACAAATTTGATGAATAACCGGTTCACAAATCAATCTTTGTGAAACACTTAGCTCCTTGCAACCTATCAATAAGATTGTCTAATCTAGGCAATGAGTATTTATTTTTAATTGTAACCTTATTAAGATGTTTGTAATCAATACACATCCGCTAGGTGTGAGGTCCCTATCCCCACCGCGCAATGAATTCAGGGGTGCTAGCAGCGGAAGTAGCACTTCTTGCACGGGGCAAGGTCCCACACTCAGGGCCTCACCCATGAATATCCCGACAAGAGACCAATCCATCGGTTCTTCCAAAACTGAACCCGAAAAAACTTCCCTTGCCCGAAAAGCACGGGCGATTCCTCCAGAATAACTTTTCTCTAACGTAGTCAAAAGCCTTAACTAACTGAACTGATCTGACCAAACCCACAAGTCCCATAGTCAAATCAGGGAAAAGATTGTACTTGGATCATGGAGACCAACGCTTTTTTCCTCATTGAGAGGCACAACCGTTGATTCTTTCCCATAGAACAATTTTTGTCCGGGATTTACTTCATCTATCGAACCAGAACAGAATTGAGTCTCAATTTAGGGATCCATCAGTCCACCAGCCTAACCCCATCCAGTCCCATGGGTTAGCCAACCGCCCAACCACTGTAGTGATGGGATCCAATTAAGAATTTGGTTACTTAAAACTAGTCACACCACTTACACACCCAATATGAAATTGCCTTTTTCACAAATTCAACAATCTTTAAAACAATCATTTAATGAAACCATAGTGTCACTGATCATAATCCTCTAGATATCCAGTTGAATCCTTATTTCCAAACATTCCTTCATCGGTGTACCTATGGCATTATTGGCAACAAGAACGTTCGCCCCCTGTCCACTCAGGGGCCTTTTCGATAGTTCCCAGCTCATTAGTAACCAGCAAGTATTCACTTTAACAAAAATGGAGTCTCCATTGAAGATCAGCAAGATCAACCAACAGATCCATATAAAAGAGCCATGGACTCATCCGTTGAGGAACAGCAAGGTCAATCAACCAGATCCATGCTCAAATTCAGAAAACAACTCTTACTCCTTGTTCCAAATATCTTTCCCGATGTACGTGTGGGTATCTTCGGTGACCCAGAGCCGGAGCACCGTATGGTGAGCACCCTCTAGGATCCTTCGCAGGTCACCTAGCCCTTCACTTATAGGCCGCTTCCTTGGTCCCTTATCCACTCTACCGGAAGCTCACCATTTAAATCAAACCTAGGTTGGTCAAGACCTCGGCGGACCTCGCTACGCGAGATGTCCTTCATTGACTCTCCGTCACAGCAGTTGCAACTTTAACAGATAGGTCTCCACGGCCTCATTCACAAGACGGTCAAAATGCTTCCCCAGCATTCTTGACATAAAACAATCATTTAAAAATAGATTTCACATACAAATACAGTTCCACCAATATTTCTATCTTTTCTCATCACTCCACATCCTTTCACATTAGACCCCATCTTTTCTCATCTTCCCACAAAATTTTTTTTCTTCATCAATCCCTATCACATCACATCATTCCCACATAAAATCACATCCAATCACATTATCCACACATCAATCCACATCATCCATACATCCATCCACATCAATCCACATCATCCATACATCCATCCACATCAATCCACATTATCCACACATTCATCCACATTATCCATACATCCATCCACATTAATCCACATTATCCACACATCCATACATCCATTCACGTCAATCCACATTATCCACACATCAACCCACATCATCCATACATCTATTCACGTCAATCCACATTACCCACACATTAATCCACATCATCCATACATCCATTCACGTCAATCCACATTATCCACACATCATCCATACATCCATCCACGCTAATCCACATTACCCACACATCAATCCACATCATCCACACATCCATCCACATCATCCACTTCAATCCACATTATCCACTCATCCATCCACATCAATTCACATTCATTTCATAAGTATTCCCATTCTCATCTAATCACATCTTTTTCTATCTCATCACTTATTTCCTCATTTATCCTTATCAGATCTCATCTACTTGCATCTACCCCCATACATCTCATCACTTCACATACATTAACAGTTTACATCGCATCTTATCACATCCATTTCACATCACATCTCATTCATTCACATCCCGATTCACATGCTAACACATTCATTCATGTCTTTTATCGTTCGTTCACATCCCAATTCACATCACATCACATCCATTCACATCCCTTATCATTCATTCACATCTCGATTCACATGCTATCACATTCATTCACATCCTATATCATTCATTCACATCTCGATTCACATGCTAACACATTCATTCACATCCTATATCATTCATTCACATCCCGATTCACATGCTAACACATTCATTCACATCTTATATCATTAATTTACATTCCTGATTCACATGCTAACACATTCATTCACATCTTATATCATTAATTTACATTCCTGATTCACATGCTAACACATTCATTCACATCTTATATCATTAATTTACATCCTAATTCACATGACATCACATCTCATCTATTCATTCACATTTATCTGATTCACATCACATCTATTTACCTCTTATTCTCATCACTTCTATTCTCATAACATCCATTCTCTATTCATTCTCATCTATCTGATTCATATCACATTTTATCACATCTATTTATAGAATGTAAGAGAATTCTTATTTTTGATATAAAGATTCTTTACGCATCTATTAAGGCATAAGAACAACTTCAGTGGAAAATAACACTTTTATAAAAATCCGTTTATGCATATATTTATGCATAAATTCAATTTTAAGGAGAATAACTCTTTTGAAATAAAAATAAATTTCTTTATGCATCTTTCTATGCATAAAATCAAAATTAATGAGAGTAATTCTTTTGAAATAAAAATAAATTTCTTTATGCATCTTTCTATGCATAAAATCGAAATTAATGAGAATAACTATTTTGAAATAAAAAGAAAATTTCTTTATGCATCTTTCTATGCATAAAATCAAAATTAATGAGAATAACACTTTTGAAAGAAAAATAAATTTCTTTATGCATCTTTCTATGCATAAAATCAAAATTGATGAGAATATTTCTTTTGAAAAAAAAATATTTATGCATCTTTCTATGCATAAAATCAAAATTGATGAGAATAACTCTTTTGATATAAAAATAAATTTCTTTATGCATCTTTCTATGCATAAAATCAAAATTGATGAGAATAACTCTTTTGAAATAAAAATAAATTTCTTTATGCATCTTTCTATGCATAAAATCAAAATTGATGAGAATAACTCTTTTGAAATTTAAAAAAAAATCTTTATGCATCTTTCTATGCATAAAATCAAATTTGATGAGAATGACTCTTTTGAAATAAAAATAAATTTCTTTATGCATCTTTCTCTGCATAAAATCAAAATTTGATGAAAGTAATGCTTTTATAATTTAAAAAATTATTTTATGCATCTATTTATGCATAAATTCAATTTTAATGAAAGTAACACTTTTATAATAAAAATTTTCTTTTAAGCATTTATTTATGCATAAAAATCAATTTTGATGAAAGTAACACTTTTATAATTAAAATATTTTCAATATGCATCTTTTTATGCATAGAAATTAATTCTAATAAAAATAACACTTTCATTCATTCACATCCTATATCATTCATTCACATCTCGATTCACATGCTAACACATTCATTCACATCCTATATCATTCATTCACATCCCGATTCACATGCTAACACATTCATTCACATCCTATATCATTCATTTACATCCTGATTCACATGACATCACATCTCATCTATTCATTCACATTTATCTGATTCACATCACATGTTATCACATCTATTTACCTCTCATTCTCATCATTTCTATTCTCATCACATCCATTCTCTATTCATTCTCATCTATCTGATTCATATCACATCTTATCACATCTATTTATAGAATGTAAGAGAATTCTTATTTTTGATATAAAGAATCTTTACGCATCTCTTTATGCATAAGAACAACTTCCGTGGAAAATAACACTTTTATTATAAAAATCCGTTTATGCATCTATTTATGCATAAATTTAATTTTGAGGAGAATAACACTTTCAAAATAAAAATAAATCTTTAATGCATCTTTCTATGCATAAATTCAATTTTAATGAGAATAACTCTTTTGAAATAAAAATAAATTTCTTTATGCATCTTTCTATGCATAAAATCAAAATTTGATGAGAATAACACTTTTGGAATAAAAATAAATTTCTTTATGCATCTTTCTATGCATAAAATCAAAATTGATGAGAATAACTCTTTTGAAATAAAAATAAATTTCTTTATGCATATTTCTATGCATAAAATCAAATTTGATGAGAATAACTCTTTTGAAATAAAAATAAATTTCTTTATGCATCTTTCTATGCATAAAATCAAAATTTGATGAAAATAGTGCTTTTATAATAATAAAAATTCTTTTATGCATCTATTTATGCATAAATTCAATTTTAATGAAAGTAACACTTTTATAATAAAAAAATTCTTTTATGCATCTACTTATGCATAAAAATCAAGTTTGATGAAAGTAACACTTTTATAATCAAAATATTCCCAATATGCGTCTTTCTATGCATAGAAATTTTTCAATTAGAATCCAAATCAACTCCTCAGTTCTCAACCAGAATTTAAATTCATATCAACCACATTTAAATTCATCATATGGATAGTATTAATGCTTATAATTTAAAGTCTTAGATTTACTCGTATATACTGTCAGTAAAGAGCTGCAGGTATACTCTCAAAAGTGAGACCAAAGGGTAACACTAAAAATTCATAATGGCCGTAACGTGTCCCAAAAGCAGTTTTAGGAATATCTTCCTCTGTAATACAAATTTGATGAATAACCGGTTCACAAATCAATCTTTGTGAAACACTTAGCTCCTTGCAACCTATCAATAAGATTGTCTAATCTAGGCAATGAGTATTTATTTTTAATTGTAACCTTATTAAGATGTTTGTAATCAATACACATCCGCTAGGTGTGAGGTCCCTATCCCCACCGCGCAATGAATTCAGGGGTGCTAGCAGCGGAAGTAGCACTTCTTGCACGGGGCAAGGTCCCACACTCAGGGCCTCACCCATGAATATCCCGACAAGAGACCAATCCATCGGTTCTTCCAAAACTGAACCCGAAAAAACTTCCCTTGCCCGAAAAGCACGGGCGATTCCTCCAGAATAACTTTTCTCTAACGTAGTCAAAAGCCTTAACTAACTGAACTGATCTGACCAAACCCACAAGTCCCATAGTCAAATCAGGGAGAAGATTGTACTTGGATCATGGAGACCAACGCTTTTTTCCTCATTGAGAGGCACAACCGTTGATTCTTTCCCATAGAACAATTTTTGTCCGGGATTTACTTCATCTATCGAACCAGAACAGAATTGAGTCTCAATTTAGGGATCCATCAGTCCACCAGCCTAACCCCATCCAGTCCCATGGGTTAGCCAACCGCCCAACCACTGTAGTGATGGGATCCAATTAAGAATTTGGTTACTTAAAACTAGTCACACCACTTACACACCCAATATGAAATTGCCTTTTTCACAAATTCAACAATCTTTAAAACAATCATTTAATGAAACCATAGTGTCACTGATCATAATCCTCTAGATATCCAGTTGAATCCTTATTTCCAAACATTCCTTCATCGGTGTACCTATGGCATTATTGGCAACAAGAACGTTCGCCCCCTGTCCACTCAGGGGCCTTTTCGATAGTTCCCAGCTCATTAGTAACCAGCAAGTATTCACTTTAACAAAAATGGAGTCTCCATTGAAGATCAGCAAGATCAACCAACAGATCCATATAAAAGAGCCATGGACTCATCCGTTGAGGAACAGCAAGGTCAATCAACCAGATCCATGCTCAAATTCAGAAAACAACTCTTACTCCTTGTTCCAAATATCTTTCCCGATGTACGTGTGGGTATCTTCGGTGACCCAGAGCCGGAGCACCGTATGGTCAGCACCCTCTAGGATCCTTCGCAGGTCACCTAGCCCTTCACTTATAGGCCGCTTCCTTGGTCCCTTATCCACTCTACCGGAAGCTCACCATTTAAATCAAACCTAGGTTGGTCAAGACCTCGGCGGACCTCGCTACGCGAGATGTCCTTCATTGACTCTCCGTCACAGCAGTTGCAACTTTAACAGATAGGTCTCCACGGCCTCATTCACAAGACGGTCAAAATGCTTCCCCAGCATTCTTGACATAAAACAATCATTTAAAAATAGATTTCACATACAAATACAGTTCCACCAATATTTCTATCTTTTCTCATCACTCCACATCCTTTCACATTAGACCCCATCTTTTCTCATCTTCCCACAAAATTTTTTTTCTTCATCAATCCCTATCACATCACATCATTCCCACATAAAATCACATCCAATCACATTATCCACACATCAATCCACATCATCCATACATCCATCCACATCAATCCACATCATCCATACATCCATCCACATCAATCCACATTATCCACACATTCATCCACATTATCCATACATCCATCCACATTAATCCACATTATCCACACATCCATACATCCATTCACGTCAATCCACATTATCCACACATCAACCCACATCATCCATACATCTATTCACGTCAATCCACATTACCCACACATTAATCCACATCATCCATACATCCATTCACGTCAATCCACATTATCCACACATCATCCATACATCCATCCACGCTAATCCACATTACCCACACATCAATCCACATCATCCACACATCCATCCACATCATCCACATTATCCACTCATCCATCCACATCAATTCACATTCATTTCATAAGTATTCCCATTCTCATCTAATCACATCTTTTTCTATCTCATCACTTATTTCCTCATTTATCCTTATCAGATCTCATCTACTTGCATCTACCCCCATACATCTCATCACTTCACATACATTAACAGTTTACATCGCATCTTATCACATCCATTTCACATCACATCTCATTCATTCACATCCCGATTCACATGCTAACACATTCATTCATGTCTTTTATCGTTCGTTCACATCCCAATTCACATCACATCACATCCATTCACATCCCTTATCATTCATTCACATCTCGATTCACATGCTATCACATTCATTCACATCCTATATCATTCATTCACATCTCGATTCACATGCTAACACATTCATTCACATCCTATATCATTCATTCACATCCCGATTCACATGCTAACACATTCATTCACATCTTATATCATTAATTTACATTCCTGATTCACATGCTAACACATTCATTCACATCTTATATCATTAATTTACATTCCTGATTCACATGCTAACACATTCATTCACATCTTATATCATTAATTTACATCCTAATTCACATGACATCACATCTCATCTATTCATTCACATTTATCTGATTCACATCACATCTATTTACCTCTTATTCTCATCACTTCTATTCTCATAACATCCATTCTCTATTCATTCTCATCTATCTGATTCATATCACATTTTATCACATCTATTTATAGAATGTAAGAGAATTCTTATTTTTGATATAAAGATTCTTTACGCATCTATTAAGGCATAAGAACAACTTCAGTGGAAAATAACACTTTTATAAAAATCCGTTTATGCATATATTTATGCATAAATTCAATTTTAAGGAGAATAACTCTTTTGAAATAAAAATAAATTTCTTTATGCATCTTTCTATGCATAAAATCAAAATTAATGAGAGTAATTCTTTTGAAATAAAAATAAATTTCTTTATGCATCTTTCTATGCATAAAATCGAAATTAATGAGAATAACTATTTTGAAATAAAAAGAAAATTTCTTTATGCATCTTTCTATGCATAAAATCAAAATTAATGAGAATAACACTTTTGAAAGAAAAATAAATTTCTTTATGCATCTTTCTATGCATAAAATCAAAATTGATGAGAATATTTCTTTTGAAAAAAAAATATTTATGCATCTTTCTATGCATAAAATCAAAATTGATGAGAATAACTCTTTTGATATAAAAATAAATTTCTTTATGCATCTTTCTATGCATAAAATCAAAATTGATGAGAATAACTCTTTTGAAATAAAAATAAATTTCTTTATGCATCTTTCTATGCATAAAATCAAAATTGATGAGAATAACTCTTTTGAAATTTAAAAAAAAATCTTTATGCATCTTTCTATGCATAAAATCAAATTTGATGAGAATGACTCTTTTGAAATAAAAATAAATTTCTTTATGCATCTTTCTCTGCATAAAATCAAAATTTGATGAAAGTAATGCTTTTATAATTTAAAAAATTATTTTATGCATCTATTTATGCATAAATTCAATTTTAATGAAAGTAACACTTTTATAATAAAAATTTTCTTTTAAGCATTTATTTATGCATAAAAATCAATTTTGATGAAAGTAACACTTTTATAATTAAAATATTTTCAATATGCATCTTTTTATGCATAGAAATTAATTCTAATAAAAATAACACTTTCATTCATTCACATCCTATATCATTCATTCACATCTCGATTCACATGCTAACACATTCATTCACATCCTATATCATTCATTCACATCCCGATTCACATGCTAACACATTCATTCACATCCTATATCATTCATTTACATCCTGATTCACATGACATCACATCTCATCTATTCATTCACATTTATCTGATTCACATCACATGTTATCACATCTATTTACCTCTCATTCTCATCATTTCTATTCTCATCACATCCATTCTCTATTCGTTCTCATCTATCTGATTCATATCACATCTTATCACATCTATTTATAGAATGTAAGAGAATTCTTATTTTTGATATAAAGAATCTTTACGCATCTCTTTATGCATAAGAACAACTTCCGTGGAAAATAACACTTTTATTATAAAAATCCGTTTATGCATCTATTTATGCATAAATTTAATTTTGAGGAGAATAACACTTTCAAAATAAAAATAAATCTTTAATGCATCTTTCTATGCATAAATTCAATTTTAATGAGAATAACTCTTTTGAAATAAAAATAAATTTCTTTATGCATCTTTCTATGCATAAAATCAAAATTTGATGAGAATAACACTTTTGGAATAAAAATAAATTTCTTTATGCATCTTTCTATGCATAAAATCAAAATTGATGAGAATAACTCTTTTGAAATAAAAATAAATTTCTTTATGCATAAAATCAAATTTGATGAGAATAACTCTTTTGAAATAAAAATAAATTTCTTTATGCATCTTTCTATGCATAAAATCAAAATTTGATGAAAATAGTGCTTTTATAATAATAAAAATTCTTTTATGCATCTATTTATGCATAAATTCAATTTTAATGAAAGTAACACTTTTATAATAAAAAAATTCTTTTATGCATCTACTTATGCATAAAAATCAAGTTTGATGAAAGTAACACTTTTATAATCAAAATATTCCCAATATGCGTCTTTCTATGCATAGAAATTTTTCAATTAGAATCCAAATCAACTCCTCAGTTCTCAACCAGAATTTAAATTCATATCAACCACATTTAAATTCATCATATGGATAGTATTAATGCTTATAATTTAAAGTCTTAGATTTACTCGTATATACTGTCAGTAAAGAGCTGCAGGTATACTCTCAAAAGTGAGACCAAAGGGTAACACTAAAAATTCATAATGGCCGTAACGTGTCCCAAAAGCAGTTTTAGGAATATCTTCCTCTGTAATACAAATTTGATGAATAACCGGTTCACAAATCAATCTTTGTGAAACACTTAGCTCCTTGCAACCTATCAATAAGATTGTCTAATCTAGGCAATGAGTATTTATTTTTAATTGTAACCTTATTAAGATGTTTGTAATCAATACACATCTGCTAGGTGTGAGGTCCCTATCCCCACCGCGCAATGAATTCAGGGGTGCTAGCAGCGGAAGTAGTACTTCTTGCACGGGGCAAGGTCCCACACTCAGGGCCTCACCCATGAATATCCCGACAAGAGACCAATCCATCGGTTCTTCCAAAACTGAACCCGAAAAAACTTCCCTTGCCCGAAAAGCACGGGCGATTCCTCCAGAATAACTTTTCTCTAACGTAGTCAAAAGCCTTAACTAACTGAACTGATCTGACCAAACCCACAAGTCCCATAGTCAAATCAGGGAGAAGATTGTACTTGGATCATGGAGACCAACGCTTTTTTCCTCATTGAGAGGCACAACCGTTGATTCTTTCCCATAGAACAATTTTTGTCTGGGATTTACTTCATCTATCGAACCAGAACAGAATTGAGTCTCAATTTAGGGATCCATCAGTCCACCAGCCTAACCCCATCCAGTCCCATGGGTTAGCCAACCGCCCAACCACTGTAGTGATGGGATCCAATTAAGAATTTGGTTACTTAAAACTAGTCACACCACTTACACACCCAATATGAAATTGCCTTTTTCACAAATTCAACAATCTTTAAAACAATCATTTAATGAAACCATAGTGTCACTGATCATAATCCTCTAGATATCCAGTTGAATCCTTATTTCCAAACATTCCTTCATCGGTGTACCTATGGCATTATTGGCAACAAGAACGTTCGCCCCCTGTCCACTCAGGGGCCTTTTCGATAGTTCCCAGCTCATTAGTAACCAGCAAGTATTCACTTTAACAAAAATGGAGTCTCCATTGAAGATCAGCAAGATCAACCAACAGATCCATATAAAAGAGCCATGGACTCATCCGTTGAGGAACAGCAAGGTCAATCAACCAGATCCATGCTCAAATTCAGAAAACAACTCTTACTCCTTGTTCCAAATATCTTTCCCGATGTACGTGTGGGTATCTTCGGTGACCCAGAGCCGGAGCACCGTATGGTCAGCACCCTCTAGGATCCTTCGCAGGTCACCTAGCCCTTCACTTATAGGCCGCTTCCTTGGTCCCTTATCCACTCTACCGGAAGCTCACCATTTAAATCAAACCTAGGTTGGTCAAGACCTCGGCGGACCTCGCTACGCGAGATGTCCTTCATTGACTCTCCGTCACAGCAGTTGCAACTTTAACAGATAGGTCTCCACGGCCTCATTCACAAGACGGTCAAAATGCTTCCCCAGCATTCTTGACATAAAACAATCATTTAAAAATAGATTTCACATACAAATACAGTTCCACCAATATTTCTATCTTTTCTCATCACTCCACATCCTTTCACATTAGACCCCATCTTTTCTCATCTTCCCACAAAATTTTTTTTCTTCATCAATCCCTATCACATCACATCATTCCCACATAAAATCACATCCAATCACATTATCCACACATCAATCCACATCATCCATACATCCATCCACATCAATCCACATCATCCATACATCCATCCACATCAATCCACATTATCCACACATTCATCCACATTATCCATACATCCATCCACATTAATCCACATTATCCACACATCCATACATCCATTCACGTCAATCCACATTATCCACACATCAACCCACATCATCCATACATCTATTCACGTCAATCCACATTACCCACACATTAATCCACATCATCCATACATCCATTCACGTCAATCCACATTATCCACACATCATCCATACATCCATCCACGCTAATCCACATTACCCACACATCAATCCACATCATCCACACATCCATCCACATCATCCACTTCAATCCACATTATCCACTCATCCATCCACATCAATTCACATTCATTTCATAAGTATTCCCATTCTCATCTAATCACATCTTTTTCTATCTCATCACTTATTTCCTCATTTATCCTTATCAGATCTCATCTACTTGCATCTACCCCCATACATCTCATCACTTCACATACATTAACAGTTTACATCGCATCTTATCACATCCATTTCACATCACATCTCATTCATTCACATCCCGATTCACATGCTAACACATTCATTCATGTCTTTTATCGTTCGTTCACATCCCAATTCACATCACATCACATCCATTCACATCCCTTATCATTCATTCACATCTCGATTCACATGCTATCACATTCATTCACATCCTATATCATTCATTCACATCTCGATTCACATGCTAACACATTCATTCACATCCTATATCATTCATTCACATCCCGATTCACATGCTAACACATTCATTCACATCTTATATCATTAATTTACATTCCTGATTCACATGCTAACACATTCATTCACATCTTATATCATTAATTTACATTCCTGATTCACATGCTAACACATTCATTCACATCTTATATCATTAATTTACATCCTAATTCACATGACATCACATCTCATCTATTCATTCACATTTATCTGATTCACATCACATCTATTTACCTCTTATTCTCATCACTTCTATTCTCATAACATCCATTCTCTATTCATTCTCATCTATCTGATTCATATCACATTTTATCACATCTATTTATAGAATGTAAGAGAATTCTTATTTTTGATATAAAGATTCTTTACGCATCTATTAAGGCATAAGAACAACTTCAGTGGAAAATAACACTTTTATAAAAATCCGTTTATGCATATATTTATGCATAAATTCAATTTTAAGGAGAATAACTCTTTTGAAATAAAAATAAATTTCTTTATGCATCTTTCTATGCATAAAATCAAAATTAATGAGAGTAATTCTTTTGAAATAAAAATAAATTTCTTTATGCATCTTTCTATGCATAAAATCGAAATTAATGAGAATAACTATTTTGAAATAAAAAGAAAATTTCTTTATGCATCTTTCTATGCATAAAATCAAAATTAATGAGAATAACACTTTTGAAAGAAAAATAAATTTCTTTATGCATCTTTCTATGCATAAAATCAAAATTGATGAGAATATTTCTTTTGAAAAAAAAATATTTATGCATCTTTCTATGCATAAAATCAAAATTGATGAGAATAACTCTTTTGATATAAAAATAAATTTCTTTATGCATCTTTCTATGCATAAAATCAAAATTGATGAGAATAACTCTTTTGAAATAAAAATAAATTTCTTTATGCATCTTTCTATGCATAAAATCAAAATTGATGAGAATAACTCTTTTGAAATTTAAAAAAAAATCTTTATGCATCTTTCTATGCATAAAATCAAATTTGATGAGAATGACTCTTTTGAAATAAAAATAAATTTCTTTATGCATCTTTCTCTGCATAAAATCAAAATTTGATGAAAGTAATGCTTTTATAATTTAAAAAATTATTTTATGCATCTATTTATGCATAAATTCAATTTTAATGAAAGTAACACTTTTATAATAAAAATTTTCTTTTAAGCATTTATTTATGCATAAAAATCAATTTTGATGAAAGTAACACTTTTATAATTAAAATATTTTCAATATGCATCTTTTTATGCATAGAAATTAATTCTAATGAAAATAACACTTTCATTCATTCACATCCTATATCATTCATTCACATCTCGATTCACATGCTAACACATTCATTCACATCCTATATCATTCATTCACATCCCGATTCACATGCTAACACATTCATTCACATCCTATATCATTCATTTACATCCTGATTCACATGACATCACATCTCATCTATTCATTCACATTTATCTGATTCACATCACATGTTATCACATCTATTTACCTCTCATTCTCATCATTTCTATTCTCATCACATCCATTCTCTATTCATTCTCATCTATCTGATTCATATCACATCTTATCACATCTATTTATAGAATGTAAGAGAATTCTTATTTTTGATATAAAGAATCTTTACGCATCTCTTTATGCATAAGAACAACTTCCGTGGAAAATAACACTTTTATTATAAAAATCCGTTTATGCATCTATTTATGCATACATTTAATTTTGAGGAGAATAACACTTTCAAAATAAAAATAAATCTTTAATGCATCTTTCTATGCATAAATTCAATTTTAATGAGAATAACTCTTTTGAAATAAAAATAAATTTCTTTATGCATCTTTCTATGCATAAAATCAAAATTTGATGAGAATAACACTTTTGGAATAAAAATAAATTTCTTTATGCATCTTTCTATGCATAAAATCAAAATTGATGAGAATAACTCTTTTGAAATAAAAATAAATTTCTTTATGCATATTTCTATGCATAAAATCAAATTTGATGAGAATAACTCTTTTGAAATAAAAATAAATTTCTTTATGCATCTTTCTATGCATAAAATCAAAATTTGATGAAAATAGTGCTTTTATAATAATAAAAATTCTTTTATGCATCTATTTATGCATAAATTCAATTTTAATGAAAGTAACACTTTTATAATAAAAAAATTCTTTTATGCATCTACTTATGCATAAAAATCAAGTTTGATGAAAGTAACACTTTTATAATCAAAATATTCCCAATATGCGTCTTTCTATGCATAGAAATTTTTCAATTAGAATCCAAATCAACTCCTCAGTTCTCAACCAGAATTTAAATTCATATCAACCACATTTAAATTCATCATATGGATAGTATTAATGCTTATAATTTAAAGTCTTAGATTTACTCGTATATACTGTCAGTAAAGAGCTGCAGGTATACTCTCAAAAGTGAGACCAAAGGGTAACACTAAAAATTCATAATGGCCGTAACGTGTCCCAAAAGCAGTTTTAGGAATATCTTCCTCTGTAATACAAATTTGATGAATAACCGGTTCACAAATCAATCTTTGTGAAACACTTAGCTCCTTGCAACCTATCAATAAGATTGTCTAATCTAGGCAATGAGTATTTATTTTTAATTGTAACCTTATTAAGATGTTTGTAATCAATACACATCCGCTAGGTGTGAGGTCCCTATCCCCACCGCGTAATGAATTCAGGGGTGCTAGCAGCGGAAGTAGCACTTCTTGCACGGGGCAAGGTCCCACACTCAGGGCCTCACCCATGAATATCCCGACAAGAGACCAATCCATCGGTTCTTCCAAAACTGAACCTGAAAAAACTTCCCTTGCCCGAAAAGCACGGGCGATTCCTCCAGAATAACTTTTCTCTAACGTAGTCAAAAGCCTTAACTAACTGAACTGATCAGACCAAACCCACAAGTCCCATAGTCAAATCAGGGAAAAGATTGTACTGGATCATGGAGACCAACGCTTTTTTCCTCATTGAGAGGCACAACCGTTGATTCTTTCCCATAGAACAATTTTTGTCCGGGATTTACTTCATCTATCGAACCAGAACAGAATTGAGTCTCAATTTAGGGATCCATCAGTCCACCAGCCTAACCCCATCCAGTCCCATGGGTTAGCCAACCGCCCAACCACTGTAGTGATGGGATCCAATTAAGAATTTGGTTACTTAAAACTAGTCACACCACTTACACACCCAATATGAAATTGCCTTTTTCACAAATTCAACAATCTTTAAAACAATCATTTAATGAAACCATAGTGTCACTGATCATAATCCTCTAGATATCCAGTTGAATCCTTATTTCCAAACATTCCTTCATCGGTGTACCTATGGCATTATTGGCAACAAGAACGTTCGCCCCCTGTCCACTCAGGGGCCTTTTCGATAGTTCCCAGCTCATTAGTAACCAGCAAGTATTCACTTTAACAAAAATGGAGTCTCCATTGAAGATCAGCAAGATCAACCAACAGATCCATATAAAAGAGCCATGGACTCATCCGTTGAGGAACAACAAGGTCAATCAACCAGATCCATGCTCAAATTCAGAAAACAACTCTTACTCCTTGTTCCAAATATCTTTCCCGATGTACGTGTGGGTATCTTCGGTGACCCAGAGCCGGAGCACCGTATGGTGAGCACCCTCTAGGATCCTTCGCAGGTCACCTAGCCCTTCACTTATAGGCCGCTTCCTTGGTCCCTTATCCACTCTACCGGAAGCTCACCATTTAAATCAAACCTAGGTTGGTCAAGACCTCGGCGGACCTCGCTACGCGAGATGTCCTTCATTGACTCTCCGTCACAGCAGTTGCAACTTTAACAGATAGGTCTCCACGGCCTCATTCACAAGACGGTCAAAATGCTTCCCCAGCATTCTTGACATAAAACAATCATTTAAAAATAGATTTCACATACAAATACAGTTCCACCAATATTTCTATCTTTTCTCATCACTCCACATCCTTTCACATTAGACCCCATCTTTTCTCATCTTCCCACAAAATTTTTTTTCTTCATCAATCCCTATCACATCACATCATTCCCACATAAAATCACATCCAATCACATTATCCACACATCAATCCACATCATCCATACATCCATCCACATCAATCCACATCATCCATACATCCATCCACATCAATCCACATTATCCACACATTCATCCACATTATCCATACATCCATCCACATTAATCCACATTATCCACACATCCATACATCCATTCACGTCAATCCACATTATCCACACATCAACCCACATCATCCATACATCTATTCACGTCAATCCACATTACCCACACATTAATCCACATCATCCATACATCCATTCACGTCAATCCACATTATCCACACATCATCCATACATCCATCCACGCTAATCCACATTACCCACACATCAATCCACATCATCCACACATCCATCCACATCATCCACATTATCCACTCATCCATCCACATCAATTCACATTCATTTCATAAGTATTCCCATTCTCATCTAATCACATCTTTTTCTATCTCATCACTTATTTCCTCATTTATCCTTATCAGATCTCATCTACTTGCATCTACCCCCATACATCTCATCACTTCACATACATTAACAGTTTACATCGCATCTTATCACATCCATTTCACATCACATCTCATTCATTCACATCCCGATTCACATGCTAACACATTCATTCATGTCTTTTATCGTTCGTTCACATCCCAATTCACATCACATCACATCCATTCACATCCCTTATCATTCATTCACATCTCGATTCACATGCTATCACATTCATTCACATCCTATATCATTCATTCACATCTCGATTCACATGCTAACACATTCATTCACATCCTATATCATTCATTCACATCCCGATTCACATGCTAACACATTCATTCACATCTTATATCATTAATTTACATTCCTGATTCACATGCTAACACATTCATTCACATCTTATATCATTAATTTACATTCCTGATTCACATGCTAACACATTCATTCACATCTTATATCATTAATTTACATCCTAATTCACATGACATCACATCTCATCTATTCATTCACATTTATCTGATTCACATCACATCTATTTACCTCTTATTCTCATCACTTCTATTCTCATAACATCCATTCTCTATTCATTCTCATCTATCTGATTCATATCACATTTTATCACATCTATTTATAGAATGTAAGAGAATTCTTATTTTTGATATAAAGATTCTTTACGCATCTATTAAGGCATAAGAACAACTTCAGTGGAAAATAACACTTTTATAAAAATCCGTTTATGCATATATTTATGCATAAATTCAATTTTAAGGAGAATAACTCTTTTGAAATAAAAATAAATTTCTTTATGCATCTTTCTATGCATAAAATCAAAATTAATGAGAGTAATTCTTTTGAAATAAAAATAAATTTCTTTATGCATCTTTCTATGCATAAAATCGAAATTAATGAGAATAACTATTTTGAAATAAAAAGAAAATTTCTTTATGCATCTTTCTATGCATAAAATCAAAATTAATGAGAATAACACTTTTGAAAGAAAAATAAATTTCTTTATGCATCTTTCTATGCATAAAATCAAAATTGATGAGAATATTTCTTTTGAAAAAAAAATATTTATGCATCTTTCTATGCATAAAATCAAAATTGATGAGAATAACTCTTTTGATATAAAAATAAATTTCTTTATGCATCTTTCTATGCATAAAATCAAAATTGATGAGAATAACTCTTTTGAAATAAAAATAAATTTCTTTATGCATCTTTCTATGCATAAAATCAAAATTGATGAGAATAACTCTTTTGAAATTTTAAAAAAAATCTTTATGCATCTTTCTATGCATAAAATCAAATTTGATGAGAATGACTCTTTTGAAATAAAAATAAATTTCTTTATGCATCTTTCTCTGCATAAAATCAAAATTTGATGAAAGTAATGCTTTTATAATTTAAAAAATTATTTTATACATCTATTTATGCATAAATTCAATTTTAATGAAAGTAAACTTTTATAATAAAAAATTTCTTTTAAGCATTTATTTATGCATAAAAATCAATTTTGATGAAAGTAACACTTTTATAATTAAAATATTTTCAATATGCATCTTTTTATGCATAGAAATTAATTCTAATGAAAATAACACTTTCATTCATTCACATCCTATATCATTCATTCACATCTCGATTCACATGCTAACACATTCATTCACATCCTATATCATTCATTCACATCCCGATTCACATGCTAACACATTCATTCACATCCTATATCATTCATTTACATCCTGATTCACATGACATCACATCTCATCTATTCATTCACATTTATCTGATTCACATCACATGTTATCACATCTATTTACCTCTCATTCTCATCATTTCTATTCTCATCACATCCATTCTCTATTCATTCTCATCTATCTGATTCATATCACATCTTATCACATCTATTTATAGAATGTAAGAGAATTCTTATTTTTGATATAAAGAATCTTTACGCATCTCTTTATGCATAAGAACAACTTCCGTGGAAAATAACACTTTTATTATAAAAATCCGTTTATGCATCTATTTATGCATAAATTTAATTTTGAGGAGAATAACACTTTCAAAATAAAAATAAATCTTTAATGCATCTTTCTATGCATAAATTCAATTTTAATGAGAATAACTCTTTTGAAATAAAAATAAATTTCTTTATGCATCTTTCTATGCATAAAATCAAAATTTGATGAGAATAACACTTTTGGAATAAAAATAAATTTCTTTATGCATCTTTCTATGCATAAAATCAAAATTGATGAGAATAACTCTTTTGAAATAAAAATAAATTTCTTTATGCATATTTCTATGCATAAAATCAAATTTGATGAGAATAACTCTTTTGAAATAAAAATAAATTTCTTTATGCATCTTTCTATGCATAAAATCAAAATTTGATGAAAATAGTGCTTTTATAATAATAAAAATTCTTTTATGCATCTATTTATGCATAAATTCAATTTTAATGAAAGTAACACTTTTATAATAAAAAAATTCTTTTATGCATCTACTTATGCATAAAAATCAAGTTTGATGAAAGTAACACTTTTATAATCAAAATATTCCCAATATGCGTCTTTCTATGCATAGAAATTTTTCAATTAGAATCCAAATCAACTCCTCAGTTCTCAACCAGAATTTAAATTCATATCAACCACATTTAAATTCATCATATGGATAGTATTAATGCTTATAATTTAAAGTCTTAGATTTACTCGTATATACTGTCAGTAAAGAGCTGCAGGTATACTCTCAAAAGTGAGACCAAAGGGTAACACTAAAAATTCATAATGGCCGTAACGTGTCCCAAAAGCAGTTTTAGGAATATCTTCCTCTGTAATACAAATTTGATGAATAACCGGTTCACAAATCAATCTTTGTGAAACACTTAGCTCCTTGCAACCTATCAATAAGATTGTCTAATCTAGGCAATGAGTATTTATTTTTAATTGTAACCTTATTAAGATGTTTGTAATCAATACACATCCGCTAGGTGTGAGGTCCCTATCCCCACCGCGTAATGAATTCAGGGGTGCTAGCAGCGGAAGTAGCACTTCTTGCACGGGGCAAGGTCCCACACTCAGGGCCTCACCCATGAATATCCCGACAAGAGACCAATCCATCGGTTCTTCCAAAACTGAACCCGAAAAAACTTCCCTTGCCCGAAAAGCACGGGCGATTCCTCCAGAATAACTTTTCTCTAACGTAGTCAAAAGCCTTAACTAACTGAACTGATCAGATCAAACCCACAAGTCCCATAGTCAAATCAGGGAAAAGATTGTACTTGGATCATGGAGACCAACGCTTTTTTCCTCATTGAGAGGCACAACCGTTGATTCTTTCCCATAGAACAATTTTTGTCCGGGATTTACTTCATCTATCGAACCAGAACAGAATTGAGTCTCAATTTAGGGATCCATCAGTCCACCAGCCTAACCCCATCCAGTCCCATGGGTTAGCCAACCGCCCAACCACTGTAGTGATGGGATCCAATTAAGAATTTGGTTACTTAAAACTAGTCACACCACTTACACACCCAATATGAAATTGCCTTTTTCACAAATTCAACAATCTTTAAAACAATCATTTAATGAAACCATAGTGTCACTGATCATAATCCTCTAGATATCCAGTTGAATCCTTATTTCCAAACATTCCTTCATCGGTGTACCTATGGCATTATTGGCAACAAGAACGTTCGCCCCCTGTCCACTCAGGGGCCTTTTCGATAGTTCCCAGCTCATTAGTAACCAGCAAGTATTCACTTTAACAAAAATGGAGTCTCCATTGAAGATCAGCAAGATCAACCAACAGATCCATATAAAAGAGCCATGGACTCATCCGTTGAGGAACAACAAGGTCAATCAACCAGATCCATGCTCAAATTCAGAAAACAACTCTTACTCCTTGTTCCAAATATCTTTCCCGATGTACGTGTGGGTATCTTCGGTGACCCAGAGCCGGAGCACCGTATGGTCAGCACCCTCTAGGATCCTTCGCAGGTCACCTAGCCCTTCACTTATAGGCCGCTTCCTTGGTCCCTTATCCACTCTACCGGAAGCTCACCATTTAAATCAAACCTAGGTTGGTCAAGACCTCGGCGGACCTCGCTACGCGAGATGTCCTTCATTGACTCTCCGTCACAGCAGTTGCAACTTTAACAGATAGGTCTCCACGGCCTCATTCACAAGACGGTCAAAATGCTTCCCCAGCATTCTTGACATAAAACAATCATTTAAAAATAGATTTCACATACAAATACAGTTCCACCAATATTTCTATCTTTTCTCATCACTCCACATCCTTTCACATTAGACCCCATCTTTTCTCATCTTCCCACAAAATTTTTTTTCTTCATCAATCCCTATCACATCACATCATTCCCACATAAAATCACATCCAATCACATTATCCACACATCAATCCACATCATCCATACATCCATCCACATCAATCCACATCATCCATACATCCATCCACATCAATCCACATTATCCACACATTCATCCACATTATCCATACATCCATCCACATTAATCCACATTATCCACACATCCATACATCCATTCACGTCAATCCACATTATCCACACATCAACCCACATCATCCATACATCTATTCACGTCAATCCACATTACCCACACATTAATCCACATCATCCATACATCCATTCACGTCAATCCACATTATCCACACATCATCCATACATCCATCCACGCTAATCCACATTACCCACACATCAATCCACATCATCCACACATCCATCCACATCATCCACTTCAATCCACATTATCCACTCATCCATCCACATCAATTCACATTCATTTCATAAGTATTCCCATTCTCATCTAATCACATCTTTTTCTATCTCATCACTTATTTCCTCATTTATCCTTATCAGATCTCATCTACTTGCATCTACCCCCATACATCTCATCACTTCACATACATTAACAGTTTACATCGCATCTTATCACATCCATTTCACATCACATCTCATTCATTCACATCCCGATTCACATGCTAACACATTCATTCATGTCTTTTATCGTTCGTTCACATCCCAATTCACATCACATCACATCCATTCACATCCCTTATCATTCATTCACATCTCGATTCACATGCTATCACATTCATTCACATCCTATATCATTCATTCACATCTCGATTCACATGCTAACACATTCATTCACATCCTATATCATTCATTCACATCCCGATTCACATGCTAACACATTCATTCACATCTTATATCATTAATTTACATTCCTGATTCACATGCTAACACATTCATTCACATCTTATATCATTAATTTACATTCCTGATTCACATGCTAACACATTCATTCACATCTTATATCATTAATTTACATCCTAATTCACATGACATCACATCTCATCTATTCATTCACATTTATCTGATTCACATCACATCTATTTACCTCTTATTCTCATCACTTCTATTCTCATAACATCCATTCTCTATTCATTCTCATCTATCTGATTCATATCACATTTTATCACATCTATTTATAGAATGTAAGAGAATTCTTATTTTTGATATAAAGATTCTTTACGCATCTATTAAGGCATAAGAACAACTTCAGTGGAAAATAACACTTTTATAAAAATCCGTTTATGCATATATTTATGCATAAATTCAATTTTAAGGAGAATAACTCTTTTGAAATAAAAATAAATTTCTTTATGCATCTTTCTATGCATAAAATCAAAATTAATGAGAGTAATTCTTTTGAAATAAAAATAAATTTCTTTATGCATCTTTCTATGCATAAAATCGAAATTAATGAGAATAACTATTTTGAAATAAAAAGAAAATTTCTTTATGCATCTTTCTATGCATAAAATCAAAATTAATGAGAATAACACTTTTGAAAGAAAAATAAATTTCTTTATGCATCTTTCTATGCATAAAATCAAAATTGATGAGAATATTTCTTTTGAAAAAAAAATATTTATGCATCTTTCTATGCATAAAATCAAAATTGATGAGAATAACTCTTTTGATATAAAAATAAATTTCTTTATGCATCTTTCTATGCATAAAATCAAAATTGATGAGAATAACTCTTTTGAAATAAAAATAAATTTCTTTATGCATCTTTCTATGCATAAAATCAAAATTGATGAGAATAACTCTTTTGAAATTTAAAAAAAAATCTTTATGCATCTTTCTATGCATAAAATCAAATTTGATGAGAATGACTCTTTTGAAATAAAAATAAATTTCTTTATGCATCTTTCTATGCATAAAATCAAAATTTGATGAAAGTAATGCTTTTATAATTTAAAAAATTATTTTATGCATCTATTTATGCATAAATTCAATTTTAATGAAAGTAACACTTTTATAATAAAAAATTTCTTTTAAGCATTTATTTATGCATAAAAATCAATTTTGATGAAAGTAACACTTTTATAATTAAAATATTTTCAATATGCATCTTTTTATGCATAGAAATTAATTCTAATGAAAATAACACTTTCATTCATTCACATCCTATATCATTCATTCACATCTCGATTCACATGCTAACACATTCATTCACATCCTATATCATTCATTCACATCCCGATTCACATGCTAACACATTCATTCACATCCTATATCATTCATTTACATCCTGATTCACATGACATCACATCTCATCTATTCATTCACATTTATCTGATTCACATCACATGTTATCACATCTATTTACCTCTCATTCTCATCATTTCTATTCTCATCACATCCATTCTCTATTCATTCTCATCTATCTGATTCATATCACATCTTATCACATCTATTTATAGAATGTAAGAGAATTCTTATTTTTGATATAAAGAATCTTTACGCATCTCTTTATGCATAAGAACAACTTCCGTGGAAAATAACACTTTTATTATAAAAATCCGTTTATGCATCTATTTATGCATAAATTTAATTTTGAGGAGAATAACACTTTCAAAATAAAAATAAATCTTTAATGCATCTTTCTATGCATAAATTCAATTTTAATGAGAATAACTCTTTTGAAATAAAAATAAATTTCTTTATGCATCTTTCTATGCATAAAATCAAAATTTGATGAGAATAACACTTTTGGAATAAAAATAAATTTCTTTATGCATCTTTCTATGCATAAAATCAAAATTGATGAGAATAACTCTTTTGAAATAAAAATAAATTTCTTTATGCATATTTCTATGCATAAAATCAAATTTGATGAGAATAACTCTTTTGAAATAAAAATAAATTTCTTTATGCATCTTTCTATGCATAAAATCAAAATTTGATGAAAATAGTGCTTTTATAATAATAAAAATTCTTTTATGCATCTATTTATGCATAAATTCAATTTTAATGAAAGTAACACTTTTATAATAAAAAAATTCTTTTATGCATCTACTTATGCATAAAAATCAAGTTTGATGAAAGTAACACTTTTATAATCAAAATATTCCCAATATGCGTCTTTCTATGCATAGAAATTTTTCAATTAGAATCCAAATCAACTCCTCAGTTCTCAACCAGAATTTAAATTCATATCAGCCACATTTAAATTCATCATATGGATAGTATTAATGCTTATAATTTAAAGTCTTAGATTTACTCGTATATACTGTCAGTAAAGAGCTGCAGGTATACTCTCAAAAGTGAGACCAAAGGGTAACACTAAAAATTCATAATGGCCGTAACGTGTCCCAAAAGCAGTTTTAGGAATATCTTCCTCTGTAATACAAATTTGATGAATAACCGGTTCACAAATCAATCTTTGTGAAACACTTAGCTCCTTGCAACCTATCAATAAGATTGTCTAATCTAGGCAATGAGTATTTATTTTTAATTGTAACCTTATTAAGATGTTTGTAATCAATACACATCCGCTAGGTGTGAGGTCCCTATCCCCACCGCGCAATGAATTCAGGGGTGCTAGCAGCGGAAGTAGCACTTCTTGCACGGGGCAAGGTCCCACACTCAGGGCCTCACCCATGAATATCCCGACAAGAGACCAATCCATCGGTTCTTCCAAAACTGAACCCGAAAAAACTTCCCTTGCCCGAAAAGCACGGGCGATTCCTCCAGAATAACTTTTCTCTAACGTAGTCAAAAGCCTTAATTAACTGAACTGATCTGACCAAACCCACAAGTCCCATAGTCAAATCAGGGAAAAGATTGTACTTGGATCATGGAGACCAACGCTTTTTTCCTCATTGAGAGGCACAACCGTTGATTCTTTCCCATAGAACAATTTTTGTCCGGGATTTACTTCATCTATCGAACCAGAACAGAATTGAGTCTCAATTTAGGGATCCATCAGTCCACCAGCCTAACCCCATCCAGTCCCATGGGTTAGCCAACCGCCCAACCACTGTAGTGATGGGATCCAATTAAGAATTTGGTTACTTAAAACTAGTCACACCACTTACACACCCAATATGAAATTGCCTTTTTCACAAATTCAACAATCTTTAAAACAATCATTTAATGAAACCATAGTGTCACTGATCATAATCCTCTAGATATCCAGTTGAATCCTTATTTCCAAACATTCCTTCATCGGTGTACCTATGGCATTATTGGCAACAAGAACGTTCGCCCCCCGTCCACTCAGGGGCCTTTTCGATAGTTCCCAGCTCATTAGTAACCAGCAAGTATTCACTTTAACAAAAATGGAGTCTCCATTGAAGATCAGCAAGATCAACCAACAGATCCATATAAAAGAGCCATGGACTCATCCGTTGAGGAACAGCAAGGTCAATCAACCAGATCCATGCTCAAATTCAGAAAACAACTCTTACTCCTTGTTCCAAATATCTTTCCCGATGTACGTGTGGGTATCTTCGGTGACCCAGAGCCGGAGCACCGTATGGTCAGCACCCTCTAGGATCCTTCGCAGGTCACCTAGCCCTTCACTTATAGGCCGCTTCCTTGGTCCCTTATCCACTCTACCGGAAGCTCACCATTTAAATCAAACCTAGGTTGGTCAAGACCTCGGCGGACCTCGCTACGCGAGATGTCCTTCATTGACTCTCCGTCACAGCAGTTGCAACTTTAACAGATAGGTCTCCACGGCCTCATTCACAAGACGGTCAAAATGCTTCCCCAGCATTCTTGACATAAAACAATCATTTAAAAATAGATTTCACATACAAATACAGTTCCACCAATATTTCTATCTTTTCTCATCACTCCACATCCTTTCACATTAGACCCCATCTTTTCTCATCTTCCCACAAAATTTTTTTTCTTCATCAATCCCTATCACATCACATCATTCCCACATAAAATCACATCCAATCACATTATCCACACATCAATCCACATCATCCATACATCCATCCACATCAATCCACATCATCCATACATCCATCCACATCAATCCACATTATCCACACATTCATCCACATTATCCATACATCCATCCACATTAATCCACATTATCCACACATCCATACATCCATTCACGTCAATCCACATTATCCACACATCAACCCACATCATCCATACATCTATTCACGTCAATCCACATTACCCACACATTAATCCACATCATCCATACATCCATTCACGTCAATCCACATTATCCACACATCATCCATACATCCATCCACGCTAATCCACATTACCCACACATCAATCCACATCATCCACACATCCATCCACATCATCCACATTATCCACTCATCCATCCACATCAATTCACATTCATTTCATAAGTATTCCCATTCTCATCTAATCACATCTTTTTCTATCTCATCACTTATTTCCTCATTTATCCTTATCAGATCTCATCTACTTGCATCTACCCCCATACATCTCATCACTTCACATACATTAACAGTTTACATCGCATCTTATCACATCCATTTCACATCACATCTCATTCATTCACATCCCGATTCACATGCTAACACATTCATTCATGTCTTTTATCGTTCGTTCACATCCCAATTCACATCACATCACATCCATTCACATCCCTTATCATTCATTCACATCTCGATTCACATGCTATCACATTCATTCACATCCTATATCATTCATTCACATCTCGATTCACATGCTAACACATTCATTCACATCCTATATCATTCATTCACATCCCGATTCACATGCTAACACATTCATTCACATCTTATATCATTAATTTACATTCCTGATTCACATGCTAACACATTCATTCACATCTTATATCATTAATTTACATTCCTGATTCACATGCTAACACATTCATTCACATCTTATATCATTAATTTACATCCTAATTCACATGACATCACATCTCATCTATTCATTCACATTTATCTGATTCACATCACATCTATTTACCTCTTATTCTCATCACTTCTATTCTCATAACATCCATTCTCTATTCATTCTCATCTATCTGATTCATATCACATTTTATCACATCTATTTATAGAATGTAAGAGAATTCTTATTTTTGATATAAAGATTCTTTACGCATCTATTAAGGCATAAGAACAACTTCAGTGGAAAATAACACTTTTATAAAAATCCGTTTATGCATATATTTATGCATAAATTCAATTTTAAGGAGAATAACTCTTTTGAAATAAAAATAAATTTCTTTATGCATCTTTCTATGCATAAAATCAAAATTAATGAGAGTAATTCTTTTGAAATAAAAATAAATTTCTTTATGCATCTTTCTATGCATAAAATCGAAATTAATGAGAATAACTATTTTGAAATAAAAAGAAAATTTATTTATGCATCTTTCTATGCATAAAATCAAAATTAATGAGAATAACACTTTTGAAAGAAAAATAAATTTCTTTATGCATCTTTCTATGCATAAAATCAAAATTGATGAGAATATTTCTTTTGAAAAAAAAATATTTATGCATCTTTCTATGCATAAAATCAAAATTGATGAGAATAACTCTTTTGATATAAAAATAAATTTCTTTATGCATCTTTCTATGCATAAAATCAAAATTGATGAGAATAACTCTTTTGAAATAAAAATAAATTTCTTTATGCATCTTTCTATGCATAAAATCAAAATTGATGAGAATAACTCTTTTGAAATTTAAAAAAAAATCTTTATGCATCTTTCTATGCATAAAATCAAATTTGATGAGAATGACTCTTTTGAAATAAAAATAAATTTCTTTATGCATCTTTCTATGCATAAAATCAAAATTTGATGAAAGTAATGCTTTTATAATTTAAAAAATTATTTTATGCATCTATTTATGCATAAATTCAATTTTAATGAAAGTAACACTTTTATAATAAAAAATTTCTTTTAAGCATTTATTTATGCATAAAAATCAATTTTGATGAAAGTAACACTTTTATAATTAAAATATTTTCAATATGCATCTTTTTATGCATAGAAATTAATTCTAATGAAAATAACACTTTCATTCATTCACATCCTATATCATTCATTCACATCTCGATTCACATGCTAACACATTCATTCACATCCTATATCATTCATTCACATCCCGATTCACATGCTAACACATTCATTCACATCCTATATCATTCATTTACATCCTGATTCACATGACATCACATCTCATCTATTCATTCACATTTATCTGATTCACATCACATGTTATCACATCTATTTACCTCTCATTCTCATCATTTCTATTCTCATCACATCCATTCTCTATTCATTCTCATCTATCTGATTCATATCACATCTTATCACATCTATTTATAGAATGTAAGAGAATTCTTATTTTTGATATAAAGAATCTTTACGCATCTCTTTATGCATAAGAACAACTTCCGTGGAAAATAACACTTTTATTATAAAAATCCGTTTATGCATCTATTTATGCATAAATTTAATTTTGAGGAGAATAACACTTTCAAAATAAAAATAAATCTTTAATGCATCTTTCTATGCATAAATTCAATTTTAATGAGAATAACTCTTTTGAAATAAAAATAAATTTCTTTATGCATCTTTCTATGCATAAAATCAAAATTTGATGAGAATAACACTTTTGGAATAAAAATAAATTTCTTTATGCATCTTTCTATGCATAAAATCAAAATTGATGAGAATAACTCTTTTGAAATAAAAATAAATTTCTTTATGCATATTTCTATGCATAAAATCAAATTTGATGAGAATAACTCTTTTGAAATAAAAATAAATTTCTTTATGCATCTTTCTATGCATAAAATCAAAATTTGATGAAAATAGTGCTTTTATAATAATAAAAATTCTTTTATGCATCTATTTATGCATAAATTCAATTTTAATGAAAGTAACACTTTTATAATAAAAAAATTCTTTTATGCATCTACTTATGCATAAAAATCAAGTTTGATGAAAGTAACACTTTTATAATCAAAATATTCCCAATATGCGTCTTTCTATGCATAGAAATTTTTCAATTAGAATCCAAATCAACTCCTCAGTTCTCAACCAGAATTTAAATTCATATCAACCACATTTAAATTCATCATATGGATAGTATTAATGCTTATAATTTAAAGTCTTAGATTTACTCGTATATACTGTCAGTAAAGAGCTGCAGGTATACTCTCAAAAGTGAGACCAAAGGGTAACACTAAAAATTCATAATGGCCGTAACGTGTCCCAAAAGCAGTTTTAGGAATATCTTCCTCTGTAATACAAATTTGATGAATAACCGGTTCACAAATCAATCTTTGTGAAACACTTAGCTCCTTGCAACCTATCAATAAGATTGTCTAATCTAGGCAATGAGTATTTATTTTTAATTGTAACCTTATTAAGATGTTTGTAATCAATACACATCCGCTAGGTGTGAGGTCCCTATCCCCACCGCGCAATGAATTCAGGGGTGCTAGCAGCGGAAGTAGCACTTCTTGCACGGGGCAAGGTCCCACACTCAGGGCCTCACCCATGAATATCCCGACAAGAGACCAATCCATCGGTTCTTCCAAAACTGAACCCGAAAAAACTTCCCTTGCCCGAAAAGCACGGGCGATTCCTCCAGAATAACTTTTCTCTAACGTAGTCAAAAGCCTTAATTAACTGAACTGATCTGACCAAACCCACAAGTCCCATAGTCAAATCAGGGAAAAGATTGTACTTGGATCATGGAGACCAACGCTTTTTTCCTCATTGAGAGGCACAACCGTTGATTCTTTCCCATAGAACAATTTTTGTCCGGGATTTACTTCATCTATCGAACCAGAACAGAATTGAGTCTCAATTTAGGGATCCATCAGTCCACCAGCCTAACCCCATCCAGTCCCATGGGTTAGCCAACCGCCCAACCACTGTAGTGATGGGATCCAATTAAGAATTTGGTTACTTAAAACTAGTCACACCACTTACACACCCAATATGAAATTGCCTTTTTCACAAATTCAACAATCTTTAAAACAATCATTTAATGAAACCATAGTGTCACTGATCATAATCCTCTAGATATCCAGTTGAATCCTTATTTCCAAACATTCCTTCATCGGTGTACCTATGGCATTATTGGCAACAAGAACGTTCGCCCCCCGTCCACTCAGGGGCCTTTTCGATAGTTCCCAGCTCATTAGTAACCAGCAAGTATTCACTTTAACAAAAATGGAGTCTCCATTGAAGATCAGCAAGATCAACCAACAGATCCATATAAAAGAGCCATGGACTCATCCGTTGAGGAACAGCAAGGTCAATCAACCAGATCCATGCTCAAATTCAGAAAACAACTCTTACTCCTTGTTCCAAATATCTTTCCCGATGTACGTGTGGGTATCTTCGGTGACCCAGAGCCGGAGCACCGTATGGTGAGCACCCTCTAGGATCCTTCGCAGGTCACCTAGCCCTTCACTTATAGGCCGCTTCCTTGGTCCCTTATCCACTCTACCGGAAGCTCACCATTTAAATCAAACCTAGGTTGGTCAAGACCTCGGCGGACCTCGCTACGCGAGATGTCCTTCATTGACTCTCCGTCACAGCAGTTGCAACTTTAACAGATAGGTCTCCACGGCCTCATTCACAAGACGGTCAAAATGCTTCCCCAGCATTCTTGACATAAAACAATCATTTAAAAATAGATTTCACATACAAATACAGTTCCACCAATATTTCTATCTTTTCTCATCACTCCACATCCTTTCACATTAGACCCCATCTTTTCTCATCTTCCCACAAAATTTTTTTTCTTCATCAATCCCTATCACATCACATCATTCCCACATAAAATCACATCCAATCACATTATCCACACATCAATCCACATCATCCATACATCCATCCACATCAATCCACATCATCCATACATCCATCCACATCAATCCACATTATCCACACATTCATCCACATTATCCATACATCCATCCACATTAATCCACATTATCCACACATCCATACATCCATTCACGTCAATCCACATTATCCACACATCAACCCACATCATCCATACATCTATTCACGTCAATCCACATTACCCACACATTAATCCACATCATCCATACATCCATTCACGTCAATCCACATTATCCACACATCATCCATACATCCATCCACGCTAATCCACATTACCCACACATCAATCCACATCATCCACACATCCATCCACATCATCCACATTATCCACTCATCCATCCACATCAATTCACATTCATTTCATAAGTATTCCCATTCTCATCTAATCACATCTTTTTCTATCTCATCACTTATTTCCTCATTTATCCTTATCAGATCTCATCTACTTGCATCTACCCCCATACATCTCATCACTTCACATACATTAACAGTTTACATCGCATCTTATCACATCCATTTCACATCACATCTCATTCATTCACATCCCGATTCACATGGTAACACATTCATTCATGTCTTTTATCGTTCGTTCACATCCCAATTCACATCACATCACATCCATTCACATCCCTTATCATTCATTCACATCTCGATTCACATGCTATCACATTCATTCACATCCTATATCATTCATTCACATCTCGATTCACATGCTAACACATTCATTCACATCCTATATCATTCATTCACATCCCGATTCACATGCTAACACATTCATTCACATCTTATATCATTAATTTACATTCCTGATTCACATGCTAACACATTCATTCACATCTTATATCATTAATTTACATTCCTGATTCACATGCTAACACATTCATTCACATCTTATATCATTAATTTACATCCTAATTCACATGACATCACATCTCATCTATTCATTCACATTTATCTGATTCACATCACATCTATTTACCTCTTATTCTCATCACTTCTATTCTCATAACATCCATTCTCTATTCATTCTCATCTATCTGATTCATATCACATTTTATCACATCTATTTATAGAATGTAAGAGAATTCTTATTTTTGATATAAAGATTCTTTACGCATCTATTAAGGCATAAGAACAACTTCAGTGGAAAATAACACTTTTATAAAAATCCGTTTATGCATATATTTATGCATAAATTCAATTTTAAGGAGAATAACTCTTTTGAAATAAAAATAAATTTCTTTATGCATCTTTCTATGCATAAAATCAAAATTAATGAGAGTAATTCTTTTGAAATAAAAATAAATTTCTTTATGCATCTTTCTATGCATAAAATCGAAATTAATGAGAATAACTATTTTGAAATAAAAAGAAAATTTCTTTATGCATCTTTCTATGCATAAAATCAAAATTAATGAGAATAACACTTTTGAAAGAAAAATAAATTTCTTTATGCATCTTTCTATGCATAAAATCAAAATTGATGAGAATATTTCTTTTGAAAAAAAAATATTTATGCATCTTTCTATGCATAAAATCAAAATTGATGAGAATAACTCTTTTGATATAAAAATAAATTTCTTTATGCATCTTTCTATGCATAAAATCAAAATTGATGAGAATAACTCTTTTGAAATAAAAATAAATTTCTTTATGCATCTTTCTATGCATAAAATCAAAATTGATGAGAATAACTCTTTTGAAATTTAAAAAAAAATCTTTATGCATCTTTCTATGCATAAAATCAAATTTGATGAGAATGACTCTTTTGAAATAAAAATAAATTTCTTTATGCATCTTTCTATGCATAAAATCAAAATTTGATGAAAGTAATGCTTTTATAATTTAAAAAATTATTTTATGCATCTATTTATGCATAAATTCAATTTTAATGAAAGTAACACTTTTATAATAAAAAATTTCTTTTAAGCATTTATTTATGCATAAAAATCAATTTTGATGAAAGTAACACTTTTATAATTAAAATATTTTCAATATGCATCTTTTTATGCATAGAAATTAATTCTAATGAAAATAACACTTTCATTCATTCACATCCTATATCATTCATTCACATCTCGATTCACATGCTAACACATTCATTCACATCCTATATCATTCATTCACATCCCGATTCACATGCTAACACATTCATTCACATCCTATATCATTCATTTACATCCTGATTCACATGACATCACATCTCATCTATTCATTCACATTTATCTGATTCACATCACATGTTATCACATCTATTTACCTCTCATTCTCATCATTTCTATTCTCATCACATCCATTCTCTATTCATTCTCATCTATCTGATTCATATCACATCTTATCACATCTATTTATAGAATGTAAGAGAATTCTTATTTTTGATATAAAGAATCTTTACGCATCTCTTTATGCATAAGAACAACTTCCGTGGAAAATAACACTTTTATTATAAAAATCCGTTTATGCATCTATTTATGCATAAATTTAATTTTGAGGAGAATAACACTTTCAAAATAAAAATAAATCTTTAATGCATCTTTCTATGCATAAATTCAATTTTAATGAGAATAACTCTTTTGAAATAAAAATAAATTTCTTTATGCATCTTTCTATGCATAAAATCAAAATTTGATGAGAATAACACTTTTGGAATAAAAATAAATTTCTTTATGCATCTTTCTATGCATAAAATCAAAATTGATGAGAATAACTCTTTTGAAATAAAAATAAATTTCTTTATGCATATTTCTATGCATAAAATCAAATTTGATGAGAATAACTCTTTTGAAATAAAAATAAATTTCTTTATGCATCTTTCTATGCATAAAATCAAAATTTGATGAAAATAGTGCTTTTATAATAATAAAAATTCTTTTATGCATCTATTTATGCATAAATTCAATTTTAATGAAAGTAACACTTTTATAATAAAAAAATTCTTTTATGCATCTACTTATGCATAAAAATCAAGTTTGATGAAAGTAACACTTTTATAATCAAAATATTCCCAATATGCGTCTTTCTATGCATAGAAATTTTTCAATTAGAATCCAAATCAACTCCTCAGTTCTCAACCAGAATTTAAATTCATATCAGCCACATTTAAATTCATCATATGGATAGTATTAATGCTTATAATTTAAAGTCTTAGATTTACTCGTATATACTGTCAGTAAAGAGCTGCAGGTATACTCTCAAAAGTGAGACCAAAGGGTAACACTAAAAATTCATAATGGCCGTAACGTGTCCCAAAAGCAGTTTTAGGAATATCTTCCTCTGTAATACAAATTTGATGAATAACCGGTTCACAAATCAATCTTTGTGAAACACTTAGCTCCTTGCAACCTATCAATAAGATTGTCTAATCTAGGCAATGAGTATTTATTTTTAATTGTAACCTTATTAAGATGTTTGTAATCAATACACATCCGCTAGGTGTGAGGTCCCTATCCCCACCGCGCAATGAATTCAGGGGTGCTAGCAGCGGAAGTAGCACTTCTTGCACGGGGCAAGGTCCCACACTCAGGGCCTCACCCATGAATATCCCGACAAGAGACCAATCCATCGGTTCTTCCAAAACTGAACCCGAAAAAACTTCCCTTGCCCGAAAAGCACGGGCGATTCCTCCAGAATAACTTTTCTCTAACGTAGTCAAAAGCCTTAACTAACTGAACTGATCTGACCAAACCCACAAGTCCCATAGTCAAATCAGGGAAAAGATTGTACTTGGATCATGGAGACCAACGCTTTTTTCCTCATTGAGAGGCACAACCGTTGATTCTTTCCCATAGAACAATTTTTGTCCGGGATTTACTTCATCTATCGAACCAGAACAGAATTGAGTCTCAATTTAGGGATCCATCAGTCCACCAGCCTAACCCCATCCAGTCCCATGGGTTAGCCAACCGCCCAACCACTGTAGTGATGGGATCCAATTAAGAATTTGGTTACTTAAAACTAGTCACACCACTTACACACCCAATATGAAATTGCCTTTTTCACAAATTCAACAATCTTTAAAACAATCATTTAATGAAACCATAGTGTCACTGATCATAATCCTCTAGATATCCAGTTGAATCCTTATTTCCAAACATTCCTTCATCGGTGTACCTATGGCATTATTGGCAACAAGAACGTTCGCCCCCTGTCCACTCAGGGGCCTTTTCGATAGTTCCCAGCTCATTAGTAACCAGCAAGTATTCACTTTAACAAAAATGGAGTCTCCATTGAAGATCAGCAAGATCAACCAACAGATCCATATAAAAGAGCCATGGACTCATCCGTTGAGGAACAGCAAGGTCAATCAACCAGATCCATGCTCAAATTCAGAAACAACTCTTACTCCTTGTTCCAAATATCTTTCCCGATGTACGTGTGGGTATCTTCGGTGACCCAGAGCCGGAGCACCGTATGGTGAGCACCCTCTAGGATCCTTCGCAGGTCACCTAGCCCTTCACTTATAGGCCGCTTCCTTGGTCCCTTATCCACTCTACCGGAAGCTCACCATTTAAATCAAACCTAGGTTGGTCAAGACCTCGGCGGACCTCGCTACGCGAGATGTCCTTCATTGACTCTCCGTCACAGCAGTTGCAACTTTAACAGATAGGTCTCCACGGCCTCATTCACAAGACGGTCAAAATGCTTCCCCAGCATTCTTGACATAAAACAATCATTTAAAAATAGATTTCACATACAAATACAGTTCCACCAATATTTCTATCTTTTCTCATCACTCCACATCCTTTCACATTAGACCCCATCTTTTCTCATCTTCCCACAAAATTTTTTTTCTTCATCAATCCCTATCACATCACATCATTCCCACATAAAATCACATCCAATCACATTATCCACACATCAATCCACATCATCCATACATCCATCCACATCAATCCACATCATCCATACATCCATCCACATCAATCCACATTATCCACACATTCATCCACATTATCCATACATCCATCCACATTAATCCACATTATCCACACATCCATACATCCATTCACGTCAATCCACATTATCCACACATCAACCCACATCATCCATACATCTATTCACGTCAATCCACATTACCCACACATTAATCCACATCATCCATACATCCATTCACGTCAATCCACATTATCCACACATCATCCATACATCCATCCACGCTAATCCACATTACCCACACATCAATCCACATCATCCACACATCCATCCACATCATCCACATTATCCACTCATCCATCCACATCAATTCACATTCATTTCATAAGTATTCCCATTCTCATCTAATCACATCTTTTTCTATCTCATCACTTATTTCCTCATTTATCCTTATCAGATCTCATCTACTTCCATCTACCCCCATACATCTCATCACTTCACATACATTAACAGTTTACATCGCATCTTATCACATCCATTTCACATCACATCTCATTCATTCACATCCCGATTCACATGCTAACACATTCATTCATGTCTTTTATCGTTCGTTCACATCCCAATTCACATCACATCACATCCATTCACATCCCTTATCATTCATTCACATCTCGATTCACATGCTATCACATTCATTCACATCCTATATCATTCATTCACATCTCGATTCACATGCTAACACATTCATTCACATCCTATATCATTCATTCACATCCCGATTCACATGCTAACACATTCATTCACATCTTATATCATTAATTTACATTCCTGATTCACATGCTAACACATTCATTCACATCTTATATCATTAATTTACATTCCTGATTCACATGCTAACACATTCATTCACATCTTATATCATTAATTTACATCCTAATTCACATGACATCACATCTCATCTATTCATTCACATTTATCTGATTCACATCACATCTATTTACCTCTTATCATCACTTCTATTCTCATAACATCCATTCTCTATTCATTCTCATCTATCTGATTCATATCACATTTTATCACATCTATTTATAGAATGTAAGAGAATTCTTATTTTTGATATAAAGATTCTTTACGCATCTATTAAGGCATAAGAACAACTTCAGTGGAAAATAACACTTTTATAAAAATTCGTTTATGCATATATTTATGCATAAATTCAATTTTAAGGAGAATAACTCTTTTGAAATAAAAATAAATTTCTTTATGCATCTTTCTATGCATAAAATCAAAATTAATGAGAGTAATTCTTTTGAAATAAAAATAAATTTCTTTATGCATCTTTCTATGCATAAAATCGAAATTAATGAGAATAACTATTTTGAAATAAAAAGAAAATTTCTTTATGCATCTTTCTATGCATAAAATCAAAATTAATGAGAATAACACTTTTGAAAGAAAAATAAATTTCTTTATGCATCTTTCTATGCATAAAATCAAAATTGATGAGAATATTTCTTTTGAAAAAAAAATATTTATGCATCTTTCTATGCATAAAATCAAAATTGATGAGAATAACTCTTTTGATATAAAAATAAATTTCTTTATGCATCTTTCTATGCATAAAATCAAAATTGATGAGAATAACTCTTTTGAAATAAAAATAAATTTCTTTATGCATCTTTCTATGCATAAAATCAAAATTGATGAGAATAACTCTTTTGAAATTTAACAAAAAATCTTTATGCATCTTTCTATGCATAAAATCAAATTTGATGAGAATGACTCTTTTGAAATAAAAATAAATTTCTTTATGCATCTTTCTATGCATAAAATCAAAATTTGATGAAAGTAATGCTTTTATAATTTAAAAAATTATTTTATGCATCTATTTATGCATAAATTCAATTTTAATGAAAGTAACACTTTTATAATAAAAAATTTCTTTTAAGCATTTATTTATGCATAAAAATCAATTTTGATGAAAGTAACACTTTTATAATTAAAATATTTTCAATATGCATCTTTTTATGCATAGAAATTAATTCTAATGAAAATAACACTTTCATTCATTCACATCCTATATCATTCATTCACATCTCGATTCACATGCTAACACATTCATTCACATCCTATATCATTCATTCACATCCCGATTCACATGCTAACACATTCATTCACATCCTATATCATTCATTTACATCCTGATTCACATGACATCACATCTCATCTATTCATTCACATTTATCTGATTCACATCACATGTTATCACATCTATTTACCTCTCATTCTCATCATTTCTATTCTCATCACATCCATTCTCTATTCATTCTCATCTATCTGATTCATATCACATCTTATCACATCTATTTATAGAATGTAAGAGAATTCTTATTTTTGATATAAAGAATCTTTACGCATCTCTTTATGCATAAGAACAACTTCCGTGGAAAATAACACTTTTATTATAAAAATCCGTTTATGCATCTATTTATGCATAAATTTAATTTTGAGGAGAATAACACTTTCAAAATAAAAATAAATCTTTAATGCATCTTTCTATGCATAAATTCAATTTTAATGAGAATAACTCTTTTGAAATAAAAATAAATTTCTTTATGCATCTTTCTATGCATAAAATCAAAATTTGATGAGAATAACACTTTTGGAATAAAAATAAATTTCTTTATGCATCTTTCTATGCATAAAATCAAAATTGATGAGAATAACTCTTTTGAAATAAAAATAAATTTCTTTATGCATATTTCTATGCATAAAATCAAATTTGATGAGAATAACTCTTTTGAAATAAAAATAAATTTCTTTATGCATCTTTCTATGCATAAAATCAAAATTTGATGAAAATAGTGCTTTTATAATAATAAAAATTCTTTTATGCATCTATTTATGCATAAATTCAATTTTAATGAAAGTAACACTTTTATAATAAAAAAATTCTTTTATGCATCTACTTATGCATAAAAATCAAGTTTGATGAAAGTAACACTTTTATAATCAAAATATTCCCAATATGCGTCTTTCTATGCATAGAAATTTTTCAATTAGAATCCAAATCAACTCCTCAGTTCTCAACCAGAATTTAAATTCATATCAGCCACATTTAAATTCATCATATGGATAGTATTAATGCTTATAATTTAAAGTCTTAGATTTACTCGTATATACTGTCAGTAAAGAGCTGCAGGTATACTCTCAAAAGTGAGACCAAAGGGTAACACTAAAAATTCATAATGGCCGTAACGTGTCCCAAAAGCAGTTTTAGGAATATCTTCCTCTGTAATACAAATTTGATGAATAACCGGTTCACAAATCAATCTTTGTGAAACACTTAGCTCCTTGCAACCTATCAATAAGATTGTCTAATCTAGGCAATGAGTATTTATTTTTAATTGTAACCTTATTAAGATGTTTGTAATCAATACACATCCGCTAGGTGTGAGGTCCCTATCCCCACCGCGCAATGAATTCAGGGGTGCTAGCAGCGGAAGTAGCACTTCTTGCACGGGGCAAGGTCCCACACTCAGGGCCTCACCCATGAATATCCCGACAAGAGACCAATCCATCGGTTCTTCCAAAACTGAACCCGAAAAAACTTCCCTTGCCCGAAAAGCACGGGCGATTCCTCCAGAATAACTTTTCTCTAACGTAGTCAAAAGCCTTAACTAACTGAACTGATCTGACCAAACCCACAAGTCCCATAGTCAAATCAGGGAAAAGATTGTACTTGGATCATGGAGACCAACGCTTTTTTCCTCATTGAGAGGCACAACCGTTGATTCTTTCCCATAGAACAATTTTTGTCCGGGATTTACTTCATCTATCGAACCAGAACAGAATTGAGTCTCAATTTAGGGATCCATCAGTCCACCAGCCTAACCCCATCCAGTCCCATGGGTTAGCCAACCGCCCAACCACTGTAGTGATGGGATCCAATTAAGAATTTGGTTACTTAAAACTAGTCACACCACTTACACACCCAATATGAAATTGCCTTTTTCACAAATTCAACAATCTTTAAAACAATCATTTAATGAAACCATAGTGTCACTGATCATAATCCTCTAGATATCCAGTTGAATCCTTATTTCCAAACATTCCTTCATCGGTGTACCTATGGCATTATTGGCAACAAGAACGTTCGCCCCCTGTCCACTCAGGGGCCTTTTCGATAGTTCCCAGCTCATTAGTAACCAGCAAGTATTCACTTTAACAAAAATGGAGTCTCCATTGAAGATCAGCAAGATCAACCAACAGATCCATATAAAAGAGCCATGGACTCATCCGTTGAGGAACAGCAAGGTCAATCAACCAGATCCATGCTCAAATTCAGAAACAACTCTTACTCCTTGTTCCAAATATCTTTCCCGATGTACGTGTGGGTATCTTCGGTGACCCAGAGCCGGAGCACCGTATGGTGAGCACCCTCTAGGATCCTTCGCAGGTCACCTAGCCCTTCACTTATAGGCCGCTTCCTTGGTCCCTTATCCACTCTACCGGAAGCTCACCATTTAAATCAAACCTAGGTTGGTCAAGACCTCGGCGGACCTCGCTACGCGAGATGTCCTTCATTGACTCTCCGTCACAGCAGTTGCAACTTTAACAGATAGGTCTCCACGGCCTCATTCACAAGACGGTCAAAATGCTTCCCCAGCATTCTTGACATAAAACAATCATTTAAAAATAGATTTCACATACAAATACAGTTCCACCAATATTTCTATCTTTTCTCATCACTCCACATCCTTTCACATTAGACCCCATCTTTTCTCATCTTCCCACAAAATTTTTTTTCTTCATCAATCCCTATCACATCACATCATTCCCACATAAAATCACATCCAATCACATTATCCACACATCAATCCACATCATCCATACATCCATCCACATCAATCCACATCATCCATACATCCATCCACATCAATCCACATTATCCACACATTCATCCACATTATCCATACATCCATCCACATTAATCCACATTATCCACACATCCATACATCCATTCACGTCAATCCACATTATCCACACATCAACCCACATCATCCATACATCTATTCACGTCAATCCACATTACCCACACATTAATCCACATCATCCATACATCCATTCACGTCAATCCACATTATCCTCACATCATCCATACATCCATCCACGCTAATCCACATTACCCACACATCAATCCACATCATCCACACATCCATCCACATCATCCACATTATCCACTCATCCATCCACATCAATTCACATTCATTTCATAAGTATTCCCATTCTCATCTAATCACATCTTTTTCTATCTCATCACTTATTTCCTCATTTATCCTTATCAGATCTCATCTACTTGCATCTACCCCCATACATCTCATCACTTCACATACATTAACAGTTTACATCGCATCTTATCACATCCATTTCACATCACATCTCATTCATTCACATCCCGATTCACATGCTAACACATTCATTCATGTCTTTTATCGTTCGTTCACATCCCAATTCACATCACATCACATCCATTCACATCCCTTATCATTCATTCACATCTCGATTCACATGCTATCACATTCATTCACATCCTATATCATTCATTCACATCTCGATTCACATGCTAACACATTCATTCACATCCTATATCATTTATTCACATCCCGATTCACATGCTAACACATTCATTCACATCTTATATCATTAATTTACATTCCTGATTCACATGCTAACACATTCATTCACATCTTATATCATTAATTTACATTCCTGATTCACATGCTAACACATTCATTCACATCTTATATCATTAATTTACATCCTAATTCACATGACATCACATCTCATCTATTCATTCACATTTATCTGATTCACATCACATCTATTTACCTCTTATCATCACTTCTATTCTCATAACATCCATTCTCTATTCATTCTCATCTATCTGATTCATATCACATTTTATCACATCTATTTATAGAATGTAAGAGAATTCTTATTTTTGATATAAAGATTCTTTACGCATCTATTAAGGCATAAGAACAACTTCAGTGGAAAATAACACTTTTATAAAAATCCGTTTATGCATATATTTATGCATAAATTCAATTTTAAGGAGAATAACTCTTTTGAAATAAAAATAAATTTCTTTATGCATCTTTCTATGCATAAAATCAAAATTAATGAGAGTAATTCTTTTGAAATAAAAATAAATTTCTTTATGCATCTTTCTATGCATAAAATCGAAATTAATGAGAATAACTATTTTGAAATAAAAAGAAAATTTCTTTATGCATCTTTCTATGCATAAAATCAAAATTAATGAGAATAACACTTTTGAAAGAAAAATAAATTTCTTTATGCATCTTTCTATGCATAAAATCAAAATTGATGAGAATATTTCTTTTGAAAAAAAAATATTTATGCATCTTTCTATGCATAAAATCAAAATTGATGAGAATAACTCTTTTGATATAAAAATAAATTTCTTTATGCATCTTTCTATGCATAAAATCAAAATTGATGAGAATAACTCTTTTGAAATAAAAATAAATTTCTTTATGCATCTTTCTATGCATAAAATCAAAATTGATGAGAATAACTCTTTTGAAATTTAAAAAAAAATCTTTATGCATCTTTCTATGCATAAAATCAAATTTGATGAGAATGACTCTTTTGAAATAAAAATAAATTTCTTTATGCATCTTTCTATGCATAAAATCAAAATTTGATGAAAGTAATGCTTTTATAATTTAAAAAATTATTTTATGCATCTATTTATGCATAAATTCAATTTTAATGAAAGTAACACTTTTATAATAAAAAATTTCTTTTAAGCATTTATTTATGCATAAAAATCAATTTTGATGAAAGTAACACTTTTATAATTAAAATATTTTCAATATGCATCTTTTTATGCATAGAAATTAATTCTAATGAAAATAACACTTTCATTCATTCACATCCTATATCATTCATTCACATCTCGATTCACATGCTAACACATTCATTCACATCCTATATCATTCATTCACATCCCGATTCACATGCTAACACATTCATTCACATCCTATATCATTCATTTACATCCTGATTCACATGACATCACATCTCATCTATTCATTCACATTTATCTGATTCACATCACATGTTATCACATCTATTTACCTCTCATTCTCATCATTTCTATTCTCATCACATCCATTCTCTATTCATTCTCATCTATCTGATTCATATCACATCTTATCACATCTATTTATAGAATGTAAGAGAATTCTTATTTTTGATATAAAGAATCTTTACGCATCTCTTTATGCATAAGAACAACTTCCGTGGAAAATAACACTTTTATTATAAAAATCCGTTTATGCATCTATTTATGCATAAATTTAATTTTGAGGAGAATAACACTTTCAAAATAAAAATAAATCTTTAATGCATCTTTCTATGCATAAATTCAATTTTAATGAGAATAACTCTTTTGAAATAAAAATAAATTTCTTTATGCATCTTTCTATGCATAAAATCAAAATTTGATGAGAATAACACTTTTGGAATAAAAATAAATTTCTTTATGCATCTTTCTATGGATAAAATCAAAATTGATGAGAATAACTCTTTTGAAATAAAAATAAATTTCTTTATGCATATTTCTATGCATAAAATCAAATTTGATGAGAATAACTCTTTTGAAATAAAAATAAATTTCTTTATGCATCTTTCTATGCATAAAATCAAAATTTGATGAAAATAGTGCTTTTATAATAATAAAAATTCTTTTATGCATCTATTTATGCATAAATTCAATTTTAATGAAAGTAACACTTTTATAATAAAAAAATTCTTTTATGCATCTACTTATGCATAAAAATCAAGTTTGATGAAAGTAACACTTTTATAATCAAAATATTCCCAATATGCGTCTTTCTATGCATAGAAATTTTTCAATTAGAATCCAAATCAACTCCTCAGTTCTCAACCAGAATTTAAATTCATATCAACCACATTTAAATTCATCATATGGATAGTATTAATGCTTATAATTTAAAGTCTTAGATTTACTCGTATATACTGTCAATAAAGAGCTGCAGGTATACTCTCAAAAGTGAGACCAAAGGGTAACACTAAAAATTCATAATGGCCGTAACGTGTCCCAAAAGCAGTTTTAGGAATATCTTCCTCTGTAATACAAATTTGATGAATAACCGGTTCACAAATCAATCTTTGTGAAACACTTAGCTCCTTGCAACCTATCAATAAGATTGTCTAATCTAGGCAATGAGTATTTATTTTTAATTGTAACCTTATTAAGATGTTTGTAATCAATACACATCCGCTAGGTGTGAGGTCCCTATCCCCACCGCGCAATGAATTCAGGGGTGCTAGCAGCGGAAGTAGCACTTCTTGCACGGGGCAAGGTCCCACACTCAGGGCCTCACCCATGAATATCCCGACAAGAGACCAATCCATCGGTTCTTCCAAAACTGAACCCGAAAAAACTTCCCTTGCCCGAAAAGCACCGGCGATTCCTCCAGAATAACTTTTCTCTAACGTAGTCAAAAGCCTTAACTAACTGAACTGATCTGACCAAACCCACAAGTCCCATAGTCAAATCAGGGAAAAGATTGTACTTGGATCATGGAGACCAACGCTTTTTTCCTCATTGAGAGGCACAACCGTTGATTCTTTCCCATAGAACAATTTTTGTCCGGGATTTACTTCATCTATCGAACCAGAACAGAATTGAGTCTCAATTTAGGGATCCATCAGTCCACCAGCCTAACCCCATCCAGTCCCATGGGTTAGCCAACCGCCCAACCACTGTAGTGATGGGATCCAATTAAGAATTTGGTTACTTAAAACTAGTCACACCACTTACACACCCAATATGAAATTGCCTTTTTCACAAATTCAACAATCTTTAAAACAATCATTTAATGAAACCATAGTGTCACTGATCATAATCCTCTAGATATCCAGTTGAATCCTTATTTCCAAACATTCCTTCATCGGTGTACCTATGGCATTATTGGCAACAAGAACGTTCGCCCCCTGTCCACTCAGGGGCCTTTTCGATAGTTCCCAGCTCATTAGTAACCAGCAAGTATTCACTTTAACAAAAATGGAGTCTCCATTAAAGATCAGCAAGATCAACCAACAGATCCATATAAAAGAGCCATGGACTCATCCGTTGAGGAACAACAAGGTCAATCAACCAGATCCATGCTCAAATTCAGAAAACAACTCTTACTCCTTGTTCCAAATATCTTTCCCGATGTACGTGTGGGTATCTTCGGTGACCCAGAGCCGGAGCACCGTATGGTGAGCACCCTCTAGGATCCTTCGCAGGTCACCTAGCCCTTCACTTATAGGCCGCTTCCTTGGTCCCTTATCCACTCTACCGGAAGCTCACCATTTAAATCAAACCTAGGTTGGTCAAGACCTCGGCGGACCTCGCTACGCGAGATGTCCTTCATTGACTCTCCGTCACAGCAGTTGCAACTTTAACAGATAGGTCTCCACGGCCTCATTCACAAGACGGTCAAAATGCTTCCCCAGCATTCTTGACATAAAACAATCATTTAAAAATAGATTTCACATACAAATACAGTTCCACCAATATTTCTATCTTTTCTCATCACTCCACATCCTTTCACATTAGACCCCATCTTTTCTCATCTTCCCACAAAATTTTTTTTCTTCATCAATCCCTATCACATCACATCATTCCCACATAAAATCACATCCAATCACATTATCCACACATCAATCCACATCATCCATACATCCATCCACATCAATCCACATCATCCATACATCCATCCACATCAATCCACATTATCCACACATTCATCCACATTATCCATACATCCATCCACATTAATCCACATTATCCACACATCCATACATCCATTCACGTCAATCCACATTATCCACACATCAACCCACATCATCCATACATCTATTCACGTCAATCCACATTACCCACACATTAATCCACATCATCCATACATCCATTCACGTCAATCCACATTATCCACACATCATCCATACATCCATCCACGCTAATCCACATTACCCACACATCAATCCACATCATCCACACATCCATCCACATCATCCACTTCAATCCACATTATCCACTCATCCATCCACATCAATTCACATTCATTTCATAAGTATTCCCATTCTCATCTAATCACATCTTTTTCTATCTCATCACTTATTTCCTCATTTATCCTTATCAGATCTCATCTACTTGCATCTACCCCCATACATCTCATCACTTCACATACATTAACAGTTTACATCGCATCTTATCACATCCATTTCACATCACATCTCATTCATTCACATCCCGATTCACATGCTAACACATTCATTCATGTCTTTTATCGTTCGTTCACATCCCAATTCACATCACATCACATCCATTCACATCCCTTATCATTCATTCATATCTCGATTCACATGCTATCACATTCATTCACATCCTATATCATTCATTCACATCTCGATTCACATGCTAACACATTCATTCACATCCTATATCATTCATTCACATCCCGATTCACATGCTAACACATTCATTCACATCTTATATCATTAATTTACATTCCTGATTCACATGCTAACACATTCATTCACATCTTATATCATTAATTTACATCCTAATTCACATGACATCACATCTCATCTATTCATTCACATTTATCTGATTCACATCACATCTATTTACCTCTTATTCTCATCACTTCTATTCTCATCACATCCATTCTCTATTCATTCTCATCTATCTGATTCATATCACATTTTATCACATCTATTTATAGAATGTAAGAGAATTTTTATTTTTGATATAAAGATTCTTTACGCATCTATTAAGGCATAAGAACAACTTCAGTGGAAAATAACACTTTTATAAAAATCCGTTTATGCATATATTTATGCATAAATTCAATTTTAAGGAGAATAACTCTTTTGAAATAAAAATAAATTTCTTTATGCATCTTTCTATGCATAAAATCAAAATTAATGAGAGTAATTCTTTTGAAATAAAAATAAATTTCTTTATGCATCTTTCTATGCATAAAATCGAAATTAATGAGAATAACTATTTTGAAATAAAAAGAAAATTTCTTTATGCATCTTTCTATGCATAAAATCAAAATTAATGAGAATAACACTTTTGAAAGAAAAATAAATTTCTTTATGCATCTTTCTATGCATAAAATCAAAATTGATGAGAATATTTCTTTTGAAAAAAATATATTTATGCATCTTTCTATGCATAAAATCAAAATTGATGAGAATAACTCTTTTGATATAAAAATAAATTTCTTTATGCATCTTTCTATGCATAAAATCAAAATTGATGAGAATAACTCTTTTGAAATAAAAATAAATTTCTTTATGCATCTTTCTATGCATAAAATCAAAATTGATGAGAATAACTCTTTTGAAATTTAAAAAAAAATCTTTATGCATCTTTCTATGCATAAAATCAAATTTGATGAGAATGACTCTTTTGAAATAAAAATAAATTTCTTTATGCATCTTTCTATGCATAAAATCAAAATTTGATGAAAGTAATGCTTTTATAATTTAAAAAATTATTTTATGCATCTATTTATGCATAAATTCAATTTTAATGAAAGTAACACTTTTATAATAAAAAATTTCTTTTAAGCATTTATTTATGCATAAAAATCAATTTTGATGAAAGTAACACTTTTATAATTAAAATATTTTCAATATGCATCTTTTTATGCATAGAAATTAATTCTAATGAAAATAACACTTTCATTCATTCACATCCTATATCATTCATTCACATCTCGATTCACATGCTAACACATTCATTCACATCCTATATCATTCATTCACATCCCGATTCACATGCTAACACATTCATTCACATCCTATATCATTCATTTATATCCTGATTCACATGACATCACATCTCATCTATTCATTCACATTTATCTGATTCACATCACATGTTATCACATCTATTTACCTCTCATTCTCATCATTTCTATTCTCATCACATCCATTCTCTATTCATTCTCATCTATCTGATTCATATCACATCTTATCACATCTATTTATAGAATGTAAGAGAATTCTTATTTTTGATATAAAGAATCTTTACGCATCTCTTTATGCATAAGAACAACTTCCGTGGAAAATAACACTTTTATTATAAAAATCCATTTATGCATCTATTTATGCATAAATTTAATTTTGAGGAGAATAACACTTTCAAAATAAAAATAAATCTTTAATGCATCTTTCTATGCATAAATTCAATTTTAATGAGAATAACTCTTTTGAAATAAAAATAAATTTCTTTATGCATCTTTCTATGCATAAAATCAAAATTTGATGAGAATAACACTTTTGGAATAAAAATAAATTTCTTTATGCATCTTTCTATGCATAAAATCAAAATTGATGAGAATAACTCTTTTGAAATAAAAATAAATTTCTTTATGCATATTTCTATGCATAAAATCAAATTTGATGAGAATAACTCTTTTGAAATAAAAATAAATTTCTTTATGCATCTTTCTATGCATAAAATCAAAATTTGATGAAAATAGTGCTTTTATAATAATAAAAATTCTTTTATGCATCTATTTATGCATAAATTCAATTTTAATGAAAGTAACACTTTTATAATAAAAAAATTCTTTTATGCATCTACTTATGCATAAAAATCAAGTTTGATGAAAGTAACACTTTTATAATCAAAATATTCCCAATATGCGTCTTTCTATGCATAGAAATTTTTCAATTAGAATCCAAATCAACTCCTCAGTTCTCAACCAGAATTTAAATTCATATCAACCACATTTAAATTCATCATATGGATAGTATTAATGCTTATTGTTTAAAGTCTTAGATTTACTCGTATATACTGTCAGTAAAGAGCTGCAGGTATACTCTCAAAAGTGAGACCAAAGGGTAACACTAAAAATTCATAATGGCCGTAACGTGTCCCAAAAGCAGTTTTAGGAATATCTTCCTCTGTAATACAAATTTGATGAATAACCGGTTCACAAATCAATCTTTGTGAAACACTTAGCTCCTTGCAACCTATCAATAAGATTGTCTAATCTAGGCAATGAGTATTTATTTTTAATTGTAACCTTATTAAGATGTTTGTAATCAATACACATCCGCTAGGTGTGAGGTCCCTATCCCCACCGCGCAATGAATTCAGGGGTGCTAGCAGCGGAAGTAGCACTTCTTGCACGGGGCAAGGTCCCACACTCAGGGCCTCACCCATGAATATCCCGACAAGAGACCAATCCATCGGTTCTTCCAAAACTGAACCCGAAAAAACTTCCCTTGCCCGAAAAGCACGGGCGATTCCTCCAGAATAACTTTTCTCTAACGTAGTCAAAAGCCTTAACTAACTGAACTGATCTGACCAAACCCACAAGTCCCATAGTCAAATCAGGGAAAAGATTGTACTTGGATCATGGAGACCAACGCTTTTTTCCTCATTGAGAGGCACAACCGTTGATTCTTTCCCATAGAACAATTTTTGTCCGGGATTTACTTCATCTATCGAACCAGAACAGAATTGAGTCTCAATTTAGGGATCCATCAGTCCACCAGCCTAACCCCATCCAGTCCCATGGGTTAGCCAACCGCCCAACCACTGTAGTGATGGGATCCAATTAAGAATTTGGTTACTTAAAACTAGTCACACCACTTACACACCCAATATGAAATTGCCTTTTTTCACAAATTCAACAATCTTTAAAACAATCATTTAATGAAACCATAGTGTCACTGATCATAATCCTCTAGATATCCAGTTGAATCCTTATTTCCAAACATTCCTTCATCGGTGTACCTATGGCATTATTGGCAACAAGAACGTTCGCCCCCTGTCCACTCAGGGGCCTTTTCGATAGTTCCCAGCTCATTAGTAACCAGCAAGTATTCACTTTAACAAAAATGGAGTCTCCATTGAAGATCAGCAAGATCAACCAACAGATCCATATAAAAGAGCCATGGACTCATCCGTTGAGGAACAGCAAGGTCAATCAACCAGATCCATGCTCAAATTCAGAAAACAACTCTTACTCCTTGTTCCAAATATCTTTCCCGATGTATGTGTGGGTATCTTCGGTGACCCAGAGCCGGAGCACCGTATGGTGAGCACCCTCTAGGATCCTTCGCAGGTCACCTAGCCCTTCACTTATAGGCCGCTTCCTTGGTCCCTTATCCACTCTACCGGAAGCTCACCATTTAAATCAAACCTAGGTTGGTCAAGACCTCGGCGGACCTCGCTACGCGAGATGTCCTTCATTGACTCTCCGTCACAGCAGTTGCAACTTTAACAGATAGGTCTCCACGGCCTCATTCACAAGACGGTCAAAATGCTTCCCCAGCATTCTTGACATAAAACAATCATTTAAAAATAGATTTCACATACAAATACAGTTCCACCAATATTTCTATCTTTTCTCATCACTCCACATCCTTTCACATTAGACCCCATCTTTTCTCATCTTCCCACAAAATTTTTTTTCTTCATCAATCCCTATCACATCACATCATTCCCACATAAAATCACATCCAATCACATTATCCACACATCAATCCACATCATCCATACATCCATCCACATCAATCCACATCATCCATACATCCATCCACATCAATCCACATTATCCACACATTCATCCACATTATCCATACATCCATCCACATTAATCCACATTATCCACACATCCTTACATCCATTCACGTCAATCCACATTATCCACACATCAACCCACATCATCCATACATCTATTCACGTCAATCCACATTACCCACACATTAATCCACATCATCCATACATCCATTCACGTCAATCCACATTATCCACACATCATCCATACATCCATCCACGCTAATCCACATTACCCACACATCAATCCACATCATCCACACATCCATCCACATCATCCACTTCAATCCACATTATCCACTCATCCATCCACATCAATTCACATTCATTTCATAAGTATTCCCATTCTCATCTAATCACATCTTTTTCTATCTCATCACTTATTTCCTCATTTATCCTTATCAGATCTCATCTACTTGCATCTACCCCCATACATCTCATCACTTCACATACATTAACAGTTTACATCGCATCTTATCACATCCATTTCACATCACATCTCATTCATTCACATCCCGATTCACATGCTAACACATTCATTCATGTCTTTTATCGTTCGTTCACATCCCAATTCACATCACATCACATCCATTCACATCCCTTATCATTCATTCACATCTCGATTCACATGCTATCACATTCATTCACATCCTATATCATTCATTCACATCTCGATTCACATGCTAACACATTCATTCACATCCTATATCATTCATTCACATCTCGATTCACATGCTAACACATTCATTCACATCTTATATCAAATTTACATTCCTGATTCACATGCTAACACATTCATTCACATCTTATATCATTAATTTACATCCTAATTCACATGACATCACATCTCATCTATTCATTCACATTTATCTGATTCACATCACATCTATTTACCTCTTATTCTCATCACTTCTATTCTCATCACATCCATTCTCTATTCATTCTCATCTATCTGATTCATATCACATTTTATCACATCTATTTATAGAATGTAAGAGAATTCTTATTTTTGATATAAAGATTCTTTACGCATCTATTAAGGCATAAGAACAACTTCAGTGGAAAATAACACTTTTATAAAAATCCGTTTATGCATATATTTATGCATAAATTCAATTTTAAGGAGAATAACTCTTTTGAAATAAAAATAAATTTCTTTATGCATCTTTCTATGCATAAAATCAAAATTAATGAGAGTAATTCTTTTGAAATAAAAATAAATTTCTTTATGCATCTTTCTATGCATAAAATCGAAATTAATGAGAATAACTATTTTGAAATAAAAAGAAAATTTCTTTATGCATCTTTCTATGCATAAAATCAAAATTAATGAGAATAACACTTTTGAAAGAAAAATAAATTTCTTTATGCATCTTTCTATGCATAAAATCAAAATTGATGAGAATATTTCTTTTGAAAAAAAAATATTTATGCATCTTTCTATGCATAAAATCAAAATTGATGAGAATAACTCTTTTGATATAAAAATAAATTTCTTTATGCATCTTTCTATGCATAAAATCAAAATTGATGAGAATAACTCTTTTGAAATAAAAATAAATTTCTTTATGCATCTTTCTATGCATAAAATCAAAATTGATGAGAATAACTCTTTTGAAATTTAACAAAAAATCTTTATGCATCTTTCTATGCATAAAATCAAATTTGATGAGAATGACTCTTTTGAAATAAAAATAAATTTCTTTATGCATCTTTCTATGCATAAAATCAGAATTTGATGAAAGTAACGCTTTTATAATTTAAAAAATTATTTTATGCATCTATTTATGCATAAATTCAATTTTAATGAAAGTAACACTTTTATAATAAAAATTTTCTTTTAAGCATTTATTTATGCATAAAAATCAATTTTGATGAAAGTAACACTTTTATAATTAAAATATTTTCAATATGCATCTTTTTATGCATAGAAATTAATTCTAATGAAAATAACACTTTCATTCATTCACATCCTATATCATTCATTCACATCTCGATTCACATGCTAACACATTCATTCACATCCTATATCATTCATTCACATCCCGATTCACATGCTAACACATTCATTCACATCCTATATCATTCATTTACATCCTGATTCACATGACATCACATCTCATCTATTCATTCACATTTATCTGATTCACATCACATGTTATCACATCTATTTACCTCTCATTCTCATCATTTCTATTCTCATCACATCCATTCTCTATTCATTCTCATCTATCTGATTCATATCACATCTTATCACATCTATTTATAGAATGTAAGAGAATTCTTATTTTTGATATAAAGAATCTTTACGCATCTCTTTATGCATAAGAACAACTTCCGTGGAAAATAACACTTTTATTATAAAAATCCGTTTATGCATCTATTTATGCATAAATTTAATTTTGAGGAGAATAACACTTTCAAAATAAAAATAAATCTTTAATGCATCTTTCTATGCATAAATTCAATTTTAATGAGAATAACTCTTTTGAAATAAAAATAAATTTCTTTATGCATCTTTCTATGCATAAAATCAAAATTTGATGAGAATAACACTTTTGGAATAAAAATAAATTTCTTTATGCATCTTTCTATGCATAAAATCAAAATTGATGAGAATAACTCTTTTGAAATAAAAATAAATTTCTTTATGCATATTTCTATGCATAAAATCAAATTTGATGAGAATAACTCTTTTGAAATAAAAATAAATTTCTTTATGCATCTTTCTATGCATAAAATCAAAATTTGATGAAAATAGTGCTTTTATAATAATAAAAATTCTTTTATGCATCTATTTATGCATAAATTTAATTTTAATGAAGGTAACACTTTTATAATAAAAAAATTCTTTTATGCATCTACTTATGCATAAAAATCAAGTTTGATGAAAGTAACACTTTTATAATCAAAATATTCCCAATATGCGTCTTTCTATGCATAGAAAATTTTCAATTAGAATCCAAATCAACTCCTCAGTTCTCAACCAGAATTTAAATTCATATCAACCACATTTAAATTCATCATATGGATAGTATTAATGCTTATAATTTAAAGTCTTAGATTTACTCGTATATACTGTCAGTAAAGAGCTGCAGGTATATTTGACATTTTTGGCTTCTCGGTTGATCCTCATTAGCCAATTCGCTCTGATACTAGCTGTATGGTCCCTATCATTGCTGCGCAACGAATTCAGGGGTGCAGCAATGGAAGTAGCACTTCTTGCACGAGGAAGATTCCCACACTTGGGGCCTTGCCCCCACGAATATCCGGACAAGAGACTAATCCATCAAAGCACGGGTGAATTCTCTAGGAGGATAACTTTTCTCTAACGTAGTCAAAAGCCTTAACTAACTGAACTGATCTGACCAAACCCGTAAGTCCCATAGTCAGATCAGGGAAAAGATTGTACTTAGATCATAGAGACCAACGCTTTTTTCCTCATTGAGAGGCACAGCCATTGATTCTTTTCCATAGAACAATTTTTGTCCGGGATTTACTTCATCTATCGAACCAGAACAGAATTTAGTCTCAATTTAGGGATCCATCACTCCAGCCATCCAGTCCCATGGGTTAGCCAACCACCCAGCCACCACTGTAGTGATGAGATCCAATTAAGAATTTAGTTAGGTTGTCTCGGGTACCAGGGAAAAGAGTTCCCAGGCCCCTTAGCCGGATATTCATGCAAACTTAAAACTAGTCACACCACTTACACACCCAATATGAAATTGCCTTTTTTACAGATTCAACAATCTTTAAAACAATCATTTAATGAAACCATAGTGTCAGTGATCATAATCCTCTAATTATCCAGTTGAATCCTTATTTCCAAACATTCCTTCATCGGTGTACCTATGGCATCATTGGCAACTAGAATGCTCACCCCCTGTCCACTCTCAGGGGCCTTTTTGATAGTTCCTAGCTCATAGGAACCGGCAAGTATTCACTTTAACAAAAATGGAGTCTCCATTGAAGATCAGCAAGATCAACCAACAGATCCATATAAAAGAGCCATGGACTCATTCGTTGAGGACCAGCAAGGTCAATCAACCAGATCCATGCCCGAATTTAGAAAATAACTCTTACTCTTTTTTCCAAATATCTTTCTCGACGTACATGTGGGTATCTTCGGTGACCCTGAGCCCGAGCACCGTATGGTCAGCACCATCTAGGATCCTTTGCAAGTCACCTAGCGCTTCACTCATAGGCCGCTTCCTTGGTCCCTCATCCACTCTACCGGTAGCTCACCATTTAAATCAAACTGAGGTTGGTCAAGACCTCGACCGACCTTGCTACGCGAGATGTCCTCCGTTGACTCTCTGTGAGCAGTTGTAACTTTAACAGATAGGTCTCCACACGACCTCATTCACAAGACGGTCAAAATGCTTCCCCAACATTCTTGACATAAAACAGATTTCACATACAAATACAGTTTCAACAATATTTCCATCTTTTCTCATCACTGCACATCCTTTCACATTAGACCCAACCTTTTCTCATCTTCCCACAAATTTTTTTTTCTTCATCGATCCCTATCACATCATATAATTCCCACATCAAATCACATCCAATCGCATCATCCGCACATCAATCCACATCATGCATACATCCATCCACATCATCAACATCAATCCACATCATCCATACATCCCATCCACATCAATCCACATTATCCACACATCCATCCACATCATCCATACATCCATACATCCATTCACGTCAATCCACATTATCGAGACACCAATCCACATCATCCATACATCCATTCACGTCAATCCACATTATCCAAACATTAACCCACATCATCCATACATCTATTCACGTCAATCCACATTACCCACACATCAATCCACATCAATCCACATTATCCACACATCAATCCACATCATCCATACATCCATTCACGTCAATCCACATTATCCACACATCAGCCCACATCATCCATACATCCATCCACGCCAATCCACATTACCCAAACTTCAATCCACATCATCCATACATCCATCCACATCATCCACTTCAATCCACATTATCCACTCATCCATCCACATCAATTCACATTCATTTCATAAGTATTCCCATTCTCATCTAATCAAATTTTCTATCTCATCACTTATTTCCTCATTTATCCTCATCAGATCTCATCTACCTGCATTTACCCATACATCTCATCACTTCACATACATTAATATCTATCCAGTTTACATCGCATCTTATCACATCCATTTCACATCACATCTCATTCATTCACATCTCGATTCACATGCTAACACATTCATTCACGTCCCTTAACGTTCATTCACATCTTGATTCACATCACATCACATCCATTCACATCCCTTATCATTCATTCACATCCCGATTCACATGCTATCACATTCATTCACATCCTATATCATTCATGCACATCCCGATTCACATGCTAACACATTCATTCACATCTCGATTCACATGCTCACATTCATTCACATCTTATATCATTCATTTACATCCTGATTCACATGACATCACATCTCATCTATTCATTCACATTTATCTGATTCACATCACATCTCATCACATCTATTTACCTCTCATTCTCATCACTTCTATTCTCATCACATCCATTCTCTATTCATTCTCATCTATCTGATTCATATCACATCTATTTATAGAATGTAAGAGAATTCTTATTTTTGATATAAAGATTCTTTACGTATCTATTAATGCATAAGAACAACTTCAGTGGAAAATAACACTTTTATAAAAATCCGTTTATGAATCTATTTATGCATAAATTCAATTTTAAGGAGAATAACTCTTTTGAAATAAAAATAAATTTCTTTATGCATCTTTCTATGCATAAAATCAAAATTAATGAGAGTAATTCTTTTGAAATAAAAATAAATTTCTTTATGCTTCTTTTTATGCATAAAATCAAAATTAATGAGAATAACTATTTTGAAATAAAAAGAAAATTTCTTTATGCATCTTTCTATGCATAAAATCAAAATTAATGAGAATAACACTTTTGAAAGAAAAATAAATTTCTTTATGCATCTTTCTATGCATAAAATCAAAATTGATGAGAATAACTCTATTGAAATAAAAATAAATTTCTTTATGCATCTTTCTATGCATAAAATCAAAATTGATGAGAATAACTCTTTTGAAATAAAATTAAATTTCTTTATGCATCTTTCTATGCATAAAATCAAAATTGATGAGATTAACTCTTTTGAAATAAAATTAAATTTCTTTATGCATCTTTCTATGCATAAAATCAAATTTGATGAGAATAACTCTTTTGAAATAAAAATAAATTTCTTTATGCATCTTTCTATGCATAAAATCAAAATTTGGTGAAAGTAACGCTTTTATAATTAAAAAATTTCTTTTATGCATAAATTCAATTTTAATGAAAGTAACACTTTTATAGTAAAAAAATGCTTTTATGCATCTATTTATGCATAAAAATTATTTTTTTTGAAAGTAACACTTTTATAATCAAACTATTCGCAATATGCATCTTTCTATGCATAGAAATTAATTCTGATGAAAATAACACTTCTATAATAAAAATATTTCTAATATGCATTTTTCTATGCTTAGAATAAAAATAACACTTTTAGAATACACAAGCGGTGGGGATTACTCTTTTTGAATAATAAAAAGATAATACTTACTTCACCAAATTTAAATTTTTTTTACCATAACCTCCTTTGTATGGCTGACCATTTTCAAAATTTTCACTCTAAAATTTACTAGAAATTATCCAAGATGATTTAAATCATTCTAATCTAATCAACTTTCACTTTATTAAGAGTGAACAATATGAAAAGTTTAATTCCATCAATTTGATTACACATCTAGGATAAAGAAAGGCTGAATTCAATAATGAAGAGAAGGGGGAAAGCCTTTCTAGCAAGGCATAACATCCATTTTCATTTTAAAGAAAGCAAAAATCAGAAAACCATAAAATAGAATAAGAAAAAGTAAAATTTCTAACTTACTAGGAGTTTTGTGAGCTTTCCTTTGGCTTGATGGTTTGAGGAATCTACTCTTGTTCTTTTGAAGAGGAAATAGTCAAAAACAAATGAATTATCAATGAAGTCACTGTTTTTAGCTCTGGGGAGGAGTAGAGTTACAGTGCATAAAAAACTATTAACCATTTACAAAGGGGGAGGCTTCATTTATAGGAAAAAGTGAGCCTCTAACCAAGCAAACTGACTCTAGAATTTTCTAGATCAATTTGGTCAATTTTTTTTACCATTTTTAGGTGAGTTTAGCTTACTTTTTGGATCTAGTTGAAGCAGGAGAGAGAAGAGATGAAAATATCTCATTATTTGTGAGTTTAAAACTCAACCACACATGTGAAATAGGCGTCTCCTTCATGAGGGGAATCCCCCACACTGAGGTGTCAAAAATGCATCATTTCTTCTAAATATCTCTTTTTAAAAAAACTAATAACCTTAGTCAACTCTTCATCTTATGTGAGCATTTACTCATTTTTGGGAGATTTTCTTTTATTCTTCCATTTATCTCCTCCCTACATTTGGATTAATCTAATTGGTCCATAGGAACCTTAATTCAAAAATTTCAGAAAATATGGACCCTTAGGCTAAGGTCCTTTTACCTGATTTCAATTTATTCCAATTGCACATTGGAAATTTCTTTTTTAATATCTATTTCAAGGGAAACCATTTTAGACACTAGGAGGATTTTTATATCCAAAAATATCTCAAATTTGAATTACCTCCCTCTAGATATTTTCTCTCTCTAGGTCAAAACAGGATAAAACAGGATCTTTCTTTTATTTCAGAGAGGGGAATAATTTATAAGATCAAAAGGGGAGGTTCTTACACTTGCACACCTCAAAAGCCAAAGGGAGGAATCTTACATCCTTCCCCACTTAAAAAACGCGAGATGTCCTCATCTCGCAAAATTAGAGGAGAATTTTTTTCCTTAAGATCCAACTGATTCTGGGGCTCCTTATAGTCTGGTGAACCTAAGAGAATCCTAGGATAAAGATCCCTTATATAAAACTCATCATCAGATAATAATTCACTCAGATCATAACATTCAAATCCTTATCACAATAATGGTCCATTAGACCGAGATTTCTATCTGAACAGTCCTTCATGGAAATTTGCAATTATACAGCTTTTTAATTTGACATGCCTTAACTTGATCCAATGGGTCAAGTGTTAACAACAACAACCTTTGCTAGCACAATCCACTAATCTCATAGTGATTTGCTAAAGTCATTAACATCATTCCAGCTAACAAACATTATCACAGGGACTCGTCCCATTCATCCTCATTATTGTGGTTTTGCTTAGTTTATTACATTTCAACCAAAAATTCAAGAATCTTCATTTTTCAATCAGAATCCAAATCAACTCCTCAGTTCTCAACCAGAATTTAAAATCATATCAACCACATTCGAATTCATCATCTGGATAGTATTAATGCTTATAATTTCAAGTCTTAGATTTACTCGTATATACTGCCAGTAAAGAGCTGCAGTTATACCCTCGGTATATATGGGTAGTCACGGTCCTTGGAACTATAAGATAAATACTATCATGTCTATGCCTTAAGCAAGTCAGGGATTCCATACAATTGCGGTACTTCCATCTGAAGACCCAAATACCAATTTATGAATTTCAGTTTGAATATCAAATTGTATGAATTTTATCACACAATTACAACCTTTTACTGCTTCTTCATAAATTTTTGACATTTTTGGCTTCTCGGTTGATCCTCATTAGCCAATTCTCTTTGATACCAGCTGCTATGAGGTCCCTATCCCCACTGCGCAACGAATTCAGGGGTGCTAGTAGTAACGGAAGTAGCACTTCTTACGCGGGGCAAGGTCCCACACTTGGGGCCTCGCCCACACGGATATCCGGACAAGAGACTAATCCATCGGTTCTTCCAAAATCGAACCTGGAAAAACTTCCCTTGCCTAGAAAGCACGAGTAATTCCTCCAGGATAACTTTTCTCTAGCGTAGTCAAAAGCCTGAACTAACTGAACTGATCTAACCGAACCCGTAAGTCCCATAGTAGTCAGATCAGGGAAAAGATTGTACTTGAATCATAGAAACCAACTCTTTTTTCCTCATTGAGAGGCACTGCCGTTGATTCTTTTCCATAGAACAATTTTTTTCCGGGATTTACTTCATCTATCGAACCAAAACAGAATTGAGTCGTCTCAATTTAGGGATCCATCAGTCCACCAGCCTAACCCCATCCAGTCCCATGGGTTAGCCAACCGCCCAACCACTGTAGTGATGGGATCCAATTAAGAATTTGGTTAGGTTGTCCCGGGTACCAGGGAAAAGAGTTCCCAGGCCCCCTAGGTAGCTGGATATTCATGCAAACTTAAAACTAGTCACACCACTTACACACCCAATATATTAAATTGCCTTTTTCATAGATTCAATAGTCTTTAAAACAATCATTTAATGAAACCATAGTGTCACTGATCATAATCCTCTAATTATCCAGTTGAATCCTTATTTCCAAACATTCCTTTATCGGTGTACCTATGGCATCATTGGAAACCAGAACGCTCACCCCCTCTCCACTCAGGGGCCTTTTTGATAGTTCCCAGCTCATTAGTAACCGGCAAGTATTCACTTTAACAAAAATGGAGTCTTTGTTGAAGATCAGCAAGATCAACCGACAGATCCATATAACAGAGCCATGGACTCATCCGTTGAGGAACAGCAAGGTCAATCAACCAGATCCATGCCCGAATTCAGAAAACAACTCTTACTCCTTGTTCCAAATATCTTCCCCGATGTACGTGTCGGTATCTTCGGTGACCCAAAGCCCGAGCACCGTATGGTCACAGCACCCTCTAGGATCCTTCGTCGCAGGTCACCTAGCGCTTCACTCATAGGCCACTTCCTTGGTCCCTCATCCACTCTACCAGAAGCTCACCATTTAAATCAAACCGAGGCTGGTCAAGACCTCGGTCGACCTTGCTATGCGAGACGTTCTCCATTGACTCTCCGTCTCAACAGTTGCAACTTTAACAATTAGGTCTCCACGACCTCATTCACAAGACGGTCAAAATGCTTCCCTAGCATTCTTGACATAAAATAGTCATTTAAAAACAGATTTCAAATACAAATAGAGTTCCAACAATATTTCCATCTTTTCTCATCACTCCACATCCTTTCACATTAGACCCCATCTTTTCTCATCTTCCCATAAATTTTTTTCTTCATCAATCCCTATCACTTCTCATCATTCCCACATCAAATCACATCCAATCGCATCTCCACATATCAATCCACATCATCCATACATCCATCCACATCATCCATACATCCATTCACGTCAATCCACATTATCCACATCATCCATACATCCATTCACGTGAATCCACATTATCCACACATCAACCCACATCATCCATACATCCATTCACGTCAATCCACATTACCCACACATCAATCCACATCAATCCACATCATCCATACATCCATTCACGTCAATCCACATTATCCACACATCAACCCACATCATCCATCCATCCATGCCAATCCACATTACCCACACATCAATCCACATCATCCATAAATCCATCACATCATCCACTTCGATTCACATTATCCACTCATCCATCCACATCAATCCACATTCATTCCATAAGTATTCCCATTCTCATCTAATCACATATTTTGCTATCTCATCACTATTTCCTCATTTATTCTCATCAGATCTCATCTACTTGCATCTACCCATACATCTCATCACTTCACATACATTAACATCTATCCAATTTACATCGCATCTTATCACATCACATCTCATTCATTCACATCCCGATTCACATGCTAACACATTCATTCCTCACGTCCCTTATCGTTCATTCACATCCCGATTCACATCACATCACATCTATTCACATCCCTTATCATTCATTCACATCATCCCGATTCACATACTATCACATTCATTCACATCCTATATTATTCATTCACATCCCGATTCACATGCTAACACATTCATTCACATCCTATACCATTCATTCACATCCCGATTCACATGCTAACACATTCATTCACATCCTATATCATTCATTTACATCCTGATTCACATGACATTACATCTCATCTATTCATTCACATTTATCTGATTCACATCACATCTCATCACATCTATTTACCTCTCATTCTCATCACTTCTATTCTCATCACATCCATTCTCTATTCATTCTCATCTATTTGATTCATATCACATCTATTTATAGAATGTAAGAGAATTTTTATTTTTGATATAAAGATTCTTTATGCATCTATTTATGCATAAGAACAACTTCAGTGGGAAATAACACTTTTATAAAAATCCGTTTATGCATCTATTTATGCATAAATTTAATTTTAACGAGAATAACTCTTTTGAAAATAAAATAAATTTCTTTATGCATCTTTCTATGCATAAAATCAAAATTAATGAGAGTAATTCTTTTGAAATAAAAAAAAATTTCTTTATGCATCTTTCTATGCATAAAATCAAAATTAATGAGAATAACACTTTTGAAATTAAGAATAAATTTCTTTATGCATCTTTATATTTATAAAATCAAAATTTATGAGAATAACTCTTTTGAAAAAAAAAATTCTTTATGCATCTTTCTATGCATAAATTTCAAATTGATGAGAATAACTATTTTGAAAAAAAAAATTTACTTTATTTATGCATCTTTCTATCCATGAAATCAAAATTGATGAGAATAAATCTTTTGAAAGAAAAATAAATTTCTTTATGCATCTTTCTATGCATAAAATCAAAATTGATGAGAATAACTCTTTTGAAATAAAATAAATTTCTTTATGCATCTTTCTATGCATAAAATCAAAGTTGATGAGAATAACTCTTTTGAAATCAAAATAAATTTCTTTATGTATCTTTCTATGCATAAAATCAAAATTGATGAGAATAACTCTTTTGAAATAAAAATAAAGTTCTTTATGCATCTTTCTATGCATAAAATCAAAATTGATGAGAATAACCCTTTTGAAATAAAAATAAAGTTCTTTATGCATCTTTCTATGCATAAAATCAAATTTGATAAGAATAGCTCTTTTGAAATAAAAATAAATTTCTTTATGCATCTTTCTATATATAATATTTAAATTTGATGAAAGCAATGCTTTTATAATAAAAAATTCTTTTATGCATCTATTTATGCATAAATTTAATTTTAATGAAAGTAACACTTTTATAATAAAAAAAATATTTTATGCATCTATTTATGCATAAAAATCAATTTTGATGAAAGTAACACTTTTATAATCAAAATATTCCCAATATGTATTTTTCTATGCATAGAAACTAATTCTAATGAAAATAACACTTTTATAATAAAAATATTTCTAATATGCATTTTTTTATGCATAGAATAAAATTAACACTTTTAGAATACACAAGCGGTGGGGATTACTCTTTTTGAATAATAAAAAGATAAAACTTTCTTCACAAAATTTAAGAAAATTTAACCATAACCTCCTTAACTCTAGAGGCTCCTCATTGTCTCTTTCTACATAATCCCAAAATCCTTTACGCATTAGGAAATTGGTCATTCTGAACTTCCAAGCATGGAAGTTATTATTATCCGGTTCTCTCACTAACAATTTGATTAATTCTGTCAGGCATGTTTTCCTGCAGCAATTAAATAACCTGCAAACAGACAACTTCTATATGTAACCTATAATACAATAATATTTCTTGTAATTACTGCACAACAACAGTACTTCAGCATAGCGCCTGTGTGTCACCGAATGTGACCAGAGTACATGTACATACACCTAGTATCAACAATACATGTGCAAACCCTATCTGCACTTCCAAAATGCACTGCTACACTGTAATAACCAGATTTCAAGCAGAAATAGTTCTCTACTAGAACTTCCAGAAAACTATCAAAAATACATTGCAGTGACAAAACGGGACCTGTAACACGCCCGAAACGCGAATCTGGCCAAAAAACATTGTCCAATAACAAGCAAACACACACACACACACACACACACACACACACACACAAACACAAGAGAGAGCAAGACACAAGAGAGAGATGGATAGCTGAATTTTCTTATATCTTCTTCTTCTCTACTCAACCAACAATAACATAAAGATAAGAGTACACACTATATGGGTTAGTACTCAACTACTACAATATAGAAGGGTCGGTCCATAATGTGAACTCGACTAAATGAGCTGGCGCTATAACTATGCCAGTCTCTAGTAATCGAAAATGGCTGTCACATAGCCTGTCATCCCACTGGCCGCATATCACCCATAATCTCACCAACCATGCCAGTGGTGTAGATGCGGAAGCTCTCACCCAGGCGGGGCATCAATGTCCACCGTAGCACTAGTTGAGCTTGATATCTCAACATACCGCTCAAATAGGGGCTGCTTCCCACTCTGGACACACCATTGCCTCGCATATCCTATTAACTACCCCACTTGGCAGCAACCCAATCTGAACTCTCAAAAGCCACCACCGCTGTTGAGCCCCCCCCGACAAAACTAACAGCATTAACCCTCCTAACAATGCACACATGGCAATCGCTCTCGAGAGTGGGTACCTAAAAAGGATTCTCATAGTGCAAGGGTATTATGAAGGTACTTCCACTATGTGGATCCCCTGATGATCCACTTCCCATACTCATATATCGGCAACACAAGCTCCTTGTCCCTCTTGCAACACAACCAATTTGACAACCCCAAGCCCACAGGGTATAGGGAAAATGCCATCCCAAACGTTCCCCAAGGCCAAACTATCCTCACTCACACCCTAAGCCTTGTCCAACAACAAATTCCCAGTGAATCCCAAAACCTTTGCTCAAGCTTCAACATTACTATGAGGGAAATTGCCAAATTTGGGTCCCCAAATCACCAAGGTACAAACTCCCTAATCTTGTCAGTCCACAGTTACCAACCCTCCAATGGAAGCCCAAAGTGGCCCTTGCCACTAATATTGCACAAGAGAAAGGGAAGCAAAAACTTCACGATGACCCCTTGCTCCCTAATCGAAGCCCACGGTCCATAACAATGATATACCCTTGACATCGGCTACTCCCCCACCCATCATTATCAGGATACCTTGGGGAGTACCCCACTCAACCCTTAATCTCTCCATTCTCAGCTAATATCTTGTTTACAAGCCCCTGAACTCCCCAAGGAGATACCAACCTTGCCATCAGCCGATTGGAACTGTCTCCTCCATTTGGTAAACTAGGCACGGAGTCAATACAAAACCCACAATGGAGTATTGGCTACATAGCCCAAGGGTACAAAACCTGTTTGTTTGCAAGGTGCCTAATTTTTTTTAAACCACGGTCATACCATTCTCATTCAACTTTGCCATGTCTTTACCATTCAGAAGTGTACACCCGTACTTTGGAAATGCCATGGCCGTACCAACCTCAACTCTAAATTCCATGACCATACCAACCTTAGATCCAAATGCAACGACCATTCCAACCTCAACTCCAAATGCCATGGCTGTACCAACCTTAACTTCAAATGCCATGTCCGCTTTTACCTTAACTCTAAATGCCATAGTCGTACCATCCTCAACTCTAAATCCCATGGCCGTACCAACCTCAACTCCAAATGCCACGACCGTTCCAACCTCAACCTCAACTTCCATGGCCGTACCAAAAAAAAATGCATGCCCGTACCAACGAGAAGCGTATGCCTGTACCCTAGAGTTTCCACACTCATACAAACTTTTTCCAATAGCTATGTCCTTATTAAAGCTATAAATATGGGTCCACCACTCCCATTTACTCATTTTTCTACTTTCAACCTACCCAAAATATTGCAAAAACATTTTTTGAGCTTTCACTTTGTATCCCTCATCCCCTGCACCCTGGCCGAGACTTCTGACTCCTCCCTAGTCCTCCTTGGAGGTTCACAAGCACCCCACCCTGAAAAAAGAGACAACTAGAAGGGGGATGCTTTGATGAGTATGGCCACCATCCCACCCAGTTGTCACATCTCAAAGAGACCCTCATGAAGTAGGTATGCGGCCACACGGTCCACTCCCTTATGAAGAATAATCATAAGGTGGAGCACAAGATCCTATACTACACAGGGCCCCACTACTGAGCTTTTTGTTGCCAATCTAGCCATTGTAGCCCGCCTCGAGCAGCTTAGGCTGCTTGACAGGATTTCAACCTTAGACCCTTGGGGGCCGACCTCTCTCTATGTGTCCAAGGCTACTACAAGTGCCCCCATGACCTTGACTAAAGTGCTCACACATACATCTACCACATGGCCTACATCTCATAGGTGGCTCAGAGGTGGTTTTACTCTGTTGGGGCAGGTTACATTGGGTTGTGGGGTTTCACTCTCTCTCTCTCTCTCAGCAAAGATGATCTGACTCCACTTCCTTAGGAGCCTCCATGAAGTTTGCTGATGTTGTTCCTTCTCCACTGGGTTTGCTATAGTAGCCCCTTGCCATGTGTCTTGGATTTCCACAGTTGTGGCAAGTGAAGGTCCTTCCTCCTACTCTGCCTCTTCCTTGTCCTCGTCCGCGAGAGAATCCTCCTCTCGGGTGAAGAATGCTTTATCTTCTCCTACTATTGAGTCGAGCCATTTCTTCTCTTTGCCTCTGGTCTCTTGCTCTAGTAGAGCTCCTTCTATCTCGTGTAGCTTCAATTCAGGTACTCTGTGCATTCATCTCTTCCCTCAACTAGCCCCCACCACAGATTTTTCCTCATGAGCAGATACATGGTTTTTGTTTGCCATGTGTAAAACTGCTCCCCATTAAATTTGGCTATTTCTTATGCCCATACTCATGATAATGTGAAGGGGGTCTTACCTCTTGATCCAATTTCAAGATTCAAGGGTAGTGTATACCCTTTTATAACTCAATCTAGTGTCTAGGAGATGATTACAACAGATTTATCAGCATAAAATCACCAAAAATTACATTAAATCAAGGGTAACTAATTTGTACGGAATGGTTGGAGTATTAAACCATCTTCGAATTGCAATCTGAAGTTATAGGGATCTGTATATCAGATACTAATGGTTAATTTGAACCCTCAATTGCACCAAAATATAGTGATTAGCATTGATTAGCAAATTAATCCTCTATTTTATGTGTAAAAAATAGAGTATGCGGGGAGTCCAGATCTGAGGCCTTAGAGTTCAAATGAGCTCAAATCCTTTCAAGGCCATCAATAGCAATTAGCCTAGATCTGAGGCCTTAGAGTTCAAATGAGCTCAAATCCTTTCAAGGCCATCAATAGCAATTAGCCTAGTAGAGGAGTAAGCCAAGAAACACAAGATTTGACCAAATATTGAATGCTTAATCTATGTTTTACCAAAGTCACCTCCAAATTTGATGAAGAGCTTGGATCTCATTGTAGACTTGATCAAATCAAATTATGTCTTCACCAGCTTGTAGAGCACCCTTGAAAACCTCTAGGGCCAAGAGGAATTAGAGCCATTGTATTTGATGAAGCAAAAATCTCAGATTCTCTCCAAAAAAAATGGTGCCTACTAAATCACATGGAACAGCAGCGTGCGCGCTGGCGGTTTGAGCTTCTGTTTGGATGGGCTAGAGCACAAGGATGTTAGCTATGTTTGGCTAAATTGGCTTGAGCTAATTTGATGTATGATGGGAGATAGAGCTCCTCCACCAGCTGGGGGTACAGAGGGTTTGTTGAAAAAGAGGTAAAAATATTAATTATATATTAATCCTAATTAGCTAGGTGATTAGCAAGATAATGGGCTCACTAATTGATGGATTCTAGGCTAGGATCTGATACCATGTTAAAATTACAGCAATGTGATGAGCTATGGTAGATCAAATGCTAGAATCAACATCATTAACAAAGAGATTAGATGATAATTAAGACATGATTAGTGAGCAATTAACTGATAGCTTAATGTAGGCATGGATAATAAAAAATAAACAAATTCTCATTAGGCTAATGCCTCAATTTATAGGGTTTACATCCAAGCACCCAATCCCACTGATTTCTCCTTGATTCACTCCACCTCTTTTGCTTGATTCTCTCCACCTCTCCCAGAATATCTCCACACCTCCTAAATCTCCTCATGCTACCCTTTATTCTCTCCCAGTATGTAAGATTCCTCCCTCTAGCTTTTTGAGCTGTGCAGGTGTAAGAACCTCCCCTTCTGATCTCTGAAATAAAAGAAAGATTCTGTTTTACCCTGTTTTGACCTAGAGAGAGAAAATGTCTAGAGGGAGGTAGTCCAAAATTGAGATATTTTTGGATATAAAAATCCTCCTAGTGTCTAACTTGAATTCCCCTGAAACAGAAATTCAAAAAGAACTTTCCAATGTGCAATTGGAATTAATTGGAAATGGGTATAAAGGACCTTAGCCTAAGGGTCTAGATTTTCAGAAATTTTTGGATTATGGTCCAATTAAGATTCCTATGGGTCAATAAGATCAATCCATGTGTGGGGAGAAGATAAATCCAATTTGTAAAAGAAAAATACCCAAAAATGAGTAAATGCTCATATAAGATGAAGAGTTGACTATGTACAAGGGTTATTAGTAAAAAACTATGAGTATTACTAAAAAAATGAGATATTTTGGGTATAATGATTCCATTTTGACACATGTGTAAGGAAGGGGAGTCCCTTCAAGGAGGCGCCTACTTCACATGCTTGAATGAGTTTTAAACTAAAAAATAATGTGATATTTTTATCTCTCCTCTCTCTTGGATCAAATCGAATAAAAAAGGAACCAAACTCTCTCTCTCTCACTCAAAGAATGGTCATTCCCATGACCTATTCTCAATCCAAATGAAGCTTCTCATGAAGCTTTTCCCTAATCCAAGAATAAATTCTATGCTTGTTTAATTGGAGGCCAAATTAATGGCTTTTTTATGCTTTTAAGTTAGTTATTTCATGAAAATTTATGATTCAATCCATAATGGGTTAATGATCCCATTAGGGATCATTCTAATCATATCCATAATGTTAAATTTCATTCTTTTAGAATAAATTGATATTCATCAGTAATAACAGCGGAGCTATGGCAAAATTTTTGTAAAAATTACACATAAAACATTTTCATTCAAAGTATAAAAAGAGGACTTCCTACCATATTCTAGGAATTATAATCCTAGATAAATTGATTGATTCTCATTGTAATCATAGAAATATTGATTTTTAGGTTTATGCATAATTAATGAATTTTTTAGATAAATTTATTTATCTATGAGAAATAAGTAAATGTTAAAAGAGGAATTCCCATTACATTTGGAATTCCATGATTGGATGGGAAAAGAGAATTTCCTATCATATTGGAATTATGGGATAATTCATTTAATTTCAAAAGTGAATTTTTAGATAAATTTATTTATCTATGAGAAATAAGTAAATGTTAAAAGAGGAATTCCCATTACAATTGGAATTCCATGATTAGATGGGAAAAGAGAATTTCCTATCATATTGAAATTATGGGATAATTCATTTAATTTCAAAAATGAATTTTTAGATAAATTTATTTATCTATGAGAAATAAGTAAATGTTAAAAGAGGAATTCCCATTACATTTGGAATTGCATGATTGGATGGGAAAAGAGAATTTCTTATCATATTGGAATTATGGGATAATTCATTAATTTCAAAGATGAATTTTTAGATAAATTTATTTATCTATGAGAAACATTTAAATGTCAAAAGAGGAATCCTTACGACATTTGGAATTCCATCATTTAGATGGACAAAGAGAAATTTCTAGTATATTGAAATAATGGATATTTTAAATGAATTTATTTTATAAGAAATATTTGATGGGAAAAGAGGAATTCCCATGGTAATTGGGATCCTAGAAATTAAATGGGAAGAAGAGGAATTTTTAGTATGAATTCGATTTATGATTATTTTACCATAAGAGGAAATATGGGTAGAATTGATTTCTATAGATCCCATGAATTCTTTTATTCAAAAGAAGAATATTGAATTTAGTTAAATAGAGCAATTGAGAAGCAATATGGAAATAATCCTGAGAAAATAATCTTTAATTTAGGCCAACGAATTGGTAGGAATTTAGAAAAAAAGTCCTATTATCGATATCAATCTGAAAAAAGCTATTAAAAGGTAATAGCATGAAAATGGGATGTAATAAAAAGTGTATGTGATGTGATAGGATGTGATAAGATGTGTAGGGGATGTGATCGGATAAGAATGGATGTGATAAGATGAGTATGTGATGTGATAGGATGTGATAAGATGAGTATGAGACGTAAAAGGATGTGATAAGATGTGTATGGGCTGTGATAGGATGAGAATGAATGTATGAATGTGGATGTGGATGTGGAAATGGATGTGTGGATGTATGAATGTGGATGTGGATGTGGATGTGGATGTATGAATGTGGATATGGATGTGGATATATGAATGTGGATGTGGAAATGGATGTGTGGATGTATGAATGTGGATGTGGATGTGGATGTATGAATGTGGAATGTGGATATAGATGTATGAATGTGAATGTGGATGTGGATGTGGATGTGGATGTGGAAATGGATGTATGAATGTGGATGTAGATGTATGAATGTGGATGTGGATGTGGATGTGGAAATGGATGTGTGGATGTGGATGTGGATGTATGAATGTATGAATGTGGATGTGGAAATGGATGTGTGGATGTATGAATGTGGATGTGGATGTATGAATGTAGATGTGGATGTGGATGTATGAATGAGAATGTGGATGTGGATGTATGAATGTGGAATGTGGATATGGATGTATGAATATGGAATGTGGATATGGATGTATGGATGAGAATGTGGATGTGGAAATGGATGTGTGAATGTATGAATATGGATGTGGATGTGGATGTATGAATGTGGATGTAGATGTGGATGTGGAAATGGATGTGTGGATGTATGAATGTGGATGTGGATATGGATGTATGGATGTGGATGTGGATGTGGATGTATGAAAGTGGATGTGGATGTGAACGTATGAATGTGGATGTGGATGTGAATGTATGAATGTGGATGTGAAAATGGATGTGTGGATGTATGAATGTGGATGTGGATGTGGATGTATGAATGTAGATGTGGATGTGGATGTATGAATGAGAATGTGGATGTGGATGTATGAATGTGGAATGTGAATATGGATGTATGAATGTGGAATGTGGATATGGATGTATGGATGAGAATGTGGATGTGGATGTATGAATGTGGAATGTGGATATGGATGTATGGATGTGGAATGTGGATATGGATGTATGGATGTGGATGTGGATGTAGATGTATGAATGTGGATGTGGAGACCGAATGTATGGATGTGGATGTGGATGTGGATGTGGATGTGTGGATGTATGAATGTGGATGTGGATGTGGATGTATGGATGTAGATATGGACTGTGGATGTGGATGTATGAATGTGGATGTGGATATGGATGTATGAATATGGATGTGAAAATGGATGTATGGATGTGGATGTGGATGTGGAAATGGATGTATGGATGTGGATGTGGATGTGGATGTGGATGTATGAATGTGGATGTGGATGTATGGATGTGGATATGGATGTGTATGTATGAATGCGGATGTGGATGTACGAATGTGGATGTGTATGTGGAATAATGAATGCGAATGTGTATGTGAAATGATGTGACGTCGATATGAGTGAATGGATGAGATGTGATGACATGTGAATTGGGATGTGAATAAATGATATGTGATGTGAATGAATCTGATGTGATGAGATGGAAAATGATGTGATTGGATGAGAATGAGTACACATATGAATTGAATGTGGAATAAGTAATGTGGACTGATGAGGGATAATGTGGAAAGACGAGAGTTCATTATAGAAACTGTAATTGTGACCTGTTTGTAAATGACTGTTTTATGTCAAGAATGCTAGGGAAGCATTTTGACCGTCTTGTGATTAAGGTCGTGGGTGGAGACCTAATTGATAAGGTTGCAATAGCTGGGACGGAGAGTCAACGGAGGACGTCTCGCGTAGCATGGTCGGACGAGGTCTTGACCAGCCTCGGTTCGATTTAAATGGTGAGCTTCCAGTACGGGACCAAGGAAGCAGCCTATGAGTGAAGTGTTAGGTGACCTGCAAAGGATCCTAGAGGGTGCTGACCATACGGTGCTCGGGCTCTGGGTTGCCAAAGATACCCACACGTGCATCGTGAAAGATACTGGAACAAGGAGTAAGAGTTGTTTTCTGAAATCGGGCATGGATCTGGTTGATTGACCTTGCTGGTCCTCAACGAATGTGTCCATGGCTCTTTTATATGGATCTGTTGGTTGATCTTGCTGATCTTCAATGGAGATTCCATCTTGATTTTTATAAGTGATTATATGGCCGGGTACTATGAGCTAGGAACTATTGAAAAGGCCCCTGAGTGGACAGGTGGTGAGTGTTCTGGTTGCCAATGATGCCATAGATACTCCGATGAAGGAATGATTGGAAATTAAGATTCAATCGGATATTTTGGAGGATTGTGATCAGTGATACTATGGTTTCATTAAATGATTGTTTTAAAGATGGCTGAATTTGTGAAAAAGGCAATTTCATATTGGGTGTGTAAGTGGCATGGCTAATGTTAAATTTGCATGAATATCCGCCTAGGGGGCTTAGGAACTCTTTTCCCTGGTACCCAGGACAAAACCTAACCAAATTCTAAATTGGATCCCATCACTATAGTGGTTGGGTGGTTGGCTAACCCATGGGACTGGATGGGGTTAGGCTGCACTGATGGATCCCTAAATCTGAGACTCAATTTTATTATGGTACGTTAGATAAAGTAAATCCCGGTCAAAAATTGTTATATGGAAAAGAATCAACGGCTGTGCCTCTCAATGAGGAAAAAAGCGTTGATCTCTATGATCCAAGTGCAAGTTCTTCCTTGATCTGACCAAGTGACTTTAGGTTCGATCGGCGGATCAGTTTGGTCAGTAATGACCTTGACTACATTAGAGTAAAATTTTATCCTGGAGGAATTGCCTGTGCTTTCTGGGCAAGGCAAGTTTTTTCGAGTTCGGCTTTGGAAGAACCGAGGAATTAGTCACCTGTCCGAATATCCGTGGTGGGCGAGGCCCCGAGTGTGGGACCCTGCCCCGTGCAAGATGTGCTACTTCCGTTGCTAGTACCCCGAATCCGTTGTTTGTGCGGTGGGGATGGGGATCTTACAGCTCGTATCAGAGCAATTTGACTAATAAGGATCAACCAAAAAGCCAAAAATGTCAAAAATTTATGAAGTAGCAGTATAAGATCAGAATTGTGTGATGAAATTCATACAAATTGTTATTTGAACTGAAATTCATAAATTAGTAATTGGGTCTTCAGATGGAAGTACCACAATTGCATGGAATCCTGACTTGCTTGAGGCCTAGACATGATGGTCTTTTTCTTATAATTCCAAGGACCGTGACTACCCGTATATACCGAGTGTATAACTGTAGCTCTTTACTGGCAGTATATACGAGTAAATATAAGACTTGAAATTATAAGCATTAATGCTATCCAGGTGATGAATTCGAATGTGGTTGATATGATTTTTAATTCTGGTTGTGAACTGATGAGTTGATTTGGATTCTGATTGAAAAATGATGATTCTTGAAATTTGGTTGAAATGTAATAAGCCGAGCAAAACCACAATGAGGATGAATGGGATGTTAAGAGAACGTGGTGCTCATGCTAGATCAAGTGTGTGGAGGAGAGGGACTCTCAAAATACAAGAAAAATATCTTGCTTATTAAGTTGTTTATGAATACAACTAGGCCTTGCTCCATCATACAAAATGCCTCCTAGCTCCACCTTTAAATAGATGAGCTAGTGGACCTTAAGTCCCTTCACACTCACACCCTTCTCTTCCCCTTCTACATAACCTTAGTCTCTTAATACCCCCCCTCAATACCAACTATGAAAGAAAATTGGAATAGGTGGTATTGGATATAGGTTGCCTTTATAACATTAGGCGTACAAGGTTTGGAATATAGGTGGTGTGGTTATCTAAGTCTTTATTTGTTTGTCGATGAAGATGTACTTCTTGATGATGGTGCACCCCACTCTTTGTGCTTGCTTAACCTCTTGTAGTTGACATGCAAAAATTACATAAAAACCATTAAAATTAAGCATAGATGGAAATTTATGCATTTCCTTACTACCATTCATCAATTAACTTCAATAGCATTAAAAAGCCATTCCATTTAAGTTTCTCAAGCTTGAGAGGGGTTGAGAGAAGAGAAACATTGAGAAATTATAGAAAAAGATCAAAATTCACCCTTTACCTTACAAATTGCTTGATTCTTTGATCACGGTAGAGGCCAGCACCATCACCTTTCAAAAGGTTTTTATTCCCAGAAGATGATTCCAACCTTCCTCCACCTAAGAGATATCAGGGTCAAACCCAGGATATGGGAAGTTCCAGAATGGAAGAAATGTCCTTTTCTCGAAACTCAATCCCTTGGATTTCAACTTCAGAAGTTTCACCCTTGAACAAGAGAGTGAAATGCTATAACTGTCAAAGATTTGCCCCTAAAACAAAAATTCAAAAAGAATTTTCCAATGTACAATTGGAATTAATTGGAAATGGGTATAAAGGACCTTAGCCTAAGGGTCTAGATTTTCAAAAAAATTTGGATTATGGTCTAATTAAGGTTCCTATGGGCCAATAAGATCAATCCATGTGTGGGGAGGAGATAAATCCAATTTGTAAAAGAAAAATACCCAAAAATGAGTAAATGCTCACATAAGATGAAGAGTTGACTATGTACAAGGGTTATTAGTAAAAAACTATGAGTATTACTAAAAAAATGAGATATTTTGGGTATAATGATTCCATTTTGACACATGTGTAAGGAAAGGGAGTCCCTTCAAGGAGGCGCCTACTTCACATGCTTGAATGAGTTTTAAACTAAAAAATAATGTGATATTTTTATCTCTCCTCTCTCTTGGATCAAATCGAATAAAAAAGGAACCAAACTAGATCCAAATCTGGTCCAAATTCAACCAAATTAAATCTGGAAAATTCTAGAAATCAGTTTTGGTCTTGGTTAGAGCCTCCCTCTCCTATAAATAGAACCTGAGCCCTTTGTAAAAAAAGGAGGAGAATTATACTATGCCAGAATTATGCTGAAATAATGATAATTTTTACTATTCTCTAAAATTCTCTCCAAATTGAAGAAATTGGATCTTCCCTCTTTCTTCAATCTCCATTGGCGGCTCCATCAGCATACCAAACCAATTGATTGGTTGGGGGCCTCTATCGTGATCAAAGAATCAAGCAATTTGTAAGGTAAAGGGTGAATTTTGATCTTTTTCTATAATTCAATGTTTCTCTCTTCTCAACACCTCTCAAGCTTGAGAAGCTTAATTGGAATGGCTTTTTAATGCTATTGAAGTTAATTGATGAATGGTAGTAAGGAAATGCATAAATTTCCATCTCCTAAATGGAGACTCCTCATGCTACCCTTTATTCTCTCCCAGTATGTAAGATTCCTCCCTCTAGCTTTTTGAGGTGTGCAGGTGTAAGAACCTCCCCTTCCGATCTTATAATTATTCCCCTCTCTGAAATAAAAGAAAGATTCTGTTTTACCCTATTTTGATCTAGAGAGAGAAAATATCTAGAGAGAGATAGTCCAAAATTGAGATATTTTTGGATACAAAAATCCTCCTAGTGTCTAAAATGAATTCCCCTGAAACAAAAATTCAAAAAGAACTTTCCAATGTGCAATTGGAATTAATTGGAAATGGGTATAAAGGACCTTAGCCTAAGGGTCTAGATTTTCAGAAATTTTTGGATTATGGTCCAATTAAGGTTCTTATGGACCAATAAGATCAATCCATGTGTGGGGAGGAGATAAATCCAATTTGTAAAAGAAAAATATCCAAAAATGAGTAAATGCTCACATAAGATGAAGAGTTGACTATGTACAAGGGTTATTAGTAAAAAACTATGAGTATTACTAAAAAAATGAGATATTTTGGGTATAATGATTTCATTTTGACACATGTGTAAGTAAGGGGAGTCCCTTCAAGGAGGCTCCTACTTCACATGCTTGAATGAGTTTTAAACTAAAAAATAATGTGATATTTTTATCTCTCCTCTCTCTTGGATCAAACCGAATCAAAAAGGAACCAAACTTCAGTTCACAACCTGAATTAAAAATCATATCAACCACATTCGAATTCATCATTTGGATAGCATTAATGCTTATAATTTCAAGTCTTAGATTTACTCATATATACCGCCAGTAAAGAGCTGCAGTTGTTCAAGGGTGGAACTTTTGAAGTTGAAATCCAGGGGATTGAGTTTCGAGAAAATGACATTTCTTCCATTCTGGAACTTCCCATATCCTGGGTTTGACCCTGATATCTCTTAGGCGGAGGAAGGTTGGAATCATCTTCTGGCGGGACTTTGACATCAAAGGCTTTGGCGAAATCCTTCGCCATTCGAACTGCTTCAGCCATGGAAACTGGCTTGGCATTCTTCACCAAGATATTCAAAGGTTCGTTCAGTCCCCGAATGAACCTGGCCATCAGCTATTCTTCATCCAGCGGAGGCGAGTATCTGAGGAGAAGAGCGAATGCTTGGTGATATGCTTCAATAGTTTTACTCCCCTGGGTTAACTCTAAGAATTCGTTCATCTTTGTTTCTAAAAAGCCAAGAGGACAAAACCTCGTCCTTAGGTAAATTTTGAGATCAGTCCAGGATTGGGTATTTTGGTCGAGACGGTTTGTCTCGCAGTGATTCCTCCACGCAACCCTGGCCGTTTCCACAATCTTTAACCTGGCAAGAGGCATCTTGCTTCTCTCATTGTAGCCAGTTACATCAAAGTATTCCTCCATGGCCTCAATCCACTTTTCTATAACTTCACACAGGACAGAACCTCGTCCTTAGGTAAATTTTGAGATCAGTCCAGGTTTGGGTATTTCGGTCGAGACGGTGTGTCTTGCAGTGATTCCTCCATGCAACCCTGGCCATTTCCACAATCTTTAACCTGGCGAGAGGCATCTTGCTTCTCTCATTGTAGCCAGTTACATCAAAGTATTCCTCCATGGCCTCAATCCACTTTTTACAACTTCACCTAACTATTCCCCTTCACCCCTGAAGGGACTAGGCTGCGAACTATGAAGAGTTTTACGAACATCTAGGTCAAGCTCTTCTTCATCGAGTTAACATTTTTACCATGACGACCTCGATCCATATTCCTATCAATACAAAAATTCTTGTTAAGTTTGGATGTGAATGTGATGAGATGTGGATGAAATGTGATGTGATGTGATGTGAATATATGTGGATGTGAATGTGAATGTGAATAGATGTGAATGAGATGTGATGATATGTATGGGTGTGATGTGATGTAAATAGATGAGAATAAGATGTGAAGTGATAGATGTGAATGTGAATGAGATGTGATGATATGTATGGGTGTGATGTGATGTAAATGGATGAGAATAAGATGTGAAGTGATAGATGTGAATGTGAATGAATGGATGGATATGGATAGACGTGCATGTAAATGACTGGATAGATGTGGATGAATGAGATGGGATGTGTATGGATGTGATGAGATGTGGATGGAATGAATGAGATATGATGTGGATAGATGTGGATGTGAGGTAATGTGGATGGAATGAATGAGATATGATGTGGATAGATGTGGATGTGATGTAATGTGGATGGAATGAATGAGATGTGATGTGGACGTGATGTAATGGAGATAAAGTGTATGTGATGGGATGGGGATGTGATGTAATGGAGATAAAGTGTATGTGATGGGATGGGGATGCAATGAATGTGATGCATGTGAATAGATGCCATGAGATGTGAATGGATGTGAATGTGACGTGATGTAAATAGATGTGAATGGATGAGATGTGATGAGAATGGATGTGATGTGATGTGATGTGGATCGTGGTAGATGTGAATGGATGAGATGTGATGTGAATGGATGTGATGTGGATCGGGGTAGATGTGAATGGATGTGATGTGAATCGGGGTAGATGTGAATGGATGAGATGTGATGTGATGTGAATCAGGATAGATGTGAATGGATGAGATGTGATGTGAATCGGGATAGATGTGAATGGAGATGAGATGTGATGTGAATGGATAGATGTGAATGGATGTGATTTGATGTGAATGGATGTGATGTGAATCGGGATAGATGTGAATGGATGAGATGTGATGAGAATGGATGTTTTGTGAGGTGGATAGGGGTAGATGTGAATGGATGAGATGAGATGTGAATGGATGAGATGAGATTTGAATGGATGTGATGTGATGTGATGTGGATATGGGTAGATGAGAATGGATGAGATGTGATGAGGATAGATGTGGATAGATGTGATGAGATGTAATATGATGTGATTGGATGAGAATGGATGAAGGACGATGGGAATACATATGATTGGATGTGGATTAAGTAATGTAAATTGATGTAGAAGAATGTGGAATAATGAGAAATGATGTGGAACAATGTGGAAAGATGAGAGTTGGTTAGAAACTGGAATTATGACCTGTTTTTAAATGATTGTTTTATGTCAAGAATGCTGGGAAAGCATTTTGACCATCTTGGGAATGAGGTCGTGGAGACCAAATTGATAAAGTTACGATAGCTGATGGAGAGTCAACGGAGGATGTCTCACGTAGCAAGGTCGGCCGAGGTCTTGACCAACCTCCGTTCGATTTAAATGGTGAGCTTCCGGTACGATGGATGATAGACCAAGGAAGCGGCCTATGAGTGAAGCGCTAGGTGAATTGTGAAGGATCCTAGAGGGTGCTGACCATACGGTGCTCGATGGGTTGCCGAAAATACCTATGTGTGCATCGAGAAAGAAAATGGAACAAGGAGTTAGAGTTGTTTTCTGAAACCAGGCATAGATCTGGTTGATTGACCTTGCTAGTTCTCAATGGATGAGTCCATGGCTCTTTTATATGGATCTATTGGTTGATCTTGCTGATCTTCAATGGAGAGTCCATCTAGATTTTTATAAGTGAATATATTTCCGGGTACTATGAGCTAGGAACTATTCAAAAGGCCCCTGAGTGAATAGGTGGTGATCGTTCTGGTTTGCCAATGATGCCATAGGTACACCGATGAAGGAATGATTGGAAATTAGAATTCAACTGGATATTTTGGAGGATTATGATCAGTGATACTATGGTTTTATTAAAAGATTGTTTTAAAGATAGCAAGCCGTACTTTAAAAGTCTTTTTTTCTGAAAAAAAGTTTTTTTTGGTACGACCATACGCTTACAAGCAAATGCCCGTGGTTTTAGTTTGGAACGGTCGCGAGAGGTGTAGAAGAGCCGTACAAATTATTTTTTATTTTTTATTTTAAAGTTTTTTTGGGGTATGGTTGTACGCTTACAAGAAAACGCGCGTGGATTTAGTATGGAATAGCTGTGCCAAGTGTGGAACGACGATATGATTTTTTCTAAAGTTATTTTTTATTTTTTATTTGGTACGGCCATACGTTTACAAGCAAACGCCCATGGCTTTAGTATGGAACGGCCGCGGCAAGTGTGGAACGGCCGTGGCAAGTGGAAATTTGAGTTTGAATTTGAAATTTGAAATTTCAATTTCAATTTCAAATTGGAAGAAAGTGAGTGGGAGACAACTAAGACCCCCTCATTAGGTAAGTGGGAAAGGGCTAAAGTTAGAGGCTACCTCTAAATTATTGGATTTCAACTAATTTAGAGGCGATCTAGCTTAACTAAAAAATTAAATCCCACTGTTAATCACTCCTTAACCCTCTCTCAAATTACTCCTAATTGGCACGATGAGTTTAAGCATGGGGATTTGATAGGTGGATTAGAAATGTTTATGCTAATCCAAATATGTGATTATCCCAAAAAAAATTCACTAATCAGGTCACTAATTAATCCACTCAAAAGAGGAAAAATTAGATAAAAGAGACTAAATTAGTGTAAATTCTTGCTAATTAAGCCTAATTGGACTGAACTAAGCATAGAATTGAGTCAAGGGGCAAGTGTTTAGAACACTAATTCCACTCCAACAATTAGGCTCAAATTTTTTATTTTTTTGCTCTCTTTAAGTCCATTAATCACACTAACTAGTATGTTGGTTAATTAGTGAAAATTAAGAGATAGCTTATTTTTTTTTAATTTTTGTGTTTGATTAGTATTCTATCTAATAATGCTAACCTACCTATGCAAAGAGATTGAGCAAAAAAAAAAGATTAAGCTAAAAATTAAGAAACATGGTTGAGGTTAAAGCAAAATGCTCTTGATTAGGCTCTCTAATTACCCAAATCACAATTTTTTTTAACTCAAACAAGTAGTAATCCTACTCTAAACACAAAGATATACAAGAACCCTAACAAAAACATCAAAAATAACTTTAAAAAACATCAAAATACAACAAAAAATAAAAAAACTGCATGCCAAAGAGCCCACCTGGCACTGGGCTCCATCGAATTCAAATCAAAGATGGCGTAGACAAACAGTGGATGGTGCTCCCCGAAAGTGGAACTAAAGATGTTAAGAAAATCCTACCTTAACATGTCATGGGAGGTTGCCTATCTACCGAGCTCAATTATGGCTCAAGAGCTCCATCGGAGCCGCTCATCACCCTCCTTGGCGGTTGCTCTAATCCAATGGATGATGCAGGTTCTCTTGCAAAGATCATGTGGGATCTCCGTGGAAGAGGATCACATTAGCTAGCCCTATCACTCAAAACACACACACACACACACACACACACACACACACACAGAGGAAGCAAGAGAGGAAACAAGTGATTAGCACTAATCACTCCCAAACCCTAGCCCTAAGCACACCACACATGCTAGATTAGAGTTTCAAGAGAGAGGGAGAGAGAGAACACTCCACTTCTATTGCACAAATGGGAGCATGAGTTACAAACAAGAGAAATTGGCTTTTATAGTTTCAAGCCTTTGCCTACTAGGCCGCTCAGGAGTAAGTGACCTAGGGTGCCCAAAACATAGTTACAAGACTTTTCTCTATGATTTGGCCAACTGACCAAGATCCTCTTGTCTATCCTTTGAAGCTCAATACTTGGGAGTGTCTTTAGGGTGTTTTCCTCATCAAATGAAGGGATTTACAATACAGCATGGGCACCCATTACATAATTGTGTGGACATAGTTGCCATAAAAATGTGTTAACCAATATGTGGTTAACAGTCAATCTTATGTCCCAAAATTGAAAGTATTATGTTCCATGCTTTGAAGTGTCTAATGGGGAGTTGCAATGTTTGTGGTCCTCAAAACATAGAAATTTGTCTAGCTGAATCTTCATATGTTGATCGGTTTGTCATCGTGAAGATATTTTAGGACATAGAATGTGGAACCATTGATGATGGCAGGACAAAAAGATAAAAGAGTTAATACACAAGGAAATGTCATGCAGGAGGTCACTAAATTAAATGTTCAACTATCAGCTCGAAAAGTTTATCAAACATAATTTTGTGTACAGGTGGCAAGTTGAGCAATACAAAGAATGTTTGTCCAATTTTCTTGAAGATGTAGTAGTATCTGTTGTTGAGAATTACTCTTTCAAGGAGAAAAATGATATATAGTCAATGCACTGGTATTCAAGTCAAGTGTCCATATTTGTGCATATTACACACTTTCGCATCCACAAAACGACACACTTTTATATCTTTGTTGATAATAAGAAGCGTGATATCCATTTTGTGCAACATTGTTTCATGCTACTTTATAATTGGGTATTACTCTTTGGAATTCCCCTAAAACGTCATTGGGTTTGGTATAATTGTGCTTCCTCTCAATTCAAAGTAAAAATGCCTTTCTAATTTGTTTTTAGGTACATTGCCATCACAGGGTCAAAAATGACATGGAATTTCTTTGGCTCTGGTCATGGAAAGGCAGAGCACGACGATGCAGGGGCTATAGTGAAGAGAGCACTAACTCATTGAGCAACTCAAGCCTAATGGTGCTAAGCTGCAATGTGCAACTGATGGCGTAAAGTTTTTGCAAGAAATGCTTACCACTAGAGCCGAGTCCACATATGCATCACAATCTCGGTACGTTATAGTAGAGTCTTTTGGAAGATAAAGTTGGGTGATATAGATAGAGATGAGACATGGGATGTCAAGGCTATAACAAACAAAATATCCCTAAATTCAATCTCTGCATACTCTCAGCAATGATTCAACAACATTGAGAGTGCGTCGGTTATCATGTTATTGTAGTAATTGTATGGAACACTTACGGCATAGATGCAGCAATCAGTCTCATATTCAGAGCTGGGACTACATTGCCCTTCAACCATTGGTACATGGCATTGAAGAAGACAATGTTGACATTGATGTTAACATCAAAAACATTGAGGAGGTCACCTACAAAGGGAACCATAATACCCTTAGTGATGTCCTTCTTGTAGGAGATAATTTTTCCCTGATAGAGCTAAAAAAGGAAATCCAAAGAATGTGGACTTCTACATCCTGAAATGCACAAAGGAGAAAGAGCTTTGCAAGAGACCCAGAAAGGACGAATGGGGGAATACCATTGCACAAAGTTGTTTTATTATGAAAGGGTTCTTTTATGCACCTAAAGACAAGCAAACCTATGAGTTGTGGGATCACAAGTCGGAGGCCTTCATAGAGCGACACATCTTGTACAAGAAATCAAATTTCCAATGGGGACCACACCGTGTTAACAAAAATCTATTTGCCATATCCCCTGAGGTACATGAAGCTGTGTACAATAATATGCTATTCAATTTCTAGCATACTTGTTAGATACAAAGCTGTGTACAATAGTATGCTATTCAATTTCTAGCATACTTGTTAGATACAAAGCTGTGTAAAATAGTATGCCATCCAATTGTTAGCATACTTGACATGTTTCTAATTAAAAAAAAGAGACAAAATATTAAATATCTTGTAAATTTCAGCTGATGTATTCATATATTTCAAAAAATATACATGTGTGTCGCTTTGTGGATACGTGGTAGAATTTCAAGGGCTAAATGTAAACACTGATATCTTAAGTCCTTTAGCTAAGATGTAGTGAAACACATCAAAACCCCTCAAACAGATTCATCTGACTCCTCCATGACTAGAAGAAGATTGTGGGGGGCGGCGACGAGGTGTCTGTGATGATTGAAAATGTGAATACGACAGTGAGACTGGGGTGGCCTTAGATTAAGGCTCTCTTCTGATCTGCTAACCTAAACATACTACCTTGCACAAGAGAGAGAGAAAAGATGAGAAAGGAATGATGCGAGGGTCAATTAAGAGAATATCACTTAGCCAATCCTAATGAGGGTTAAGTCCCCTATGTGAGGTTTCCAATCATTCCTTCATCGGAGTATCTATGGCATCATTGGCAACCAGAACACTCACCACCTGTCCACTCAGGGGCCTTTTCAATAGTTCCTAGCTCATAGTACCCGGTAATATAATCACTTAAAAAAATCAAGATGGAATCTCCGTTGAAGATCAGCAAGATCAACCAACAGATCCATATAAAAGAGCTATGGACTCATCCGTTGAGGACCAGCAAGGTCAATCAACCAGATCCATGCTCGATTTCAGAAAACAACTCTTACTCCTTGTTCCAATATCTTTCACGACGCACGTGTGGGTATCTTCGGTAACCCCCCAGAGCCCGAGCACCGTATGGTCAGCACCCTCTAGGATCCTTCGCAAGTCACCTAGCGCTTCACTCATAGGCCGCTTCCTTGGTCCCTCATCCACCGTACTGGAAGCTCACCATTTAAATTGAACTGAGGCTGGTCAAGACCTCGGCCGACCATGCTACGCGAGACGTCCTTCGTTGACTCTCTATCCCAGCTGTTGCAACTTTATCAGTTAGGTCTCCACGACCTTAATCACAAGACCGTCAAAATGCTTCTCCAACATTCTTGACATAAAACAGTCATTTACAAACAGGTCACAATTACAGTTTCTATGATAAACTCTCGTCTTTCCACATTATCCCTCATCAGTCCACATTACTTATTCTACATTTAATTCATAAGTGTACTCATTCTCATCCAATCACATCATTTTCCATCTCATCACATCAGCTTCATTCACATCACATATCATTTATTCACATCCCAATTCACATGTCATCACATCTCATCCATTCACTCATATCGACGTCACATCATTTCACATGCACATTCGCATTCATTATTCCACATACACATCCACATTCGTACATCCACATCCATACATCCAATTTCACATTCGCATTCATACATACACATCCATATCCACATGTCATCACATCTCATCCATTCACTCATATCGATGTCACATCATTTCACATACACATTCGCATTCATTATTCCACATACACATCCACATTCGTATATCCACATCCATACATTCAATTCCACATCCGCATTCATACATACACATTCATATCCACATCCATACATCCACATCCACATCCACATTCATACATCCACATCCACATCCACATATCCATTTCCACATCCACATCCACATCCATACATCCATTTCCATACATCTATACATCCATATCCACATTCATACATCCACACATCCACATCCACATCCACATCCACATCCATACATCCACATCCACATCCACATTCATACATCCACATCCACATCCATATTCATATCCACATCCACATCCACATCCATACATCCACATCCACATCCACATTCATACATCCACATCCACATCCATATTCATATCCACATCCACATCCACATCCACATCCATACATCCATATCCACATTCCACATTCATACATCCATTTCCACATCCACATTCATACATCCACATCCACATCCACATTCATACATCCACACATCCATTTTCACATCCACATTCTCATTCATACATCCACATCCACATCTACATTCATACATCCACATCCACATCCACATCCACATTCATACATCCACACATCCATTTCCACATCCACATTCATACATCCACACATCCATTTCCACATCCACATTCATACATCCACATCCACATTCATACATCCACATCCACATCCACATCCACATCCATATCCACATCCACATTCATACATCTATATTCACATTCCAAATTCATACATTCACATCCACAGCCACATTCATACATCCACACATCCATTTCCACATCCACATTCATACATCCACATTCATACATCCACATCCACATCCACATCCATATATCCATATCCATACATCCACACATCCATTTCCACATCCACATTCATACATCCACATCCACATCCACATCCACATCCACATTCATACATTCATTCTCATCCTAAGCCCATACACATCTTATCACATCTTTTCACATCCTTTTACATCTCATACTCATCTTATCACATCCTATCACATCACATACTCATCTTATCACATCCATTCCTATCTGATCACATCCCCTACACATCTTATCACATCCTATCACATCAAATACACATTTTATCACATCCCATTTTCATGATATTACCTTTTAACAGCTTTTTCCAGATTGATATCGATAATAGGACTTTTTTTTCTAAATTCCTGCCAATTGCTTGGCCTAAATTAAAGATTCTTTTCTCAGGATTATTTCCACATTGCTTCTCAATTCCTCTATTTAACTAAATTCAATATTCTTCTTTTGAATAAAAGAATTCATGGGATTTATAGAAATCGATTCTACCCATAATCATAAATTGAATTTATACTAAAAATTCCTCTTCTTCCCATTTAATTTCTAGGATCCCAATTACCATGGGAATTCCTCTTTTCCCATCAAATATTTCTTATAAAATAAAATAATTTAAAATATCCAGTATTTCAATACGCTAGAAATTTCTCTTTGTCCATCTAAATGATGGAATTCCAAATGTCGTCTGGATTCCTCTTTTGACATTTAAATGTTTCTCATAGATAAATAAATTTATCTAAAAATTCAACTTTGAAATTAAATAAATTATCCCATAATTCCAATATGATAGAAAATTCTCTTTCCCATCCAATCATGGAATTACAAATGTAATGGGAATTCCTCTTTTAACATTTACTTATTTCTCATAGATAAATAAATTTATCTAAAAATTCATTTTTAAAATTAAATAAATTATCCCATAATTCCAATATGATAGGAAATTCTCTTTTTCCATCCAATCATGGAATTCCAATTGTAATGGGAATTCCTCTTTTAACATTTACTTATTTCTCATAGATAAATAAATTTATCTAAAAATTCACTTTTGAAATTAAATGAATTATCCCATAATTCCAATATGATAAGAAATTTATTTTTCCCATCCAATCATGGAATTCCAATTGTAATGGGAATTCCTCTTTTAACATTTACTTATTTCTCATAGATAAATAAATTTATCTAAAAATTCACTTTAGAAATTAAATGAATTATCCCATAATTCCAATATGATAGGAAATTCTCTTTTCCAATCATGGAATTCCAATTGTAATGGGAATTCCTCTTTTAACATTTACTTATTTCTCATAGATAAATAAAGTTATCTAAAAAAATTTATTAATTATGCATAAACCTAAAAATCAATATTTCTATGATTACAATGAGAATCAATCAATTTATCTAGGATGATAATTCCTAGAATATGGTAGGAAGGCCTCTTTTCATACTTACATCACATCACATCTATTCACATATCCTCACATCTCATTCTCATCTCTTCATTCACATCCACATCCATTTACATCACCTCACATCCCATCCACATTCATTTACATCACACCACATCTTATCACATCCATTTACATCACATCACATCACATCTTATCATATCCACTCACATCTTATCACATCCCATTGACATCTTATTCACATCGCATTCACATCTTATTCACATTTAGTAACATTTTCTATTTTCGATACCGATGGGACTTTTCTAGATTTCTGCCAATCGCTTGGCCTAGTTAAATGTACTTTTTCTCGACGGATATTTTCATATTCTTTGTCAAATTTCTCAAGTGAAATATATTCAATATTCTTCTTTTGAGTAAAAGATTCATGGGATTTACAAAAATCAATTCTACCTATATTTTCCAATAATGCTCAAAATTCTACTTTTGATAAATACTCATAATTTGAATTATGCTAAAAATTCCTCTTTTTTCATTTAACTTATTGGATCTCAAATATCATGGGAATTCCTCTTTTTGCATTTAAATGATTGAATTCCAAATGTCATGGGAATTCCTCTTTTATCAAAAAATAAATTTATCTTAAATTTCTCTTTTCTTTAATAAAAATATCCATTATTTCAAATATGTCAAGAATTCCACTTTTACCATTTAAATGATTGAATTTCAAATGTCATGGAAATTTCTCTTTTATTATTTAAATTTTCTTATACATAAATTAAATTTATTTAAAATATGTGTGAAATAGGTGCCTATCTCAAGAGTCCCCCTCTCCTTATACCAAGGTGTCAAAAATGCATCATTATTCCAAAATATCTCATTTTTTTAGTAATATCTCATACAGTGTTTAACCAATAAACCTTGTACTTAGTCAACTCTTCATCTTATGTGAGTATTTATTTATTTTTGGGTATTTTCTTTTATTCTTTTGGATTTATCTCATCCCCACACTTGGATTAATCCAATTGGCCCATTTCTAAAAATGTAGACCCTTAGGCTAAGGTCCTTTATACACATTTTCAACTAATTCCAAATGTACATTGGAAAGTTCTTTTCGAATTTCTGTTTTAAGGGAATCCATTTTAGACACTAGGAGGATTTTTATATCCAAGGATATCTCAGTTTTGGATTATCTCTCTCTAGATATTTTCTCTCTCTAGGCCAAAATAGGGTAAAACAAGATCTTTCTTCTGTTTCAGAGAGGGGAATAATTTCAAGAACATAAGGGGAGGTTCTTACACCTTTACACCTCAAAAGTTGGAGGGAGAAATCTTACATCCTACCCCACTTAAAAAACGCGAGATGTCCTCATCTCGCAGGCAGCTAGAGGACAAACTCTTTCCCTTAAGATCCAACTGATTCTGGGGTTCCTTATAGTCTGGTCAACCCAAATAGAATCCTGGGATAAAGATCCCTTCTAAAAGAAGAACATATAGGACTCATTATCAAATAGCAATTCATTCAGAACATATCATTCATATCCTTAACACAATAATGGTCCATCAGACCAAAAATTCCATCTGAACATTCCTCCATGGGAATTTCAGTTACGCAGGTTCTCAATTTGTCATCCCTTAATTTGAGCCACTGGGTCAAAGGTCAAATAGCAGCAATCTGTCAGCACAATCCACTAATCTCATAGTGATTTGCTGAAGTCATTATCGCCATTCTAGTTATTAACATCATTACTGGGATTCGTCCCATTCATCCTCATTGTGGCTTTGTTCAACTTATCTTCTTTCAACCAGAATTCAAGAATCATCATCTTTCAATTAGAATCCAAATCAACTCATCAATTCTCAACCAGAATTCTAAAATCATATCAACCAGCATTCAAATTCATCATTTGGATAGCATTTTTTCTTATAATTTCAAGGTCTTAGATTTACTCGTATATATTGTTAGTAAAGAGCTGCAGATATACTCACGGTATATACGGGTAGTCACGGTCCTTGCAGTTATAAGATAAATACCATCATATCTAGGCCTCAAGCAAGTCAAGGATTCCATACAATTGTGGTACTTCATAAATTTTAACATTTCTTGCTTCTCGGTTGATCCACTTTAGCCAATTTGCTCTGATACCAGCTGAAAGATCCATGCCCCCTCCGCGCAACAAAATTGAGGGTGCTAGTAGCGAAAGTAGCACTTCATGTGTAAGGCAGAACCTCTCACTCAGGGCCTCGCCCCCACGGATATCCGATCAAGAGACTAATCCCTCAGTTCTTCCAAAACTGAATGTAAGATCCCTGTTCCCACCGAGCAACAGATTCGGGATATTAGCAGCCGAAGTAGCACTTCTCGCGCGGGACAGGGGTCCCACATTCGGGGCCTCACCCACGGATATCCGGATAAGAGACTAATCCATCGGTTGTTCCACTGACCGAACCCGGAAAAACTTCCTTTACCGGAAAGCACGGGCGATTCCAAGAGGATAACTTTTTACTCTAACGTTGTCAAGATTATTTCTGATCGAGCTGATCCAATTACATCTATAAGATACTTGGTCAGATCAAGGAAGAAACTTGCACTTGGATCATTGGGATCAACGCTTTTTTCCCCATTCAAGAGGCATAGCCGTTGATTCCTATCCATAGAACAGTTACTGTCCGGGATTTATTTTATCTATCGTAAAAACAAAAGTTTGAGTCTCGATTTACGGATCCATCAGTCCAGCCTAACCCCATCCAGTCCCATGGGTTAGCCAACCACCCAACCACTGTAGTGATGGAATCCAATTAAGAATTTGGTTAGGTTTTATCCCGGGTACCAAGGAAAAGAGTTCCAAGGCCCCCTAGCCGGATGTTCATGCAAAAATAAAACTAGTCACACCACTCACACACCCAATATGAAATTGCCTTTTCACAGATTCAACCAGTTTAAAACAATCCTTTAATAAAACCATAGTATCACTGATCATAGTCTTCTTGGGCCCTTTAATTTGCCCCAAGCCTAATGACAGTCATTAAGGAATGGTGCAATGGGAGAAGGCCATGTGGAGAAAAATGTTGGGTTTCCCTGCCCCTAATATGTAGGGGTCAAACTTGAATCATACGTTTTTTTTTAAAGAAATTGGGCTGAAAATGCAAAATCTTTCAATAAAATCAGATTTCCCACCTTTTTTTAATAAAGACAGCTCAAACTGGCATAAATGACCCCACCTCAAAAAGTGGGCTAGGGCCAGAAATGCCCCCCCATCATTATCCCTCATTTAAAGCTACTTTTCCCTCTCCCCACTCCCTCTTCCTCTCTCTAAAACTAGCAATTCGGTTTTGAGTCTCTCTCTAACTAAAAGAATCTTTTTTGGCCTCCTCCCTCCCCATTCTGCCTTCCCCTTCCCTCCTAAAGTTAGATCTATCTTTCTGTGCCTTCTTGGCTATGGAAAGCTTGGAAAACAGTCCACTTTTTCCCCCATCAAGTCCATCCTCTCTTGCTTGCACACATTCTTCACTCTCCTCTTGCTAGCTTATACACATTCTTGACTCCTCTTGCCAGCTTATATGCTCTGCTAGCATTAGGTTGCAGAGATCTTCTTGGCTATGGAAAGCTTGGAAAACAGTCCTTTTTTCCCCATCAAGTCCATCCTCTCTTGCTTGCACACATTCTTCACTCTCCTCTTGCTAGCTTATACACATTCTTGACTCCTCTTGCCAGCTTATATGCTCTGCTAGCATTAGGTTGCAGAGATCTTCTCACACACCTACAACTTCATAGCATTTAGCTTAGTCGGTTAGCCAAGCACAATGAGTCGCCGACCTCGTTCAAGGGTGGAGTCCTTTAGCAGCAGCAACGAACAAGACGACACTGGCTTGTGGGTTACAAGCACCTTTGCAAAAGGAATGTGGGTGACGATGCGTCCAAGCACAAGGGGAGCCCACAAAGTCTCTCGCAGATACATAGGGTTAAAGTCACACCATTGGAAGGGTCGCATAGTGGATCTCAAGCAGGGGGCTGACGGAAGCAAGCAGGTGATGATCCAACACGTCTACAAGGCATCGCAACTCCGTGTTGACAATGCCAATCACAAACGCTTTCCTGCAAATTGTAAGTTTTATTTGTGCTTCTTGTTTTATGGGCTGCACTGAGACATGCTAATATCATTTCATGTTACGGAAGCTTGATTTTTTCAAGTGTGTTCTTGTAATGTTCTGTGCAGACATCTTTCCGTCGACATTTGTGGAATGGGAGCCTTTAGAGGCCCTTTCTGGAACCTTTGAGGTGCATCACTTTGAAATCGGCAAGCTACTATATACTGGTTGTTCAACATCAGAGCTTTTAGAGCGCTCAGTTTTCTTCTTTCATGCAGAGTATATTGTACCCACGTCAAGAGATGGTTCTGGGACTCTACGGAGGCTCCCTACACCAAGTCTCATGGACCATGATTGGCCAAAGCCCGACAATACTTTGGTTGCACTAACCAGACGTCGGATTGAGATTGATGTGTGCAATGCAATGAAGTGCACCTATGGGTCACATCGTGCGACTCTCACGTTCTTCATGCCTTTACATTTGTTTGTGTTTTTGTTCAAGGAGGCTGATGTTCACCGGACTCCTACAATGTGGATTGCAAAGGGAGGCACAGTAATGAGTGCCTTTTTGCCACCTTCGTGGGATTTGAAGGTTATTCAACATCAGGGTGACAAGATAAAGTGCATGGTGGTGTCGGAGAAGATGGTCGTTCGGTACCAGCTTGGAAAGCAACAACTCTCTATTATCTTTCCTTACAGACGTTGGAAGCTGACTGGAGGCGAATGGCAAGCACTCGATTCGGACATCAACGATGCAGAACAGCTTGATGTACATGTTAGCACGCAAGCTGATGTGTGGGATATTGTAGTAAATGCTGATTGGAATATGGCGAACCTAAGGGAGTACTTAGGCCTTAGGTTTGCACTGAAAGGTGACTTTTCATTTGTGATTGATAACACACCTCTACGTAAGAGGAAAGAGGCATCTTACTTTTGTAAAAGCATTCCCTTCCCCAGATGTATCCATATCAAGCAAGCTATGTAACAGATTTTGAGAGATTAATTCAAAACAATTTTGGCTACTCGCAATTTGCGTTCAATTTTGTGCACTTTTAAGTTTTGTCGCGTGTTTTTATTTTTTTGGAGGTTTTAAGTGAGTTTTTAAACATAAAAAAATTTTTAAAGACCTCTTTATAAGTCACTTTTGGCCACTTTGAGTTCATCTCCTCACTCTCGGCATCTTTGCGGTCCCCTCGCCTTCTTCGCTACTCAAGCATGGCCACCCCCGCCCAAGCTCTCCTATCTCAATTGCACAAGCTTGACCTCGATCACTTGATCGAGAAGCTTGCACCCATCTTTCAGACATCTATTGACATGGAAGGCACCGCCGAACTCCATAATGACGTGTTTGGGGCGTTCACTAGCTACATGGACACATACATGGCTGAATATTGTGTCAACTTTGAAGACGAGGAGGGAACTTGGGTGCCTGTGGATCTTATCAAGCATACCTACAAAGCGGACAAAAATTTCAGGTTTAGGCTTGCAAGATTCCTCAAAGGCCTTAGTAGCGCATATCTAAGGGAGGAGGAAGAAGATAACCTCGTAGGTCTTGGAATGGGCAACATTGGCACAAGTTTTTTGAGGTGGGACATGACTCTTGCCCTCCTGATCTTAGAGGGAACAGAGAAAAGCAAGGGAAAGAGGAAGGCCACTCCTCCAAAGAAAGCCACACCTTATCTCTTGATCAAGGAAGCTGACCCAAAGGAAGAGATTGTCACCCCAGTGCAAGAAGCATCTCTTGCACTTGTGACTCTGGCGGAAGAGCCGCAAGCTGAGGCTGTGAAACGGGACATCGAAGGGGACGATGTCATGGATGAAGTTCCAGAGCTCGAAGTGCGAACTCTACACCCCATCATAGTAGAAGGTGTAGAGTTCTTATTTTTGGATGACATCGCCCATGTCCTTGGGCTACACCAGGATGAAACTCTCTCAGTCATTGCTATGTACGCGGGCATGCGAGACACACAACAGCCGTCCAAAGATGATGACATCCACATTGACTTCAGTTCCGCAGATGTCACAAAGGTGCTTGCGCTCCCGGAAAATCATGTCTCAATAGAGTCCCTTGTGGCAGAGACTCTTGTACAAATATCCCAGTGCAAGGATTTCTACGAGAGTGTGCCAGAAACTAGCTTTGCCCCTCACAAGCCGCTTGCCATTTCGGATTCTGTCAGCCTCGGGAGCATCAATATTAGTGATGCAGACCTTGCGGATCATGATGATGCCACTGAGGTAGTACACCCAATTTCTTCCCTTCTTAATTTGTAATTTTTTGAAGTCAACTCATTCTTCTATCTACTTTGTAGACCGCAAGAGAAATGGACTGGTTCGTAAGCCGAAAGGGTGGAGCACGAAAGGAGGTGGAGGGGAAAGATGCTGCGCTATGGCACTACATCCCGAGCTTCAATGCCGAGATGCTTCGCGTAATTCACAACGACTTTTCAAATGATGCGCAAGCTGAATTTTTGAAGTGCAGAGCCCTAAGCGCCGTCCTGTCTCTGAAGCCCCTATAGCCCAAAATGCCCATAAATGTATTCTTGTAAATAGGGAAGCAGCTATCTATAGCTTTGGTGATAAAGGTGCAGGGTCTTTCCTAGGATTTTGTGGCCTTAGCCTTGGACAAGGCATCACTGATGCCAAAGAGATAGCCGAACGCATTGGTGACAAACCATCAGTAAAGACTCTCACCCACGAGGCTTTCACCAAGCTCATCAAGCGAGTTGGCTAGATCCAATGTAATCATTTGCCTTCTGTGAAAATCAAACAATTAATGACATCAAGATGTTTTTCGAGCTGATTTTAAGTTTTATCTTCTTGATGTGTTTATATGTTGTTGTCGTGTCCTGTCATGATGTTTCAATCAATTTTTGTGAACGCTCGTCTGTGAAAATCAAACAATTAATGACATCAAGATGTTTTTCGAGCTGATTTTAAGTTTTATCTTCTTGATGTGTTTATATGTTGTTGTCGTGTCCTGTTATGATGTTTCAATCAATTTTTGCGAACGCTCGTCTGCCACCGCCCGTCCGACTTTGGCTCGACTCGACGGGCCAATTTCTCCCGCGTATGGCCCCAGAAGGGTATATCAGCTGTGCGGGGTGCGCCGGGGCCGGGGGGGGGGGCCGGTGGTCGCTCCGTGGAGCCTGTGTGCCACGGAGCGACCACCGGCCCCCCCCCGGCCCCGGCGCACCCCGCACAGCTGATATACCCTTCTGGGGCCATACGCGGGAGAAATTGGCCCGTCGAGTCGAGCCAAAGTCGGACGGGCGGTGGCAGACGAGCGTTCACATGAGGTCGAATGTACATAGCGACAACAATTACATGCAAAAGACTACAATTACCTTGACAAGACAACAATCACTTGCAATAGAAAATAACTTTTTTGAAAATAGACATGGTTTTTCATTAATCAAATTGAGATTACAAAACACGGTTTGTTGCATTACAAGGCTTCCCCTATCTAGTGAAAGAGAGCTTCCTCTCCACGGATACGCCTAGCTAGATGAAGATTAGATGGCTTCAAAGTGACACGTTTTGCATGCACCATGCACAAAACCGCGTCTTGGAAAAGCGAAACCAAAATATCCTCGGCACCTTGTTGCAGAGCGCCTAGTGCCGCCGCTTGCACACGATTGACATCCCGGCGCTGGTCGTGGATAATCTCTTTGACGAGACGCCCAAAAGGTGCCTTTGGAATAATTGGTGTGCAGGTCTTTTGATATTTGCGAATTTCTCTAAGGGCAACTGTCCCTGGTCTCCACCTTTGCTTCTTCTGCGTTGTTGGGGGCGGTGGTGCTTGCGCGTGGCGAGTCCAAGCTGGCGTGTCATTTTTAAACTTCTGTCGCTGCTCTTGGAAGTTATCGGAAGGGAGTTTTGAGCGTTTAGGAATGGTTTTCCCCTTCTTAGCCTTTGCAGGTGTTGGAGTTTTCTTTGTCTTTGCAGATGGAGTCTTCGGAGCTGCTCGCTGCTCTGCCTCCTTCCTTACTCGCTCCTCTTCATCTTTCCTGTCTTTTTCCTCACGAAGCCTCCGTGTGTTTGCTGCCCTGGCTTCTCGTTCAAGCTTCTGTCTCTTATTTTCTACTTCCTCAGCTGAGAGTTTTCTCTTTCCTTTACCAAGTGCACGAGCCAAGACTCTGTCTAGCATTGCATTGACAATCCTATTGCTCGGCAGGTGCTCCCTTTCTACTGTGTCTTCATTTCTCCTCTTTGTATATTCTGCTCGAAGACTTTGTATGGCCGCTTCCAAAATTGTGTCATCTTCGTATCCGGCCATTCGCAGGTCAGCAACAAATCCGTGAGCTTTTCTGTTAAGCCAATCCTCCTCCGCAGCAAAGAATGCTATTCTTCTCTTGTTGCTTGCGGCGGCCTGAGCTTCTTCTACAGCCTTCTTATCTGCCTCCGCCTTCCTAACTGCCTTGTCTTCTTCCTCCTTCTTGGCAGCCTCATCCTCCTGTGCTTTCTTTGCTGCCTCGTCCTCTTGAGTTCTGACCGTCTCTTCGGCTTCTTTTCTTGCTCTCTCAGCTGCCTCCATGTCCTCTGCTTCTTTGTGTAATCTCTTCGCTTCTTGGGCTTCTTGGGCCTCTTGGGCCTCTCGCTCAAGCCTCACACGCTCAGCTTCCAGATCCACTTGGGCTTGTGGGTAAATGTTTGGGATTGCAGTTCTATGTGCCACCGGTAAGGGCCCAAGGTCTTTGAAAATGTCATCCTGCGTATTGGAGGGAGGATCATTTGGGGGCTCCATGTGCGTGAGATATTACTGCACGAGCGAGAGAGAGAGAGAGAGCGCGCGCGAGAGAGTCAAGGGGAGAGGAAGAGAGAGAGCTCACAAGTCAAGACTTTTAAAAATGACTATAAAACTCATTGATATTTATAGGAGGCCAAAATTACAAAAAAGTCAATTTACAAAATGAACGCGCCAAAAAGTGCGAACAAGAATTATTGGGTGGGTAACCACACACGGCCATTTCTTAGTCGACCACTGTGCCATTGCCTCGCTCTTTCACGTGCCATTGACGCATTGCACCCTTCTCTTTCGCCTTGCACCTAACACCTTCATGATTTTGCGCCTTAAAGACAAATTTCCGGCTCGCTTTTGGGCCTTTCTCCCAGTAAGTGCACGGTAAAACCAATTGAACATTTCCTGAAACGCATTGCTGCAAACCTTGCCACCACCATGACCCGTGTTCTTAAAATAGGCCGCCTTGGCTTGGTAATGTGATCGTTCCATGCCTTGGTTGCTCCAGAGTGCAAGAGACCCATATTCATCTAGAAAGAAGGAACTGTGCGCATAGAGAATATGCATGTAGTGTGTTATATGAGTTTCCCCCCAAGCATCGATCATTTCTTCTGTGAATCTGTCAATCGAAGTCTTGAATGTAGCTATCTCTGCTTCATCAAGATACGGGCGCTCAAGAAGCCTCATCATCTCATCACAAGCTTCCCACACATGTGCATGCTTCAATCCTAGTGTCGCCTCATTGCCTCGATAGGTTGTTACATCACAAATCTGCTTCCATAATTCAAAATGTGTATGGCTTTGAGCCTCACCATAGTTTGAGAGCAGGTGTCTTGCTTTTGCACCACCCATACATATCTTATTAGGGTTATCTTGGGTACTTGATGGGTTTTTGCGATCCTTAGAGAGGGTGACAGCACCTGCGTGAAGCCCCACGGATGATAAAACAACTTCAAGCTCTTGGATGCCCTGTTCTCGCCGTGACTCTGGCTCCATGTTCCAAGCATAATTGATGTGGAGCATCAACAATTTGTCCAAAATTCTAAGTCTTGCGTGCAAGGTACACACATGTACTCGCGACAGTGGAATTGAAAGAATAGGGTTCCAAGTAGCATCCTCCTCTGCGCGAGATGGTGCCTTGCTTTGATTGCAGCTCATAATTCCATTGAGCCAGACGTGCATACCCTTCCCTTTTTGTAATTGATTTGAGCCCTTTGCACTTGCCTGCTTACGACCTTTCACCTTGGTTGCTTGTTTGGCCTTCCCCACTGCGACACTTGGCATCCTTGGATGACAACAAAAGATGCATGGAAACAAAGTGTTAGCACCGCTTTTAGTTCCCAACATGCATTTGAGGGTCTTGAGATCACCACCAAGGTGCCACTCTATTTCAAAGTGACCAGTGCCAGGCACATGCAAGACTTCACCATTTGATTGCCTGTGTATCACTCCTTGAATACCTGTACGGGTGAAGTACCACCTCAGACTGTCATGGTCCTCGTGCGGAAGGGTCCATACCGCCTGCCACCATATGTTCTTCTCAGACTGCACTCCAAAGTAATCTTGCTTGCGTCGCTTTGTGTGCAAGTTATTCTCCGCATCACCTGTTTCATCTTCGCCGTCTAAGCTCTTTCGCTTCAATGCCCTGCTCATGAGTGTCAGACTTGTACGTTCCACCCTTTGGCCCTTTACAACCTGACATTCATCCAATTTGAGGACAAATATAGCCTTTCCATCCGTCTCCTCTAATGTCATATCATAAAACTGAATCATAGCTCGTTGAAGCGCCTCCACCTCGACGTAAACATTGTTAAACTTGTTGTAAGAAAAATCTTTTGAATTTGACATTGGCATGCTACCATCCACCCATCTGTAGCCGCCTAGCAAGTCGGCAATATTGTTGTTTGCTGACTTCCTTGCCATAACTATACTGTATGGTGTTGGAAGTATAGATCGTGTCATTCCTTTGCCTCGTAGACGTGCTGTGATGCAAGTATACAAAGCCCTGTATCCCTTATCACTGATACCTGCTGTGTCGCACACAGTGAGCATGTCAATGGGACTGACAATCTTCTCGAATTCCTTGAGAAAATACTTTTGAATCCTGTCACGCAACGCACCATTTACTGGATTGGTTATCATATTGATTACTTTCTGCTCTGGAATAATGTGCTCAAGGATAGACTCCTCAGTATTGGAACAACCTAATATTGCTTTAGCACATTCCCTGGACATCACATAGTTCAGAGTCAATGACATAACTATATGAAAAAGGAATGTAATGCTAGTTTTGAAGCTGTGATTACCTTGTTTGACGCACACGTCGCTTGCGAGCCCCCCCATCTTTGGAAAGAAGACTCAGAGGCTTGCGCTTTCGCTGCCTTGCATTATATCCCACGGGGAGGTGAGTGAAATGATCGACACGTCGGCGAAGGTTCCGAGTTGAGTTTCGAAGACGGAGATAGTTCTCTATAGCTCGATCCCTCCTTTCCACACCTTTATCAAGCTTCATCTTTTGCTCTGCATCCTCCTTCTCTAGATCCTTGACTCGAGCCAGCATATGTTCTTTTGTGGCCATGAAAGTTGACGCACATTCTTCCTTTTCTGCCTTGCATAATTTTAGAAGCTTCCTGAGGTGATTTTGATTTGAGAGTTCCTGCAAGTACAAAGAATAGAGCCTCTGACAGTACCCTAAGAAACCATTATAACCATCACCCAAGAAGCGTACGACCTGCGTGATATTACGAAAAGGGGGAGGTGCACCAGTCTGTGGATCAAGGGGATAAATGCTTCCATCAGTCCAAAGATCAATGGCTTTTGCACCTTGAAGTCGTAGCACCTCAGCAGGAATACATCCCTTCGTTCGATTACTTCGCATTGTGGCATACTCCTCGTCTAAGTCCACGTGCAAGCGAAACTTTGATTGCTTGTTGGTGATGTCCCGTAGAGCCATTGCACCTAGCAAATGGAGATGGAGATGTAGATAGATACAGAAATGGAAATGTGGATGGTGATGGAGATGGAGATGTAGATGGATACAGAGATGGAAATGTGGATGGTGATGGAGATGATGGAGATGGAGGATGGAGGTGGAGGATGGAAATGTGGATGGTGATGGAGGAGATGAAGATGGAGATGGTGATGGAGATGGAGGTGGAGGAGATGCAGATGGATATAGAGAAATGGAGGCCTTGAGGAGATAGATATGGAGAGCTTGCTAGTGATGGAGATGGAGAGCTTCAGCTTGCAAGGATGTGTAGATCTGTACCTTCACAGGAGGGGATGGTGAGCTCTTCCATGAGAGCTGGTGGAGAGGATGATAGATATGGAGAGCTTGCTAGTGATGGAGATGGAGAGCTTCAGCTTGCAAGGATGTGTAGATCTGTACCTTCACAAGAGGGGATGGTGAGCTCTTCCATGAGAGCTGGTGGAGAGGATGATGGAGTAGGAGGTCCAGATCTGCAGGCCATGGCTCCTAGAGAGAGAAAAAGAAGCCCTTACCCAAGTAAAACACCCTAAACGCGTTTTAGAGAGAGAGTGTAGAGAGAGAGTGGGATCTGCAGCACCTCCAAAAAGGGAGGGAACAAAGTGACGAAAATTTTCAAACATTCTTTGTGAAAGGTACTTCACTACAAGACAAAAAGGCATTTAGGTCCATATTCCTTCCCAAGGACAGAAGATCTAATGATTAGATTACCTTTAGGCCTATTTTCTTTTTTGTAGAAAAGGAAAAATGCATTTTCAGGCCTAGGCCACTAGCTTGGTCAAAGCTTGATTAGCATTTTAAGCATTTCACTAAGTGTCCAAATAAAAGGGCCCAAGAAGACCCCAAACAAGTCCTAATGTAATACACAAGGAAATGTCATGCAGGAGGTCACTAAATTAAATGTTCAACTATCAGCTCGAAAAGTTTATCAAACATAATTTTGTGTACAGGTGGCAAGTTGAGCAATACAAAGAATGTTTGTCCAATTTTCTTGAAGATGTAGTAGTATCTGTTGTTGAGAATTACTCTTTCAAGGAGAAAAATGATATATAGTCAATGCACTGGTATTCAAGTCAAGTGTCCATATTTGTGCATATTACACACTTTCGCATCCACAAAACGACACACTTTTATATCTTTGTTGATAATAAGAAGCGTGATATCCATTTTGTGCAACATTGTTTCATGCTACTTTATAATTGGGTATTACTCTTTGGAATTCCCCTAAAACGTCATTGGGTTTGGTATAATTGTGCTTCCTCTCAATTCAAAGTAAAAATGCCTTTCTAATTTGTTTTTAGGTACATTGCCATCACAGGGTCAAAAATGACATGGAATTTCTTTGGCTCTGGTCATGGAAAGGCAGAGCACGACGATGCAGGGGCTATAGTGAAGAGAGCACTAACTCATTGAGCAACTCAAGCCTAATGGTGCTAAGCTGCAATGTGCAACTGATGGCGTAAAGTTTTTGCAAGAAATGCTTACCACTAGAGCCGAGTCCACATATGCATCACAATCTCGGTACGTTATAGTAGAGTCTTTTGGAAGATAAAGTTGGGTGATATAGATAGAGATGAGACATGGGATGTCAAGGCTATAACAAACAAAATATCCCTAAATTCAATCTCTGCATACTCTCAGCAATGATTCAACAACATTGAGAGTGCGTCGGTTATCATGTTATTGTAGTAATTGTATGGAACACTTACGGCATAGATGCAGCAATCAGTCTCATATTCAGAGCTGGGACTACATTGCCCTTCAACCATTGGTACATGGCATTGAAGAAGACAATGTTGACATTGATGTTAACATCAAAAACATTGAGGAGGTCACCTACAAAGGGAACCATAATACCCTTAGTGATGTCCTTCTTGTAGGAGATAATTTTTCCCTGATAGAGCTAAAAAAGGAAATCCAAAGAATGTGGACTTCTACATCCTGAAATGCACAAAGGAGAAAGAGCTTTGCAAGAGACCCAGAAAGGACGAATGGGGGAATACCATTGCACAAAGTTGTTTTATTATGAAAGGGTTCTTTTATGCACCTAAAGACAAGCAAACCTATGAGTTGTGGGATCACAAGTCGGAGGCCTTCATAGAGCGACACATCTTGTACAAGAAATCAAATTTCCAATGGGGACCACACCGTGTTAACAAAAATCTATTTGTCATATCCCCTGAGGTACATGAAGCTGTGTACAATAATATGCTATTCAATTTCTAGCATACTTGTTAGATACAAAGCTGTGTACAATAGTATGCTATTCAATTTCTAGCATACTTGTTAGATACAAAGCTGTGTAAAATAGTATGCCATCCAATTGTTAGCATACTTGACATGTTTCTAATTAAAAAAAAGAGACAAAATATTAAATATCTTGTAAATTTCAGCTGATGTATTCATATATTTCAAAAAATATACATGTGTGTCGCTTTGTGGATACGTGGTAGAATTTCAAGGGCTAAATGTAAACACTGATATCTTAAGTCCTTTAGCTAAGATGTAGTGAAACACATCAAAACCCCTCAAACAGATTCATCTGACTCCTCCATGACTAGAAGAAGATTGTGGGGGGCGGCGACGAGGTGTCTGTGATGATTGAAAATGTGAATACGACAGTGAGACTGGGGTGGCCTTAGATTAAGGCTCTCTTCTGATCTGCTAACCTAAACATACTACCTTGCACAAGAGAGAGAGAAAAGATGAGAAAGGAATGATGCAAGGGTCAATTAAGAGAATATCACTTAGCCAATCCTAATGAGGGTTAAGTCCCCTATGTGAGGTTTCCAATCATTCCTTCATCGGAGTATCTATGGCATCATTGGCAACCAGAACACTCACCACCTGTCCACTCAGGGGCCTTTTCAATAGTTCCTAGCTCATAGTACCCGGTAATATAATCACTTAAAAAAATCAAGATGGAATCTCCGTTGAAGATCAGCAAGATCAACCAACAGATCCATATAAAAGAGCTATGGACTCATCCGTTGAGGACCAGCAAGGTCAATCAACCAGATCCATGCTCGATTTCAGAAAACAACTCTTACTCCTTGTTCCAATATCTTTCACGACGCACGTGTGGGTATCTTCGGTAACCCCCCAGAGCCCGAGCACCGTATGGTCAGCACCCTCTAGGATCCTTCGCAAGTCACCTAGCGCTTCACTCATAGGCCGCTTCCTTGGTCCCTCATCCACCGTACTGGAAGCTCACCATTTAAATTGAACTGAGGCTGGTCAAGACCTCGGCCGACCATGCTATGCGAGACGTCCTTCGTTGACTCTCTATCCCAGCTGTTGCAACTTTATCAGTTAGGTCTCCACGACCTTAATCACAAGACCGTCAAAATGCTTCTCCAACATTCTTGACATAAAACAGTCATTTACAAACAGGTCACAATTACAGTTTCTATGATAAACTCTCGTCTTTCCACATTATCCCTCATCAGTCCACATTACTTATTCTACATTTAATTCATAAGTGTACTCATTCTCATCCAATCACATCATTTTCCATCTCATCACATCAGCTTCATTCACATCACATATCATTTATTCACATCCCAATTCACATGTCATCACATCTCATCCATTCACTCATATCGACGTCACATCATTTCACATGCACATTCGCATTCATTATTCCACATACACATCCACATTCGTACATCCACATCCATACATCCAATTTCACATTCGCATTCATACATACACATCCATATCCACATGTCATCACATCTCATCCATTCACTCATATCGATGTCACATCATTTCACATACACATTCGCATTCATTATTCCACATACACATCCACATTCGTATATCCACATCCATACATTCAATTCCACATCCGCATTCATACATACACATTCATATCCACATCCATACATCCACATCCACATCCACATTCATACATCCACATCCACATCCACATATCCATTTCCACATCCACATCCACATCCATACATCCATTTCCATACATCTATACATCCATATCCACATTCATACATCCACACATCCACATCCACATCCACATCCACATCCATACATCCACATCCACATCCACATTCATACATCCACATCCACATCCATATTCATATCCACATCCACATCCACATCCATACATCCACATCCACATCCACATTCATACATCCACATCCACATCCATATTCATATCCACATCCACATCCACATCCACATCCATACATCCATATCCACATTCCACATTCATACATCCATTTCCACATCCACATTCATACATCCACATCCACATTCATACATCCACATCCACATTCCTCATTCATACATCCACATCCACATCTACATTCATACATCCACATCCACATCCACATTCATACATCCACACATCCATTTTCACATCCATATTCTCATTCATACATCCACATCCACATCTACATTCATACATCCACATCCACATTCATACATCCACACATCCATTTCCACATCCACATTCATACATCCACACATCCATTTCCACATCCACATTCATACATCCACATCCACATTCATACATCCACATCCATATCCACATCCACATTCATACATCTATATCCACATTCCAAATTCATACATTCACATCCACAGCCACATTCATACATCCACACATCCATTTCCACATCCACATTCATACATCCACATCCACATTCATACATCCACATCCACATCCACATCCATACATCCATATCCATACATCCACACATCCATTTCCACATCCACATTCATACATCCACATCCACATCCACATCCACATTCATACATTCATTCTCATCCTAAGCCCATACACATCTTATCACATCTTTTCACATCCTTTTACATCTCATACTCATCTTATCACATCCTATCACATCACATACTCATCTTATCACATCCATTCTTATCTGATCACATCCCCTACACATCTTATCACATCCTATCACATCAAATACACATTTTATCACATCCCATTTTCATGATATTACCTTTTAACAGCTTTTTCCAGATTGATATCGATAATAGGACTTTTTTTTCTAAATTCCTGCCAATTGCTTGGCCTAAATTAAAGATTCTTTTCTCAGGATTATTTCCACATTGCTTCTCAATTCCTCTATTTAACTAAATTCAATATTCTTCTTTTGAATAAAAGAATTCATGGGATTTATAGAAATCGATTCTACCCATAATCATAAATTGAATTTATACTAAAAATTCCTCTTCTTCCCATTTAATTTCTAGGATCCCAATTACCATGGGAATTCCTCTTTTCCCATCAAATATTTCTTATAAAATAAAATAATTTAAAATATCCAGTATTTCAATACGCTAGAAATTTCTCTTTGTCCATCTAAATGATGGAATTCCAAATGTCGTCTGGATTCCTCTTTTGACATTTAAATGTTTCTCATAGATAAATAAATTTATCTAAAAATTCAACTTTGAAATTAAATAAATTATCCCATAATTCCAATATGATAGAAAATTCTCTTTCCCATCCAATCATGGAATTACAAATGTAATGGGAATTCCTCTTTTAACATTTACTTATTTCTCATAGATAAATAAATTTATCTAAAAATTCATTTTTAAAATTAAATAAATTATCCCATAATTCCAATATGATAGGAAATTCTCTTTTTCCATCCAATCATGGAATTCCAATTGTAATGGGAATTCCTCTTTTAACATTTACTTATTTCTCATAGATAAATAAATTTATCTAAAAATTCACTTTTGAAATTAAATGAATTATCCCATAATTCCAATATGATAAGAAATTTATTTTTCCCATCCAATCATGGAATTCCAATTGTAATGGGAATTCCTCTTTTAACATTTACTTATTTCTCATAGATAAATAAATTTATCTAAAAATTCACTTTAGAAATTAAATGAATTATCCCATAATTCCAATATGATAGGAAATTCTCTTTTCCAATCATGGAATTCCAATTGTAATGGGAATTCCTCTTTTAACATTTACTTATTTCTCATAGATAAATAAAGTTATCTAAAAAAATTTATTAATTATGCATAAACCTAAAAATCAATATTTCTATGATTACAATGAGAATCAATCAATTTATCTAGGATGATAATTCCTAGAATATGGTAGGAAGGCCTCTTTTCATACTTACATCACATCACATCTATTCACATATCCTCACATCTCATTCTCATCTCTTCATTCACATCCACATCCATTTACATCACCTCACATCCCATCCACATTCATTTACATCACACCACATCTTATCACATCCATTTACATCACATCACATCACATCTTATCATATCCACTCACATCTTATCACATCCCATTGACATCTTATTCACATCGCATTCACATCTTATTCACATTTAGTAACATTTTCTATTTTCGATACCGATGGGACTTTTCTAGATTTCTGCCAATCGCTTGGCCTAGTTAAATGTACTTTTTCTCGACGGATATTTTCATATTCTTTGTCAAATTTCTCAAGTGAAATATATTCAATATTCTTCTTTTGAGTAAAAGATTCATGGGATTTACAAAAATCAATTCTACCTATATTTTCCAATAATGCTCAAAATTCTACTTTTGATAAATACTCATAATTTGAATTATGCTAAAAATTCCTCTTTTTTCATTTAACTTATTGGATCTCAAATATCATGGGAATTCCTCTTTTTGCATTTAAATGATTGAATTCCAAATGTCATGGGAATTCCTCTTTTATCAAAAAATAAATTTATCTTAAATTTCTCTTTTCTTTAATAAAAATATCCATTATTTCAAATATGTCAAGAATTCCACTTTTACCATTTAAATGATTGAATTTCAAATGTCATGGAAATTTCTCTTTTATTATTTAAATTTTCTTATACATAAATTAAATTTATTTAAAATATGTGTGAAATAGGTGTCTATCTCAAGAGTCCCCCTCTCCTTATACCAAGGTGTCAAAAATGCATCATTATTCCAAAATATCTCATTTTTTTAGTAATATCTCATACAGTGTTTAACCAATAAACCTTGTACTTAGTCAACTCTTCATCTTATGTGAGTATTTATTTATTTTTGGGTATTTTCTTTTATTCTTTTGGATTTATCTCATCCCCACACTTGGATTAATCCAATTGGCCCATTTCTAAAAATGTAGACCCTTAGGCTAAGGTCCTTTATATACATTTTCAACTAATTCCAAATGTACATTGGAAAGTTCTTTTCGAATTTCTGTTTTAAGGGAATCCATTTTAGACACTAGGAGGATTTTTATATCCAAGGATATCTCAGTTTTGGATTATCTCTCTCTAGATATTTTCTCTCTCTAGGCCAAAATAGGGTAAAACAAGATCTTTCTTCTGTTTCAGAGAGGGGAATAATTTCAAGAACAGAAGGGGAGGTTCTTACACCTTTACACCTCAAAAGTTGGAGGGAGAAATCTTACATCCTACCCCACTTAAAAAACGCGAGATGTCCTCATCTCGCAGGCAGCTAGAGGACAAACTCTTTCCCTTAAGATCCAACTGATTCTGGGGTTCCTTATAGTCTGGTCAACCCAAATAGAATCCTGGGATAAAGATCCCTTCTAAAAGAAGAACATATAGGACTCATTATCAAATAGCAATTCATTCAGAACATATCATTCATATCCTTAACACAATAATGGTCCATCAGACCAAAAATTCCATCTGAACATTCCTCCATGGGAATTTCAGTTACGCAGGTTCTCAATTTGTCATCCCTTAATTTGAGCCACTGGGTCAAAGGTCAAATGGCAGCAATCTGTCAGCACAATCCACTAATCTCATAGTGATTTGCTGAAGTCATTATCGCCATTCTAGTTATTAACATCATTACTGGGATTCGTCCCATTCATCCTCATTGTGGCTTTGTTCAACTTATCTTCTTTCAACCAGAATTCAAGAATCATCATCTTTCAATTAGAATCCAAATCAACTCATCAATTCTCAACCAGAATTCTAAAATCATATCAACCAGCATTCAAATTCATCATTTGGATAGCATTTTTTCTTATAATTTCAAGGTCTTAGATTTACTCGTATATATTGTTAGTAAAGAGCTGCAGATATACTCACGGTATATACGGGTAGTCACGGTCCTTGCAGTTATAAGATAAATACCATCATATCTAGGCCTCAAGCAAGTCAAGGATTCCATACAATTGTGGTACTTCATAAATTTTAACATTTCTTGCTTCTCGGTTGATCCACTTTAGCCAATTTGCTCTGATACCAGCTGAAAGATCCATGCCCCCTCCGCGCAACAAAATTGAGGGTGCTAGTAGCGAAAGTAGCACTTCATGTGTAAGGCAGAACCTCTCACTCAGGGCCTCGCCCCCACGGATATCCGATCAAGAGACTAATCCCTCAGTTCTTCCAAAACTGAATGTAAGATCCCTGTTCCCACCGAGCAACAGATTCGGGATATTAGCAGCCGAAGTAGCACTTCTCGCGCGGGACAGGGGTCCCACATTCGGGGCCTCACCCACGGATATCCGGATAAGAGACTAATCCATCGGTTGTTCCACTGACCGAACCCGGAAAAACTTCCTTTACCGGAAGGCACGGGCGATTCCAAGAGGATAACTTTTTACTCTAACGTTGTCAAGATTATTTCTGATCGAGCTGATCCAATTACATCTATAAGATACTTGGTCAGATCAAGGAAGAAACTTGCACTTGGATCATTGGGATCAACGCTTTTTTCCCCATTCAAGAGGCATAGCCGTTGATTCCTATCCATAGAACAGTTACTGTCCGGGATTTATTTTATCTATCGTAAAAACAAAAGTTTGAGTCTCGATTTACGGATCCATCAGTCCAGCCTAACCCCATCCAGTCCCATGGGTTAGCCAACCACCCAACCACTGTAGTGATGGAATCCAATTAAGAATTTGGTTAGGTTTTATCCCGGGTACCAAGGAAAAGAGTTCCAAGGCCCCCTAGCCGGATGTTCATGCAAAAATAAAACTAGTCACACCACTCACACACCCAATATGAAATTGCCTTTTCACAGATTCAACCAGTTTAAAACAATCCTTTAATAAAACCATAGTATCACTGATCATAGTCTTCCAATTTATCCGGTTGATTCTTAATTTTCCCATCATTCCTTCATTAGAGTATCTATGGCATCATTGGCAACTAGGACGTTCACCACCTGTCCACTCAGGGGCCGTTTCCTAGTTCCTAGCCCATAATACTCGGTAATATAATCACTTATCAAGATGGACTCTCGTTGAAGATCAGCAAGATTAACCAACAGATCCATATAAAGAGCCATGGACTCATCCATTGAAGACCAGCAAGGTCAATCAACCAGATCCATGCCCGATTTCAGAAAACAACTCTTACTCCTTGTTCCAATATCTTCCTCGACGCACGCGTGGGTATCCTAGGCGACCCAGAGCCTGAGCACCGTATGGTCAGCACCCTCTAGGATCCTTCGCAGGTGACCTAGCGCTTCACTCATAGGCCGCTTCCTTGGCCCCTCATCCACCGTACCGGAAGCTCACCATTTTAATCGCACCGAGGCTGGTCAAGACCTCGACCGACCTTGCTACGTGAGACGTCCTCCATTGACTCTCCGTCAGTTGCAACTTTATCATCACGACCTTAATCACAAGACGGTCAAAATGCTTCCCCAACATTCTTGACATAAAACAGTCATTTACAAACAGTATTTACAATTACAGTTTCTATATTAACTCTCATTTTTCCACATTCCCCATCAACCCACATTACTTATTCCACATTCCATTTATATGTGTACTCATCCAATCACATCATTTTCCATCTCCTCACTTCAGATTCCTTCACATCACATATCATATATTCACATCCATACATATATCCACATTTACATCCACATTCACATCCATACATCCACCTCTATATGCATACATTCATATCTACATGCATACATCCATAACTCCAAGCATACATCCATAACTCCAAGCATACATCCACATCCACATTCACCTTCACATCCATACATCCACATCTACATCCATACATCTATTTTCACATTCACCTCCATACATCTACATCTACATGCATACATCCACCTCCACATTCACATCCACATCTATACATCTACATCTACATGCATACATCCATCTCCACATTCACATCCACATCTATACATCTACATCTACATCTACATGCATACTTCCACATCTCCATTTACATCCACATCTATACATCTACATCTACATGCATCCATCCACATCTCCAATCACATCCACATCTATACATCTACTTCTACATGCATACTTCCACATCTCCATTCACATCCACATCTATACATCTACATCTACATGCATACATCCACATCTCCAATCACATCCACATCTATACATCTACATCTACATGCATACATCCACATCTCCAATCACATCCACATCTATACATCTACATCTACATGCATACATCCACATCTCCAATCACATCCACATCTATACATCTACATCTACATGCATACATCCACATCTCCATACATAATAAAATTCTTTTAATTAATCTAGGATGATAGTTCCTAGAATATGGTAGGAAATCCTCTTTTCATGCTTTGAATCAAATTATTTTATGTGTATATTTTTATAAAATTTTGCCATAGCTCCGCTACTATAACTAATAAATCTCAATTGTTTTTAAAGATAGGGTATCTTTAAGGGAATGATTAGAATGATCCTTAATTGGATCATTAACCCTTAATGGATTAAATAAAAATTAATCAAAAACTAAAAGCATAGATTAAAAAAAACTATTAATTTATTCTCAAGCATAGATTAATCTTGGATTAAGAAAAAGCTTTATGAAAAGCTTCATTTGGATTGAGAATGGGTCATGAGTATGACCATTTCTTAAGTGAGAGAGAGAAAAAACCATTAGAATTAAACATAAATGAAAATTTATGTAATTCTTTACTATCATTAATTAATTAACTTCAATAGCATTTCAAAAACCATACCAATTAAGCTTCTCAAGCTTGAGAGGGGTTGAGAAGAGAGAATCATTGAGAAATTATAGAAAAGATCAATATTCACTATACTTACCTTATAATTTGCTTGATTCTTTATTCACGGTAGAGGCTCCCAACCAATCAATTGGTTTAGTATGTTGATGGAGCCACCAATGGAGATTGAAGAAACAGAGAAGTGTCAAAAACTAGTGAATTATTAAAGAATTCACAGTTCTTGGCTTAGGTGGAGTAGAGTAACAATGTGTAAACACTATCCTATTTTCAACAAGGGAAGGCTTCTATTTATAGGAAAAATTGAGCTCCTAACCAAACAAACTGATTCTAGAATTTTCCAAGTCAGTTTGGTTGAATTTGGACTAGATTTGGACCTAGTTTGGTTACTTTTTGATTCGGTTTGGTTCCATTTTGATTTGTTTTGGTTCAAGAGAGATGAGAGATAAAAATATCACATTATTTTTGAGTTTAAAACTCATTCAAGCATGTGAAATATGCACCTCCTTTAAAGAACTCCCCTTCCTTACATATGTGTCAAAATGGAATGATTATATCCAAAATATCTCATATTTTTAATATTGCTCATAGTTTTTTACTAATAAACCTTGTACATTTTCAACTCTTCATCTTATGTGAAATATGCACCTCCTTTAAAGAACTCCCCTTCCTTACATATGTGTCAAAATGGAATCATTATATCCAAAATATCTCATATTTTTAATATTGCTCGTAGTTTTTTACTAATAAACCTTGTACATTTTCAACTCTTCATCTTATGTGAGCATTTACTCATTTTTGGATACCCAAAATATCTCATATTTTTAATATTGCTCATAGTTTTTTACTAATAAACCTTGTACATTTTCAACTCTTCATCTTATGTGAGCATTTAACTCATTTTTGGGCATCTTCTTTTACAAATAGGATTTATCTCCTCCCTACACATGGATTGATGCTATTGGCCCATAGGAACCTTAATTGAAGGTTCTTTATACCTATTTCCAATTTATTCCAATTGCACATTGGAAAATTCTTTCTGAATTTCTGTTTCAGGGGAATTCATTTTAATAAGGTGAGTTATTTTTCTATCCAAAAATATTCATAATCTGAATATTCTCTCTCTAGAATAATTTTCTCTCTCTAGGCTAAAACAGTTAAAAACAAGGTCTTTATATTTCTGAAGAGGGATTGATTACAGGGATAGATACTAGACATCAAAAAGGGGTTGGGGGAGGAATCTTACATTCTACCCCACTTAAAAAATGCGAGATGTCCTCATCTCGCAAACTGGGATAATTTTGCAAGATGCACAAATATGAGACTTAGAGAAAAATTTTAATCAAGATTAACCACCAAGAAAAGTCTTAAAGAGAGCAAGATTCAAAATAAGAACAAGATTTAAACTTTATTCATTCTCGGTACTCATACAGTAAAGATAGGAGAACTTATACAGTAAAGATAGAAGAACTTTATTCATTCTTGGTACTTATACAGTAAAGATAGAAGAACTCTTTACACTTCCATAAGCCCGTCCATCATATGGTCACAAAAGCAGTACTCACAAGCTGCACAAGTATAGGGTAACTCATCTATGGGAATGATTTTGCTGGTTATTGCCGCACCTATCTCAGTGGTATGAGGTGATCTAACAAAAGGACCTCTGAGAGGCAAGCCAAAAACGGGGTAAAGGCATATCTTCTCATGAGGAAGAAAACACGCCAGTAAGAAGACCCGCTCAGAAAACCCAAGATGCCTTGATCTCATGACGCAGTAGTATCGGGGACCCAAACCTAAGGCTTCAATAACCATGGCCAAGCGGACATTGTTACGAAAGTGCTGCTGATCCCAGGGTGTTACCCTAGTTATGTCTTGATAGGTCCGCCATTTGGTCTGCGCTACAGAAGTTCCCAAGTGAGGGAAAAGTGAGCGCTCATACTGTTCTATAAAATCTTTCTTCACAAACTCTCTTACGTCTTGAAGGTGAGAAATCATCATGGATAAAACTAATTCCTATTGCCAAGCCATGAAGGAGATTAAGAAGAAGGGAGATCGATGGAAGTAAGATTACTGTGAGCGACAGTTAAAGGTTACGACTTATATAAAGGAAGGAGCTAGCGTAACTTAGAAGCCAACGGTATCTTGCCACTGAAGTTTTACCGTCTTTCCTTGATTTGGGTTTGGCACATATTTCTATGAAATACATTAAGAACTTTGAGATGAGGAGGTAAAAGAAGCTTGTAGGTTAAGTCACCTACATTGAATTCAGATATAAGGCCCACAATATCTGCGGGATAACTTCTTATACTTCCCAAGAGATAAAGAACTTCTTTTGGGCCGTACTCGAATGAAAACCAAAACCTTGGTATCCAAAACACCGATTCTCACTTCTGAACTCAATGTTCTAAATCCTTAAAACAGGTGGGACTCCTGAGAAGTATTCTAGGGAAAGGGTCTTCCTTTTTTTAAACAGAAACTTTCTTTTATTTTAGAGAGGGAATAATTATAAGATCAGAAAGGGAGATTCTTACTCCTATTTACCTCGAAGGCTGGGGAGGAATCTTACATTCTACCCCACTTAAAAAAGTGCGAGATGCCCTCATCTCGCAAGGTAGAGGACAGCTCTTTTTCTTAAGATCCAATTTTATTCTGGGGTTCCTTATATTCTGGTCAACCCAACAGAACACTGGGATAAATATCCCTTATATAGAACTCATCATTAAATAACAATTCATTCAGATCATATCATTCATATCTTTAACATGATAATGGTCCATTAGACCGAAAAGTTTCCTTCGGAACATTCCTCCACGGAAATTTCGGTCAAGCAAGTTCTCAATTTGACATCCCTTAACTTGATCTACCAGTCAAGTATTAATAGTAGCAATCTGACAGCACAACCCACTAATCTCATAGTGATTTGCTGAATTCATTATCATCATTCTAGTTATGAATATCATCACAGGGACTCGTCCCATTCCCCCTCATTGTGGTTTCATTATATTTCAACTAATTTTTAAAAATCATCATTTTTCAATCAGAATTTTCAATCAGAATCCAAATCAATTCATCAATTCTCAAACAGAATTAAAAATCATATCAATCACATTCGAAATCATCATCTGGATAGCATTAGCGCTTATAATTTCAAGTCTTAGATTTACTCGTATATACTGTCAGTAAAGAGCTGCCGTTATACTCTCGGTATATACGGTAGTCACGGCCCTTGGAATTATAAGGTAAATACCATCATGTCTAGGCCTCAAGCAAGTCAAGGATTCTATATAATTGCGGTACTTCCATTTGAAGACCCAATTACCAAATTACGAGTTTCAGTTTGAATATCAAATTGTATGAATTATATCACACAATTATAACCTTTTTGTCTTTCTTGATAAATTTTTGACATATTTGTCTTCTCAGTTTTAACCAAATGCTCTGATACCAACTGTAAGATCCCTGTTCCCACCGAGCAACAGATTCGGGATATTAGCAGCGGAAGTAGCACTTCTCGCGCGGGACAGGGATCCCACATTCGGGGCCTCACCCACGGATATCCGGATAAGAGACTAATCCGTCGGTTGTTCCAAAACCGAACCCGGAAAAACTTCCTTTACCGGAAAGCACGGGCAATTCCACCAGGATAACTTTTTACTCTAACGTTGTCAAGATTATTTCTAATCAAGCTGATCCAATTACATCTATAAGATACTTGGTCAGATCAAGGAAGAAACTTGCACTTGGATCATTGGGATCAACGCTTTTTCCCCATTCAAGAGGCACAGCCGTTGACTCCTATCCATAGAACAGTTACTGTCCGGGATTTATTTTATCTATCGTAAAAACAAAAGTTTGAGTCTCGATTTACGGATCCATCAGTCCAGCCTAACCCCATCCAGTCCCATGGGTTAGCCAACCGCCCAACCACTGTATAGTGATGGGATCCAATTAAGAATTTGGTTAGGTTTTATCCCGGGTATTACCAAGGAAAAGAGTTCCAAGGCCCCCTAGCCGGATGTTCATGCAAAAATAAAACTAGTCACACCACTCACACACCCAATATGAAATTGCCTTTTCACAGATTCAACCAGTTTAAAACAATCCTTTAATAAAACCATAGTATCACTGATCACAGTCTTCCAATTTATCCGGTTGATTCTTAATTTTCCCATCATTCCTTCATCAGAGTATCTATGGCATCATTGGCAACTAGGACGTTCACCAACCTGTCCACTCAGGGGCCGTTTTCTAGTTCCTAGTCCATAATACTCGGTAATATAATCACTTATCAAGATGGACTCTCGTTGAAGATCAGCAAGATCAACCAACAGATCCATATAAAGAGTCATGGACTCATCCATTGAAGACCAGCAAGGTCAATCAACCAGATCCATGCCCGATTTCAGAAAACAACTCTTACTCCTTGTTCCAATATCTTCCTCGATGCACGCATGGGTATCCTAGGCGACCCAGAGCCTGAGCACCGTATGGTCAGCACCCTCTAGGATCCTTCGCAGGTGACCCAGCGCTTCACTCATAGGGCGCTTCCTTGGCCCCTCATCCACCATACCGGAAGCTCACCATTTTAATCGCACCGAGGCTGTCAAGACCTCGACCGACCTTGCTACGCGAGACGTCCTCCATTGACTCTCCGTCAGCAGTTGCAACTTTATCATCACGACCTTAATCACAAGACGGTCAAAATGCTTCCCAAGAATTCTTGACATAAAACAGTCATTTACAAACAGTATTTACAAACAGTTTACAATTACAGTTTCTATATTAACTCTCATTTTTCCACATTCCCCATCAACCCACATTACTTATTCCACATTCCATTTATATGTGTACTCATCCAATCACATCATTTTCCATCTCCTCACTTCAGATTCTTTCACATCACATATCATATATTCACATCCATACATATATCCACATTTACATCCACATTCACATCCATACATCCACCTCTATATGCATACATTCATATCTACATGCATACATCCATAACTCCAAGCATACATCCACATCCACATTCACCTTCACATCCATACATCCACATCTACATCCATACATCTATTTTCACATTCACCTCCATACATCTACATCTACATGCATACATCCACCTCCACATTCACATCCACATCTATACATCTACATCTACATGCATACATCCATCTCCACATTCACATCCACATCTATACATCTACATCTACATCTACATGCATACTTCCACATCTCCATTTACATCCACATCTATACATCTACATCTACATGCATCCATCCACATCTCCAATCACATCCACATCTATACATCTACTTCTACATGCATACTTCCACATCTCCATTCACATCCACATCTATACATCTACATCTACATGCATACATCCACATCTCCAATCACATCCACATCTATACATCTACATCTACATGCATACATCCACATCTCCAATCACATCCACATCTATACATCTACATCTACATGCATACATCCACATCTCCATACATAATAAAATTCTTTTAATTAATCTAGGATGATAGTTCCTAGAATATGGTAGGAAATCCTCTTTTCATGCTTTGAATCAAATTATTTTATGTGTATATTTTTATAAAATTTTGCCATAGCTCCGCTACTATAACTAATAAATCTCAATTGTTTTTAAAGATAGGGTATCTTTAAGGGAATGATTAGAATGATCCTTAATTGGATCATTAACCCTTAATGGATTAAATAAAAATTAATCAAAAACTAAAAGCATAGATTAAAAAAAACTATTAATTTATTCTCAAGCATAGATTAATCTTGGATTAAGAAAAAGCTTTATGAAAAGCTTCATTTGGATTGAGAATGGGTCATGAGTATGACCATTTCTTAAGTGAGAGAGAGAAAAAACCATTAGAATTAAACATAAATGAAAATTTATGTAATTCTTTACTATCATTAATTAATTAACTTCAATAGCATTTCAAAAACCATACCAATTAAGCTTCTCAAGCTTGAGAGGGGTTGAGAAGAGAGAATCATTGAGAAATTATAGAAAAGATCAATATTCACTATACTTACCTTATAATTTGCTTGATTCTTTATTCACGGTAGAGGCTCCCAACCAATCAATTGGTTTAGTATGTTGATGGAGCCACCAATGGAGATTGAAGAAACAGAGAAGTGTCAAAAACTAGTGAATTATTAAAGAATTCACAGTTCTTGGCTTAGGTGGAGTAGAGTAACAATGTGTAAACACTATCCTATTTTCAACAAGGGAAGGCTTCTATTTATAGGAAAAATTGAGCTCCTAACCAAACAAACTGATTCTAGAATTTTCCAAGTCAGTTTGGTTGAATTTGGACTAGATTTGGACCTAGTTTGGTTACTTTTTGATTCGGTTTGGTTCCATTTTGATTTGTTTTGGTTCAAGAGAGATGAGAGATAAAAATATCACATTATTTTTGAGTTTAAAACTCATTCAAGCATGTGAAATATGCACCTCCTTTAAAGAACTCCCCTTCCTTACATATGTGTCAAAATGGAATGATTATATCCAAAATATCTCATATTTTTAATATTGCTCATAGTTTTTTACTAATAAACCTTGTACATTTTCAACTCTTCATCTTATGTGAAATATGCACCTCCTTTAAAGAACTCCCCTTCCTTACATATGTGTCAAAATGGAATCATTATATCCAAAATATCTCATATTTTTAATATTGCTCGTAGTTTTTTACTAATAAACCTTGTACATTTTCAACTCTTCATCTTATGTGAGCATTTACTCATTTTTGGATACCCAAAATATCTCATATTTTTAATATTGCTCATAGTTTTTTACTAATAAACCTTGTACATTTTCAACTCTTCATCTTATGTGAGCATTTAACTCATTTTTGGGCATCTTCTTTTACAAATAGGATTTATCTCCTCCCTACACATGGATTGATGCTATTGGCCCATAGGAACCTTAATTGAAGGTTCTTTATACCTATTTCCAATTTATTCCAATTGCACATTGGAAAATTCTTTCTGAATTTCTGTTTCAGGGGAATTCATTTTAATAAGGTGAGTTATTTTTCTATCCAAAAATATTCATAATCTGAATATTCTCTCTCTAGAATAATTTTCTCTCTCTAGGCTAAAACAGTTAAAAACAAGGTCTTTATATTTCTGAAGAGGGATTGATTACAGGGATAGATACTAGACATCAAAAAGGGGTTGGGGGAGGAATCTTACATTCTACCCCACTTAAAAAATGCGAGATGTCCTCATCTCGCAAACTGGGATAATTTTGCAAGATGCACAAATATGAGACTTAGAGAAAAATTTTAATCAAGATTAACCACCAAGAAAAGTCTTAAAGAGAGCAAGATTCAAAATAAGAACAAGATTTAAACTTTATTCATTCTCGGTACTCATACAGTAAAGATAGGAGAACTTATACAGTAAAGATAGAAGAACTTTATTCATTCTTGGTACTTATACAGTAAAGATAGAAGAACTCTTTACACTTCCATAAGCCCGTCCATCATATGGTCACAAAAGCAGTACTCACAAGCTGCACAAGTATAGGGTAACTCATCTATGGGAATGATTTTGCTGGTTATTGCCGCACCTATCTCAGTGGTATGAGGTGATCTAACAAAAGGACCTCTGAGAGGCAAGCCAAAAACGGGGTAAAGGCATATCTTCTCATGAGGAAGAAAACACGCCAGTAAGAAGACCCGCTCAGAAAACCCAAGATGCCTTGATCTCATGACGCAGTAGTATCGGGGACCCAAACCTAAGGCTTCAATAACCATGGCCAAGCGGACATTGTTACGAAAGTGCTGCTGATCCCAGGGTGTTACCCTAGTTATGTCTTGATAGGTCCGCCATTTGGTCTGCGCTACAGAAGTTCCCAAGTGAGGGAAAAGTGAGCGCTCATACTGTTCTATAAAATCTTTCTTCACAAACTCTCTTACGTCTTGAAGGTGAGAAATCATCATGGATAAAACTAATTCCTATTGCCAAGCCATGAAGGAGATTAAGAAGAAGGGAGATCGATGGAAGTAAGATTACTGTGAGCGACAGTTAAAGGTTACGACTTATATAAAGGAAGGAGCTAGCGTAACTTAGAAGCCAACGGTATCTTGCCACTGAAGTTTTACCGTCTTTCCTTGATTTGGGTTTGGCACATATTTCTATGAAATACATTAAGAACTTTGAGATGAGGAGGTAAAAGAAGCTTGTAGGTTAAGTCACCTACATTGAATTCAGATATAAGGCCCACAATATCTGGGGGATAACTTCTTATACTTCCCAAGAGATAAAGAACTTCTTTTGGGCCGTACTCGAATGAAAACCAAAACCTTGGTATCCAAAACACCGATTCTCACTTCTGAACTCAATGTTCTAAATCCTTAAAACAGGTGGGACTCCTGAGAAGTATTCTAGGGAAAGGGTCTTCCTTTTTTTAAACAGAAACTTTCTTTTATTTTAGAGAGGGAATAATTATAAGATCAGAAAGGGAGATTCTTACTCCTATTTACCTCGAAGGCTGGGGAGGAATCTTACATTCTACCCCACTTAAAAAAGTGCGAGATGCCCTCATCTCGCAAGGTAGAGGACAACTCTTTTTCTTAAGATCCAATTTTATTCTGGGGTTCCTTATATTCTGGTCAACCCAACAGAACACTGGGATAAATATCCCTTATATAGAACTCATCATTAAATAACAATTCATTCAGATCATATCATTCATATCTTTAACATGATAATGGTCCATTAGACCGAAAAGTTTCCTTCGGAACATTCCTCCACGGAAATTTCGGTCAAGCAAGTTCTCAATTTGACATCCCTTAACTTGATCTACCAGTCAAGTATTAATAGTAGCAATCTGACAGCACAACCCACTAATCTCATAGTGATTTGCTGAATTCATTATCATCATTCTAGTTATGAATATCATCACAGGGACTCGTCCCATTCCCCCTCATTGTGGTTTCATTATATTTCAACTAATTTTTAAAAATCATCATTTTTCAATCAGAATTTTCAATCAGAATCCAAATCAATTCATCAATTCTCAAACAGAATTAAAAATCATATCAATCACATTCGAAATCATCATCTGGATAGCATTAGCGCTTATAATTTCAAGTCTTAGATTTACTCGTATATACTGTCAGTAAAGAGCTGCAGTTATACTCTCGGTATATACGGTAGTCACGGCCCTTGGAATTATAAGGTAAATACCATCATGTCTAGGCCTCAAGCAAGTCAAGGATTCTATATAATTGCGGTACTTCCATTTGAAGACCCAATTACCAAATTACGAGTTTCAGTTTGAATATCAAATTGTATGAATTATATCACACAATTATAACCTTTTTGTCTTTCTTGATAAATTTTTGACATATTTGTCTTCTCAGTTTTAACCAAATGCTCTGATACCAACTGTAAGATCCCTGTTCCCACCGAGCAACAGATTCGGGATATTAGCAGCGGAAGTAGCACTTCTCGCGCGGGACAGGGATCCCACATTCGGGGCCTCACCCACGGATATCCGGATAAGAGACTAATCCGTCGGTTGTTCCAAAACCGAACCCGGAAAAACTTCCTTTACCGGAAAGCACGGGCAATTCCACCAGGATAACTTTTTACTCTAACGTTGTCAAGATTATTTCTAATCAAGCTGATCCAATTACATCTATAAGATACTTGGTCAGATCAAGGAAGAAACTTGCACTTGGATCATTGGGATCAACGCTTTTTCCCCATTCAAGAGGCACAGCCGTTGACTCCTATCCATAGAACAGTTACTGTCCGGGATTTATTTTATCTATCGTAAAAACAAAAGTTTGAGTCTCGATTTACGGATCCATCAGTCCAGCCTAACCCCATCCAGTCCCATGGGTTAGCCAACCGCCCAACCACTGTATAGTGATGGGATCCAATTAAGAATTTGGTTAGGTTTTATCCCGGGTATTACCAAGGAAAAGAGTTCCAAGGCCCCCTAGCCGGATGTTCATGCAAAAATAAAACTAGTCACACCACTCACACACCCAATATGAAATTGCCTTTTCACAGATTCAACCAGTTTAAAACAATCCTTTAATAAAACCATAGTATCACTGATCACAGTCTTCCAATTTATCCGGTTGATTCTTAATTTTCCCATCATTCCTTCATCAGAGTATCTATGGCATCATTGGCAACTAGGACGTTCACCAACCTGTCCACTCAGGGGCCGTTTTCTAGTTCCTAGTCCATAATACTCGGTAATATAATCACTTATCAAGATGGACTCTCGTTGAAGATCAGCAAGATCAACCAACAGATCCATATAAAGAGTCATGGACTCATCCATTGAAGACCAGCAAGGTCAATCAACCAGATCCATGCCCGATTTCAGAAAACAACTCTTACTCCTTGTTCCAATATCTTCCTCGATGCACGCATGGGTATCCTAGGCGACCCAGAGCCTGAGCACCGTATGGTCAGCACCCTCTAGGATCCTTCGCAGGTGACCCAGCGCTTCACTCATAGGGCGCTTCCTTGGCCCCTCATCCACCATACCGGAAGCTCACCATTTTAATCGCACCGAGGCTGTCAAGACCTCGACCGACCTTGCTACGCGAGACGTCCTCCATTGACTCTCCGTCAGCAGTTGCAACTTTATCATCACGACCTTAATCACAAGACGGTCAAAATGCTTCCCAAGAATTCTTGACATAAAACAGTCATTTACAAACAGTATTTACAAACAGTTTACAATTACAGTTTCTATATTAACTCTCATTTTTCCACATTCCCCATCAACCCACATTACTTATTCCACATTCCATTTATATGTGTACTCATCCAATCACATCATTTTCCATCTCCTCACTTCAGATTCTTTCACATCACATATCATATATTCACATCCATACATATATCCACATTTACATCCACATTCACATCCATACATCCACCTCTATATGCATACATTCATATCTACATGCATACATCCATAACTCCAAGCATACATCCACATCCACATTCACCTTCACATCCATACATCCACATCTACATCCATACATCTATTTTCACATTCACCTCCATACATCTACATCTACATGCATACATCCACCTCCACATTCACATCCACATCTATACATCTACATCTACATGCATACATCCATCTCCACATTCACATCCACATCTATACATCTACATCTACATCTACATGCATACTTCCACATCTCCATTTACATCCACATCTATACATCTACATCTACATGCATCCATCCACATCTCCAATCACATCCACATCTATACATCTACTTCTACATGCATACTTCCACATCTCCATTCACATCCACATCTATACATCTACATCTACATGCATACATCCACATCTCCAATCACATCCACATCTATACATCTACATCTACATGCATACATCCACATCTCCAATCACATCCACATCTATACATCTACATCTACATGCATACATCCACATCTCCATACATAATAAAATTCTTTTAATTAATCTAGGATGATAGTTCCTAGAATATGGTAGGAAATCCTCTTTTCATGCTTTGAATCAAATTATTTTATGTGTATATTTTTATAAAATTTTGCCATAGCTCCGCTACTATAACTAATAAATCTCAATTGTTTTTAAAGATAGGGTATCTTTAAGGGAATGATTAGAATGATCCTTAATTGGATCATTAACCCTTAATAAAAATTAATCAAAAACTAAAAGCATAGATTAAAAAAAACTATTAATTTATTCTCAAGCATAGATTAATCTTGGATTAAGAAAAAGCTTTATGAAAAGCTTCATTTGGATTGAGAATGGGTCATGAGTATGACCATTTCTTAAGTGAGAGAGAGAGAGAAAAAACCATTAGAATTAAACATAAATAAAAATTTATGTAATTCTTTACTATCATTAATTAATTAACTTCAATAGCATTTCAAAAACCATACCAATTACGCTTCTCAAGCTTGAGAGGGGTTGAGAAGAGAGAATCATTGAGAAATTATAGAAAAGATCAATATTCACTATACTTACCTTATAATTTGCTTGATTCTTTATTCACGGTAGAGGCCCCCAACCAATCAATTGGTTTAGTATGTTGATGGAGCCACCAATGGAGATTGAAGAAAGAGAGAAGTGTCAAAAACTAGTGAATTATTAAAGAATTCACAGTTCTTGGCTTAGGTGGAGTAGAGTAACAATGTGTAAACACTATCCTATTTTCAACAAGGGAAGGCTTCTATTTATAGGAAAAATTGAGCTCCTAACCAAACAAACTGATTCTAGAATTTTCCAAGTCAGTTTGGTTGAATTTGGACTAGATTTGGACCTAGTTTGGTTACTTTTTGATTCAGTTTGGTTCCATTTTGATTTGGTTTGGTTCAAGAGAGATGAGAGATAAAAATATCACATTATTTTTGAGTTTAAAACTCATTCAAGCATATGAAATATGCACCTCCTTTAAAGAACTCCCCTTCCTTACATATGTGTCAAAATGGAATGATTATATCCAAAATATCTCATATTTTTAATATTGCTCATAGTTTTTTACTAATAAACCTTGTACATTTTCAACTCTTCATCTTATGTGAAATATGCACCTCCTTTAAAGAACTCCCCTTCCTTACATATGTGTCAAAATGGAATCATTATACCCAAAATATCTCATATTTTTAATATTGCTCATAGTTTTTTACTAATAAACCTTGTACATTTTCAACTCTTCATCTTATGTGAGCATTTACTCATTTTTGGATACCCAAAATATCTCATATTTTTAATATTGCTCATAGTTTTTTACTAATAAACTTTGTACATTTTCAAGTTTTCATCTTATGTGAGCATTTACTCATTTTTGGATACCCAAAATATCTCATATTTTTAATATTGCTCATAGTTTTTTACTAATAAACCTTGTACATTTTCAACTCTTCATCTTATGTGAGCATTTAACTCATTTTTGGGCATCTTCTTTTACAAATAGGATTTATCTCCTCCCTACACATGGATTGATGCTATTGGTCCATAGGAACCTTAATTGAACCATAATCCAAAAATTTCTGAAAATCTAGACCCTTAGACTAAGGTTCTTTATACCTATTTCCAATTTATTCCAATTGCACATTGGAAAATTCTTTCTGAATTTCTGTTTCAGGGAAATTCATTTTAATAAGGTGAGTTATTTTTCTATCCAAAAATATTTATAATCTAAATATTCTCTCTCTAGAATAATTTTCTCTCTCTAGGCTAAAACAGTTAAAAACAAGGTCTTTATATTTCTGAAGAGAGATTGATTACAGGGGAAGATACTAGATATCAAAAAGGGGTTGGGGGAGGAATCTTACATTCTACCCCACTTAAAAAATGTGAGATGTCCTCATCTCGCAAACTGGGATAATTTTGCAAGATGCACGAATATGAGACTTAGAGAAAAATTTTAATCAAGATTAACCACCAAGAAAAGTCTTAAAGAGAGCAAGATTCAAAATAAGAACAAGATTTAAACTTTATTCATTCTCGGTACTCATACAGTAAAGATAGGAGAACTTATACAGTAAAGATAGAAGAACTTTATTCATTCTCGGTACTTATACAGTAAAGATAGAAGAACTCTTTACACTTCCATAAGCCCGTCCATCATATGGTCACAAAAGCAGTACTCACAAGCTGCACAAGTATAGAGTAACTCATCTATGGGAATGATTTTGCTGGTTATTGCCGCACCTATCTCAGTGGTATGAGGTGATCTAACAAAAGAACCTCTGAGAGGCAAGCCAAAAACGGGGTAAAGGCATGTCTTCTCATGAGGAAGAAAACACGCCAGTAAGAAGACCCGCTCAGAAAACCCAAGATGCCTTGATCTCATGACGCAGTAGTATCGAGGACCCAAACCTAAGGCTTCAATAACCATGGCCAAGCGGACATTGTTACGAAAGTGCTGCTGATCCCAGGGTGTTACCCTAGTTATGTCTTGATAGGTCCGCCATTTGGTCTGCGCTACAGAAGTTCCCAAGTGAGGGAAAAGTGAGCGCTCATACTGTTCTATAAAATCTTTCTTCACAAACTCTCTTACGTCTTGAAGGTGAGAAATCATCATGGATAAAACTAATTCCTATTGCCAAGCCATGAAGGAGATTAAGAAGAAGGGAGATCGATGGAAGTAAGATTACTGTGAGCGACAGTTAAAGGTTACGACTTATATAAAGGAAGGAGCTAGCGTAACTTAGAAGCCAACGGTATCTTGCCACTGAAGTTTTACCGTCTTTCCTTGATTTGGGTTTGGCACATATTTCTATGAAATACATTAAGAACTTTGAGATGAGGAGGTAAAAGAAGCTTGTAGGTTAAGTCACCTACATTGAATTCAGATATAAGGCCCACAATATCTGGGGGATAACTTCTTATACTTCCCAAGAGATAAAGAACTTCTTTTGGGCCGTACTCGAATGAAAACCAAAACCTTGGTATCCAAAACACCGATTCTCACTTCTGAACTCAATGTTCTAAATCCTTAAAACAGGTGGGACTCCTGAGAAGTATTCTAGGGAAAGGGTCTTCCTTTTTTTAAACAGAAACTTTCTTTTATTTTAGAGAGGGAATAATTATAAGATCAAAAAGGGAGATTCTTACTCCTATTTATCTCGAAGGCTGGGGAGGAATCTTACATTCTACCCCACTTAAAAAAGTGCGAGATGCCCTCATCTCGCAAGGTAGAGGATAGCTCTTTTTCTTAAGATCCAATTTTATTTTGGGGTTCCTTATATTCTGGTCAACCCAACAGAACACTGGGATAAATATCTCTTATATAGAACTCATCATTAAATAACAATTCATTCAGATCATATCATTCATATCTTTAACATGATAATGGTCCATTAGACCGAAAAGTTTCCTTCGGAACATTCCTCCACGGAAATTTCGGTCAATCAAGTTCTCAATTTGACATCCCTTAACTTGATCTACCGGTCAAGTATTAACAGTAGCAATCTGACAGCACAACCCACTAATCTCATAGTGATTTGCTGAATTCATTATCATCATTCTAGTTATGAATATCATCACAGGGACTCGTCCCATTCCCCCTCATTGTGGTTTCATTATATTTCAACTAATTTTTAAAAATCATCATTTTTCAATCAGAATTTTCAATCAGAATCCAAATCAATTCATCAATTCTCAAACAGAATTAAAAATCATATCAATCACATTCGAAATCATCATCTGGATAGCATTAGCGCTTATAATTTCAAGTCTTAGATTTACTCGTATATACTGTCAGTAAAGAGCTGCAATTATACTCTCGGTATATACGGTAGTCATGGCCCTTGGAATTATAAGGTAAATACCATCATGTCTAGGCCTTAAGCAAGTCAGGGATTCTATATAATTGCGGTACTTCCATTTGAAGACCCAATTACCAAATTACGAGTTTCAGTTTGAATATCAAATTGTATGAATTATATCACACAATTATAACCTTTTTGTCTTTCTTGATAAATTTTTGACATATTTGTCTTCTCAGTTGATCTTTATTAACCAAATGCTCTGATACCAACTGTAAGATCCCTGTTCCCACCGAGCAACAGATTCGGGATATTAGCAGTGGAAGTAGCACTTCTCGCGTGGGACAGGGGTCCCACATTCGGGGCCTCACCCACGGATATCCGGATAAGAGACTAATCCGTCGGTTGTTCCAAAACCAAACCCGGAAAAACTTCCTTTATCGGAAAGCACGGGCGATTCCACCAGGATAACTTTTTACTCTAACGTTGTCAAGATTATTTCTGATCGAGCTGATCTAATTACATCTATAAGATACTTGGTCAGATCAAGGAAGAAACTTGCACTTGGATCATTGGGATCAACGCTTTTTTCCCCATTCAAGAGGCACAGCTGTTGATTCCTATCCATAGAACAGTTACTGTCCGGGATTTATTTTATCTATCGTAAAAACAAAAGTTTGAGTCTCGATTTACGGATCCATCAGTCCAGCCTAACCCCATCCACAGTCCCATGGGTTAGCCAACCACCCAACCACTGTAGTGATGGAATCCAATTAAGAATTTGGTTAGGTTTTATCCCGGGTATTACCAAGGAAAAGAGTTCCAAGGCCCCCTAGCCGGATGTTCATGCAAAAATAAAACTAGTCACACCACTCACACACCCAATATGAAATTGCCTTTTCACAGATTCAACCAGTTTAAAACAATCCTTTAATAAAACCATAGTATCACTGATCACAGTCTTCCAATTTATCCGGTTGATTCTTAATTTTTCCATCATTCCTTCATCAGAGTATCTATGGCATCATTGGCAACTAGGACGTTCACCACCTGTCCACTCACCTGTCCACTCAGGGGCCATTTTCTAGTTCCTAGTCCATAATACTCGGCAATATAATCACTTATCAAGATGGACTCTCGTTGAAGATCAGCAAGATCAACCAACAGATCCATATAAAGAGCCATGGACTCATCCATTGAAGACCAGCAAGGTTAATCAACCAGATCCATGCCCGATTTCAGAAAACAACTCTTACTCCTTGTTCCAATATCTTCCTCGATGCACGCGTGGGTATCCTAGGCGACCCAGAGCCCGAGCACCGTATGGTCAGCACCCTCTAGGATCCTTCGCAGGTGACCCAGCGCTTCACTCATAGGCCGCTTCCTTGGCCCCTCATCCACCGTACCGGAAGCTCACCATTTTAATCGCTCGCACCGAGGCTGGTCAAGACCTCGACCGACCTTGCTACGCGAGACGTCCTCCATTGACTCTCCGTCAGCAGTTGCAACTTTATCATCATGACCTTAATCACAAGACGGTCAAAATGCTTCCCCAGCATTCTTGACATAAAACAATCATTTACAAACAGTATTTACAAACAGTTTACAATTACAGTTTCTATATTAACTCTCATTTTTCCACATTCCCCATCAACCCACATTACTTATTCCACATTCCATTTATATGTGTACTCATCCAATCACATCATTTTCCATCTCCTCACTTCAAATTCCTTCACATCACTATCATATATTCACATCCATACATATATCCACATTTACATCCACATTCACATCCATACATCCACCTCTATATGCATACATTCATATCTACAGGCATACATCCATAACTCCAAGCATACATCCATAACTCCAAGCATACATCCACATCCACATTCACCTTCACATCCATACATCCACATCTACATCCATACATCTATTTTCACATTCACCTCCATACATCTACATCTACATGCATACATCCACCTCCACATTCACATCCACATCTATACATCTACATCTACATGCATACATCCACCTCCACATCTATACATCTACATCTACATGCATACTTCCACATCTCCATTCACATCCACATCTATACATCTACATCTACATGCATCCATCCACATCTCCAATCACATCCACATCTATACATCTACTTCTACATGCATACTTCCACATCTCCATTCACATCCACATCTATACATCTACATCTACATGCATACATCCACATCTCCAATCACATCCACATCTATACATCTACATCTACATGCATACATCCACATCTCCATGCATAATAAAATTCTTTTAATTAATCTAGGATGATAGTTCCTAGAATATGGTAGGAAATCCTCTTTTTATGCTTTGAATCAAATTATTTTATGTGTATATTTTTATAAAATTTTGCCATAGCTCCGCTACTATAACTAATAAATCTCAATTATTTTTAAAGATAGGTTATCTTTAAGGGAATGATTAGAATGATCCTTAATTGGATCATTAACCCTTAATGGATTAAATAAAAATTAATCAAAAACTAAAAGCATAGATTAAAAAAACTATTAATTTATTCTCAAGCATAGATTAATCTTGGATTAAGAAAAAGCTTTATGAAAAGCTTCATTTGGATTGAGAATGGGTCATGAGTATGACCATTTCTTAAGTGAGAGAGAGAAAAAACCATTAGAATTAAATATAAATGAAAATTTATGTAATTCTTTACTATCATTAATTAATTAACTTCAATAACATTTCAAAAACCATACCAATTAAGCTTCTCAAGCTTGAGAGGGGTTGAGAAGAGAGAATCATTGAGAAATTATAGAAAAGATCAATATTCACTATACTTACCTTATAATTTGCTTGATTCTTTATTCACGGTAGAGGCTCCCAACCAATCAATTGGTTTAGTATGTTGATGGAGCCACCAACGGAGATTGAAGAAAGAGAGAAGTGTCAAAAACTAGTGAATTATTAAAGAATTCACAGTTCTTGGCTTAGGTGGAGTAGAGTAACAATGTGTAAACACTATCCTATTTTCAACAAGGGAAGGCTTCTATTTATAGGAAAAATTGAGCTTCTAACCAAACAAACTGATTCTAGAATTTTCCAAGTCAGTTTGGTTGAATTTGGACTAGATTTGGACCTAGTTTGGTTACTTTTTGATTCGATTTGGTTCCATTTTGATTTGATTTGGTTCAAGAGAGATGAGAGATAAAAATATCACATTATTTTTGAGTTTAAAACTCATTCAAGCATGTGAAATATGCATCTCCTTTAAATAACTCCCCTTCCTTACATATGTGTCAAAATGGAATGATTATATCCAAAATATCTCATATTTTTAATATTGCTCATAGTTTTTTTACTAATAAACCTTGTACATTTTCAACTCTTCATCTTATGTGAAATATGCACCTCCTTTAAAGAACTCCCCTTCCTTACATATGTGTCAAAATGGAATCATTATACCCAAAATATCTCATATTTTTAATATTGCTCGTAGTTTTTTACTAATAAACCTTGTACATTTTCAACTCTTCATCTTATGTGAGCATTTACTCATTTTTGGATACCCAAAATATCTCATATTTTTAATATTGCTCATAGTTTTTTACTAATAAACTTTGTACATTTTCAACTCTTCATCTTATGTGAGCATTTACTCATTTTTGGATACCCAAAATATCTCATATTTTTAATATTGCTCATAGTTTTTTACTAATAAACCTTGTACATTTTCAACTCTTCATCTTATGTGAGCATTTAACTCATTTTTGGGCATCTTCTTTTACAAATAGGATTTATCTCCTCCCTACACATGGATTGATGCTATTGGCCCATAGGAACCTTAATTGAACCATAATCGAAAAATTTCTGAAAATCTAGACCCTTAGACTAAGGTTCTTTATACCTATTTCCAATTTATTCCAATTGCACATTGGAAAATTCTTTCTGAATTTCTATTTCAGAGGAATTTATTTTAATAAGGTGAGTTATTTTTCTATCTAAAAATATTCATAATCTGAATATTCTCTCTCTAGAATAATTTTCTCTCTCTAGGCTAAAACAGTTAAAAACAAGGTCTTTATATTTCTGAAGAGGGATTGGTTACAGGGGAAGATACTAGACATCAAAAAGGGGTTGGGGGAGGAATCTTACACTGAATCCAAAAAAACTTCCCTCACCGCCCAAAAAGCACGGGCGATTCCTCAGGATATTTTTATTCGAACATAGTTAAGAGCCTTAACTAACCAAATTGATCCGACCGAACCTATAAGTCACATGATGAGATCAAGGAAAAGACTTGCACTTGGATCATAGAGACCAACGCTTTTTTCCTCATCGAGAGGCACAACCATTGATTCTTTTCCATAGAACAAAGACTATCTGGGATTTACTTCATCTATCATACCATAATAGAATTAAGTCTCATTTTGAGGATCCATCAGTCCAGCCTAACCCCATCCAGTCGTCCCATGGGTTAGCCAACTGCGCGCCCAACCACTGTAGTGATAGGATCCATTTAGGAATTTGGTTATGTTTTGTCCCAAGTACCAGGGAAAAGAGTTCCCAAGCCCCCTAGCCGACACTTCAAGCAAACTTCAAGATAGTCACACAACTTACACACCCAGTATGAAATTGCTTGTTTCACAGATTCAGCTGTCTTCTTTAAAACAATCTTTTAATGAAACCATAGTATTACTGATCATAATCCTCCATCATAATCCTCCAAAATATCCGGTTGAATTCTAATTTACAATCATTCCTTCATCGGTGTACCTATGGCATCATTTTGGCAACCAGAACACTCACCACCTGTTCACTCATCAGGGGCCTTTTCAATAGTTCCTAGCTCATAATACCCAAAAATATATTGACTTATAAAAATACAGATGGACTCTCCGTTGAAGATCAGCAAGATCAACCAACAAATCCATATAAAAGAGCCATGGACTCATCCGTTTGAGGACCGGCAAGGTTAATCAACCAGTTCTGTGCCCGAGTTCAGAAAGCCTACTCTAACTCCTTGTTCCATTTTCTTCCTCGATGCACGCATGGGTATCTTTGGCGACCCAGAGCTCGAGCACCATATGGTCAGCACTCTCTAGGATCCTTCACAGGTCACCTAGCGCTTCACTCATAGGCCGCTTCCTTGGCCCCTCATCCATCATACCGGAAGCTCACCATTTAGATCGAACCGAGGCTGGTCAGGACCTCAGTTGACCTTGCTACGTGAGGCGTCCTCCGTTGACTCTCCGTCAGCTATTGCAGCTTTATCAATTTGGTCTCCACGACCTCATTCACAAGATGGTCATTCCCAGCATTCTTGACATAAAACAATCATTTAAAAACAAGTCATAATTCTAGTTTCTAACGAACTCTCATCTTTCCACATTATTCCACATCATTTCTCATTATTCCACATTCTTCTATATCAATTTACATTGCTTAATCCACATCCAATCATATGTATTCCCATCGTCCTTCATCTATTCTTATCCAATCATATCATATTACATCCAATCACATATCATATTACATCCAATCACATCATATTACATCCAATCACATCATATTACATCTTATCACATCATATGTATTCCCATCGTCCTTCATCTATTCTCATCCAATCACATCATATTACATCTCATCACATCTATCCTCATCACATCTCATCCATTCTCATCTACCCATATCCACATCACATCACATCCATTCACATCTCATCTCATCGATTCACATTTACCCCGATCCACATCACATCACATCCATTCTCATCACATCTCATCATTCACATCTATCTCGATTCACATCACATCACATCCATTCACTTCACATCTCATCCATTCACATCGATCCCGATTCACATCACATTTATTCACTTCACATCTCATCCATTTACATTGATCCCAATTCACATCATATCACATCCATTCACATCACATCTCATCCATTCACATCTACCCTGGCCACATCACATCACTTCCATTCACATCACATCTCATCCATTCACATCTACCCCGATCCACATCACATCCATTCTCATCACATCTCATTCATGCGCATCTATTTACATCACGTCACATTCACATCTATTTACATCACGTCACATTCACATCCATTCACATCTCATCGCATCTATTCACATGCATCACATTCATTGTATCCTCATCCCATCACATACACTCTATCCCCATTACATCACGTCCATATCACATTTCATTCATTCCATCCACATTACATCACGTCCACATCTATCCACATCATATCCCATTCATTCCATCCACATTATCTCACATCCGTATCTATCCACATCATATCTCATTCATTCCATCCACATCTATCCACATCTCATCACATCATACACATCCCATCTCATTCATCCACATCCATCCAGTCATTCACATGCACGTCTATCCACATCCATCCATTCATTCACTTCTCACATCTTATTCTCATCCATTTACATCACATCACACCCATAGAACCGAGGCTGGTCAAGACCTTGGCCTACATTGCTACGTGAGACGTCCTTCATTGACTCTCCGTCAGCTATTGCAACTTTATCGATTTGGTCTCCACGACCTCATTCACAAGATGGTCAAAATGCTTTCCCAGCTGTAAGATTCTTCCCAAGCCCCTCATGATGTCTTGTTTCTTCCCCTGTAATCAATCCCCTTTTCAGAATAATAAAAGATCTTGTTTCTACCTGTTTTGACCTAGAGAGAGAAAATGTTATGGAGAGTGGTAATTCAATTTGTAGATATCTTTGGACGGAAAAATATCCTTTTTTATTAAAATAAATTTCTCCGAAACAGAAGTTTAAAAAGAAATTCCTAAGGTGTATTAGAAATAAATTATAATGTGTACAAAAGACCTTAGCCTAAGGGTCAAGATTCTCTGAAAATTTTGGATTATGGTTCAATTAAGGTTCCTATGGACCAATAAGATTGATCCAAATGTAGGGAGGAGATAAATTGAAGAATAAAAGAAAAACCCCCCAAAAATGAGTAAATGCACACATAAGATGAAGAGTGGACTAAGGACCAAAGAAAAGGATTAAAAAAACTCAATTTTGACACCTCGGAGTGGGGATCTCCCCTCATGAAGTAGGTACCTTTTCCTCATCATTACCCCCAATTTTTAATCAATAAAATGAGATATTTTCATCTCTCCTCTCTCCTATTTCAAAAATAGATCCAAAAAGTAAGCTGAACTGACCCAAAAATGGTCAAAAATTGACCAAACTGATCTGGAAAATTCAAGAATTAGTTTGCTTGGTTAGAGGCTCACTTTTTCCTATAAATAGAAGCCTCCTCCTTTGTAAAATATTAATGGTTTTCATGCACTGTTACTCTACTCCTGTCCTGAGCCATCTACATTGAATTTTTTAATAATTCAATTGTTTTTGGCCTAATCCTCTCCAAAGTGAATTGGTGGCCACTCTTGCTTCAAACAAGAGTAGAACCCTCAATCCCTCAAGCCAAAGGTTAGCTTACAAGCTCCATGTAAGCTAATTTTCTTACTTGTTTACGAATTTTAAATCTATGGTTTTCTTGATTTTTATGTTTTGCAATTTATTGAATTAAATTCAAATGCTATGCCTTTGATGAAAAGGCCATGCCCTTCTCTTCTTTACATTCCAACCTTTCTTAATCCTAGAAAGATTAACTAAGTGATTAATTAAACTCTTCTTATTGTTTACTCTCTTGAATTTAGAAAATTGTGTAGATTAGAGTTCTATAGTTCTAAATTGGGTTAATTAAGTTAAGTGTAGATAGATAAAAATAAGAAATGGTCAGCCATACAAAGGAGGTTATGGCAAAATTTTCTAGAATTTTGTGAAAAAGAAAGTTTGTTTTATGTTATTCCAAAAGAGTAATTCCCACCATTTTTGTATCTAAAAGAAATATTCTAATTACTCCATATACATATTCACCTATGAATATGCATGGATATCACTGATATTAATTATTAAATTTGATCTCTATGCATAAAAAGATGCATAAAGGAATTTTTTTAATACAAAATTGTTATTCTTATTAAATTTGATTTCTATGCATAAAGGAATTTTTTTTAACAAAAGTGTTATTCTTATTAAATTTGATTTTTATGCATAGAAATATGCATAAAGGAATTTTTTTAATTACAAAAGTGTTATTCTTATTAAGTTTTATTTTTATGCATAGAAAGATGCATAAAGAAAATTTTTTTATTTACAAAAGTGTTATTCTTATTAAATTTTATTTTTATGCATAGAAAGATGCATAAAGGAAATTTTTTTATTACAAAAGTGTTATTCTTATTAAAATTTATTTCTATGCATAGAAAGATGCATAAAGGAATTTTTTTATTACAAAAGTGTTATTCTTATTAAATTTAATTTTTTATGCATAGAAAGATGCATAAAGAAATTTTTTTACTATAAAAGCGTTATTCTTATAAAAATTAATTTTTATGCATAATTAGATGCATAAAGAAATTCTTTTTATTTTAAAAGTGTTATTCCTATTAAATTTGATTTTATGCATAAAAAGATGCATAAAAGGATTTTTTTAATAAAAGTGTTATTCCCATTGAAGTTGATTTTTATACATAAATAGATGCATAAAGAATTTTTATATCAAAATTAGAATTCTCTTAAATCCTATGTTTAAATTCTATGAGTATTTAATAAATGAATAATTAAATACTCTGAGAGAGAAATTTCTATCGTTTTATATTCACACGGATTGTAAAAAGAAAATTCAAGAAATCTATTGATATCAAAATATTCAGATAAATGATTAGTTTATTCCTCATTGGAATTTGTAACTAATTTAGAAATCAGTTAAGTGAATATTCAAAGAAAGAAATTCAGTAAAATAGTAACTAAATTATCAAACCTTTTTGAGAAAGATATTTCAAGAAAAATCTTATCCGACTCGAACCTTGAATCAGACTATGACCAAGACCAAACTCATTTGTCAGTTTTGAGAAAAGAAGGTGTGACCAGTTTAGAAAAATACACTCCTAACTCTCGCCAAATCTGAAACTAAGTTTGAGACCCTTCGAATTGATTTGTAGATCAAGGTTTCGAGGAATTTTGGTATGAAATTCTGAATGCCGATCAAGAATTTTGGAGATACTGATTCAAGAAATAGTCCTTGTATTCAAAAGAAAATCAAATTGAAAACTTGCGTAGAAATCCTGTTTTCTTAAAGGACTGTCTTATGCTAGAGTGCTGGGGAGGGAGCATTTAGTATATGTTTTTCTAAGGGAAGTTTGGTTACAACAGCTGGCGGGGAGTGTTCAAAGGATGGCTCACGCGGCAAAGCCTACCCAGGTCTTGACCAGCCTCGGTATGGTCTTGACCAGCCTCGGTATGGTTGAACAGTGGAGTATCCTGATTCACATCACATCACATCCATTCACATCACATCTCATCCATTCACATCTACCCTGATTCACATCACATCTCATCCATTCACATCTACCACGATCCACATCACATCCATTCTCATCACATCTCATCCATTCACATCTATTTATATCATGTCACATTCACATCCATTCACATCTATTCACATGCATCACATTCATTGCATCCACATCCCATCACATACACTCTATCCCCATTACATCACGTCCACATCACATCTCATTCATTCCATCCACATTACATCACGTCCATATCTATCCACATCATGTCTCATTAATTTCATCCACATCTATCCAAATCTCATCACATCCATACACATCCCATCTCATTCATCCACATCCATCCAGTCATTCACATGCATGTCTATCCACATCCATTCATTCATTCACATTCACATCTATTACTTCACATCTTATTCTCATCCATTTACATCACATCACACCCATACATATCATTCACATCTATTCACATTCACATCCACATATATCCACATCTATCATCACATCTCATCCATTCTCATCTACCCATATCCACATCACATCCATTCACATCTCATCTCATCCATTCACATCTACCCCGATCCACATCACATCACATCCATTCTCCTCACATCTTATCCATTCACATCTATCCCGATTCACATCACATCTCATCCATTCACATCACATCCATTCACATCTACCCGGATTCACATCACATCACATCACATCCATTCACATCACATCTCATCCATTCACATCTACCCCGATCCACATCACATCCATTCTCATCACATCTCATCCATTCACATCTATTTACATCACGTCACATTCACATCCATTCACATCTCATCGCATCTATTCACATGCATCTCCCCATCCCATCACATACACTCGATCCCCATTACATCACGTCCACATCACATCTCATTCATTCCATCCACATTACATCACGTCCACATCTATCCACATCATGTCCACATCTATCCACATCTTATCTTATTCATTCCATCCACATTACCTCACATCCATATCTATCCACATCATATCTCATTCATTCCATCCACATCTATCCACATCTCATCACATCCATACACATCCCATCTTATTCTCATCTATCACTTCACATCTTATTCTCATCCATTTACATCACATCACACCCATATATATCATCACATCTCATTCACATCTATTCACATCCACATCCACATATATTCACATCACATCACATTTCATCCACATCTCATCACATTCACATCCACATCCCTTTACATCACATCACATTTCATCCACATCTCATCACATTCACATCCACATCCCTTTACATCACATCATATCTCATCCACATCCACATCCACATTCATTTGTATCACATCACATCTTATTACATCCACATCCACATCCATTTACATCACATCAAATCCTTTCACATATCCTCACATCTCATTCTCATCTCTTCATTCACATCCACATCCATTTACATCACCTCACATCCCATCCACATTCATTTACATTACACCACATCTTATCACATCCATATCCACATCCAGTTACATCACATCACATCTTATCACATCCATTCACATCTTATCACATCGCATTGACATCTTATTCACATCGCATTCACATCTTATTCACATTTAGTAACATTTTTTATTTTCAATATACGGATGGGACTTTTCTAAATTTCTGTTTTGCTGCCAATTGCTTGGCCTAGTTAAAGGTACTTTTTCTCGATGGATATTTTCATATTCTTTCTCAAATTTCTCAAGTGAAATATATTCAATATTCTTCTTTTGAGTAAAAGATTCAAGGGATTTACAAAAAATAATTTTACCCATATTTCCCAATAATGCTCAAAATTTCACTTTTGATAAATACTCATAATTTGAATTATGCTAAAAATTCACCTTTTTCCATTTAACTTCTTGGATCTCAAATATCATGGGAATCCCTCTTTTTGCATTTAAATGATTGAATTCCAAATGTCATGGGAATTCCTCTTTTATCATAAAATAAATTTATCTAAAATTCCTCTTTTCTTTAATAAAAATATCCATTATTTCAAATATTTAAAGAATTCCACTTTTACCATTTAAATGATTGAATTCCAAATGTCATTAGAATTCCTCTTTTATCATTTAAATTTTCTCATACATAAAATAAAGTATTTAAAATTTCTCTTTAAATAAAAATATTCATTATTTTAATTTACCAAAATTTCTCTTTTTCCATTTCATTACATGGATCTCCATTATCATGGGAATTCTTTTTTTTGCATAAATTTTTTTTATACCAAAAAGTCCTCTTTTCTTTAATTAATTATTTATGCATAAACACTAAAAATTAGTTTTTCATGAATATGATGAAAATCATTCTTTTAGCATAGGATATTCAATCCTAGAATATGGTAGGAAGTCCTCTTTTAGCATTATGCATAAAACTAAGATATGTATTATTTTCTAAAAATTTTACCATAGCTTCGCTGCTATTACTGATAATTTTTAATTTTTTCTAAAAAGAATAAGACATTGCAATATAATTAGAAGATCTATCCATAAACTTAAATCCAATTTATGAAATTAAAACATAAATTTAGCCATAATCATAATCTTAATTATGATTAATCTACTAGATTAGGCTATTTCTACTATTCTTCTTTTCCCAAAATGATAGGAATCTCTCTTTTACATTTAGAATCACTTAAAGTAGTTTTTAACTACTTATAAGAATTTACCATAATTTTATTATCATAAAAGCATTAAAAAACTATTTTCTTAACCTCTAGTTTTAATAGCTTAGAGGTTGATTCTGAATTAAGAATTTATCAATGAGAAGCATTTATTTGCTAAAGAATTAGTCATAGGAATGACTATTCTTTTGGGAGAGAGAGCTATACATAAAAAGCATTCTAATTAAGCATAAAGATTAACCTTTTTGTGATTAATCATTAAAACTTCTAGAGAAAGCTTGATTTGCATTAAAAACAAGTAATTAGAAACTTCTCAAGCTTGAGAGGAGTTGAGAAGTGAAATCATTGAGAATATTAATGAAAACCATGAAATTACTTCTTACATCTAGATTTGGCTTGCTTCTTTATCTTAGAAGGAACCCCCAACCAATCAATTGGTTTAGTATGTTGACAAGAAAGCTCCAAGGATTGTTGAAGAGAGAGAGAAGCTCCAAGCTCTCCAAAAGTAGAGGATTTTTAAGGGATAATAGAAAATATCATTATTTTAATGTAATACTAGCATGGTATAGTTCATAGATTTTTTCACAAAAGACTAAGGATCTATTTATAGGTGAGGGTTGCCACTAACCAAGTCCCAACTAGGTTCTAGAATTTTCCAAGTTCAGTTTGGCTCAATTTGGACAAGATTTAGATCAGTTTGTCTCCCTTTTTGATTTGGTTTGATCCAAGAGAGAGAAAAGATAAAAATATCACAATTTTTTTGAATAAAAAACTCATCCACATGTGTGAAATAGGCGCCTACCTCAAGATTCCCTCTTTCCTTACCAAGGTGTCAAAAATGCATCATCACTCCAAAATATCTCATAGTTTTTAACTAATAAACCTTGTACTCAGTCAACTCTTCATCTTATGTGAGTATTTACTCATTTTTGGGTATTTTCTTTTATTCTTTTGGATTTATGTCATCCCCACACTTAGATTAACCCAATTGGCCCATTGGAACCTTAATTCGACCATAATCCAAAAAGTTTTGAAAATGTACACCCTTAGGCTAAGGTCCTTTATACACAGTTTCAATTAATTCCAAATGCACATTGGAATGTTCTTTTTGATTTTCTGTTTCACGGGAATCCATTTTAGACACTAGGAGGATTTTTATATCCAAGGATATCTCAATTTTGGATTATCTCTCTCTAGGCCAAAACAGGGTAAAACAAGATCTTTCTTCTATTTCAGAGAGGGGAATAATTTCAAGAAAAGAAGGGGAGGATCTTACACCTTTACACCTCAAAAGCTGGAGGGAGGAATCTTACATCCTACCCCACTTAAAAAACGCAAGATGTTCTCATCTCGCAGCTAGAGGACAAACTCTTTCCCTTAAGATCCAACTGATTCTAGGGTTCCTTATAGTCTGGTCAACCAAAACAGAATCTTGGGATAAAGATCCCTTCTACAAGAAGAACATATAGGACTCATTATCAGATAACAATTCATTCAAAACATATTATCATATCCTTAACACAATAATGGTCCATCACACCGAAAATTCCATCTAAACATTCCTCCACGGGAATTTTAGTTATGTAGGTTCTCAATTTGTCATCCCTTAATTTGAACCATTGGGTCAAAGGTCAAACAACAGCTAGCTATGAGCACAATCCACTAATCTCGTAGTCATTTGCTCAAGTCATTATCCTCATTCTAGTTATTAACATCATTACTGGGATTCGTCCCATTCATCCTCATTGTGGCTTTGTTCAACTTATCTTCTTTCAACCAAAATTCAGGAATCATCATCTTTCAATCAGAATCCAAATCAACTCATCAATTCTCAACCAGAATTCTAAAATTATATCAACCAGCATTCGAATTCATCATCTAGATAACATTTTTGCTTATAATTTCAAGGTCTTAGATTTACTCATATATATTGTCAGTAAAGAGTTGCAGATATACTCACGGTATATATGGGTAGTCACGGTACTTGGAGTTATAAGGTAAATACCATCATATCTAGGCCTCAAGCAAGTCAGGGATTCCATATAATTGCAGTACTTCATACAATTGCGGTACTTCATAAATTTTTAACATTTCTTGCTTCTCGGTTGATCCACTTTAGCCAATTCGGTCTCATACTAGCTGAAAGATCCCTGCCCCCTCCACGCAACAAAATTGGGGGTGCTAGTAGCAAATGTAGCACTTCTTGCGTAGGGCAGAGCCTCTCACTCGGGGCCTCGCCCCCACGGATATTCGGTTAAGAGACTAATCCCGCGGTTCTTCTAAAACCAAACCCGGAAAAATTTCCCTCGCCCAGAAAGCACGGGCGATTCCTCAAAGTATTTTTATTCTAACGTAGTCAAGAGCCTTAACTAACCAAACTAATCCGACCGAACCCGTAAATCACATGATCATATCAAGGAAAAGACTTGCACTTGGATCATAGAGACCAATGCTTTTTTCCTCATCGAGAGGCACAACCGTTGATTCTTTTCCATAGAACAAAGACTATCCGGGATTTACTTCATCTATTATACCATAACAGAATTGAGTCTCATTTTAGGGATCCATTAGTCTAGCCTTAGTCCCATGGGTTAGCCAACCGCCCAACCACTGTAGTGATAGGATCCATTTAGGAATAATGTTATGTTTTGTCTTGGGTACCAGGGAAAAGAGTTCCCAGGCCCCCTAGCCGGCGCTTCAAGAGCAAACTTCAAGATAGTCACACAACTTACACACCCAATATGAAATTTCCTGTTTCACAGATTCAGCTGTCTTTAAAACAATCTTTTAATGAAACTATAGTATCACTGATCATAATCCTCCAAAATATCCGATTGAATTCTAATTTCCAATCATTCCTTCATCAGTATACCTATGGCATCATTGGCAACCAGAACGCTCATCACTTGTTCACGCAGGGACCTTTTCAATAGTTCCTAGCTCATAGTACCCGAAAATATATTCACTAATAAAAATCCAGATGGACTTTCCGTTGAAGATCGGCAAGATCACATCACATCCATTCACATCTTTCTCGATTCACATCACATCTATCCACATCACATAAATATCCATTATTTCAAATATTTCAAGAATTCCACTTTCACCATTTAAATGATGGAGTTCCAAATGTCATGGGAATTCCTCTTTTATCATTTAAATTTTCTCATACATAAAATAAATTTATTTAAAATTTCTCTTTAAATAAAAAATATTTATTATTTTAATATACCAAAATTCTCTTTTTTCATTTGATGACATGGATCTCCATTATCATGGGAATTCCTCTTTCTGGATAAAAATAAAATTACCAAAAATTTCTCTTTTCTTTAATTAATTATTTATGCATAAACACTAAAAATTAGTTTCCCATGAATATGATGAAAATCATTCTTTTAACATAGGATATTCAATCCTAGAATATGGTAGGAAGTCCTCTTTTAGCATTATGCATAAAAATAAGATATGTATTATTTTCTAAAAATTTCACCATAGCTTCGCTGCTATTACTGATAATTTTTAATTTTTTCTAGAAAGAATAAGACATTGCAATATAATTATGATAGAAGATCTATTCATAAACTTAAATCCAATTTATGGAATTAAAACATAAATTTAGCCATAATCATAATCTTAATTATGATTAATCTACTAGATTAGTCTATTTATACTATTCTTCTTTTCCCAAAATGATAGGAATATCTCTTTTACATTTAGAATCACTTAAAGTAGTTTTTTAACTACTTATAAGAATTTACCATAATTTTATTATCATAAAAGCATAAAAAAACCATTTTCTTAACCTCTAGCTTTACAAGCTTAGAGATTGATTTTGAATTAAGAATTTATCAATGAGAAGCATTCATTTACTAAAGAATTAGTCATAGGAATGACTATTCTTTAGGGAGAGAGAGCTATACATAAAAAGCATTCTAATTAGGCATAAAGATTAACCTTTTATGATTAATCATTAAAACTCTTAGAGAAAGCTTGATTTGCATTAAAAATAACTAATTAAAAACTTCTTAAGCTTGAGAGGGTTTGAGAAGTGAAATCATTGAGAATATTAATGAAAACCATGAAATTACTTCTTACCTCTAGATTTGGCGTGCTTCTTTATCTTATAAGGAAGCCCCCAACTAATCAATTGGTTTAGTATGCTGAGAAGAAATCTCCAAGGATTGTTGAAGAGAGAGAGAAGCTCCAAGCTCTCCAAAAGTAGAGGATTTTTAAGGGATAATAGAGAATATCATTATTTTAATGTAATACTAGCATGGTATAGTTCACATAATTTTTTTACAAAAGACTAAGGATCTATTTATAGGTGAGGAAGGCCACTAACCAAGTCCAACTAGGTTCTAGAATTTTCTACATTCAATTTGGTTCAATTTGGACAAGATTTGGATCAGTTTGTCTCCCTTTTTAATTTGGTTTGATCCAGGAGAGAGGAGAGATAAAAATATCACAATGTTTTTGAATTAAAAACTCATCCACATGTGTTTAGCACTCTGTTACGTTCCCATCTAGACTAAATTGAATAAGGTCTGTCTCAAGGTGTGTGAAAAGAATCTTTCCATTGGCCAATTCCACTTGCATAGGTTTCCCTGATTTTTGATTTAGGACTAACTCACGCAGACATCCTGGGGAAATAAAAGAATGAGTACTGCCTAAATCAATCAAAAGCTTGAATTGCTTACCCTGGTACTCTACTGGAGTTTGGAGGACTGAAAATAGACGATTCTTTCCCTGATGCTCAATTGCGGCATAGATTTGTCCTTTTTCTTTCTCCACTTCCTCAGCTATAGTGATAGCTCTAGCTGCTACTACAGTCTAAGGTGGAACTCTCTCTCTTTGGTTACTCCAATTATGAGAGGGATTTTGGAGACTGCTTTGCATGGAGGCTGTAGGGACTGAGCTGGCACTCTTTTGGGGTTGCCCTAATTTTGGCACGGGGGACCCTGATTGGACTGATATGAAGGAGTCTGTCTCTGAATTCTGGGACCCTGGCGTCCTTGGCCCACAGAAGGAGATGGGCAATCCTTGAGCTAGTGCCCAAACCCCTGATATCCAAAGCACCTATTCTCACTTCGAAGCTCTTTCCTCTACATTCTTGAAAGAGCTTCGAGGAAAAGGTCTTCCTTCATTCTTGAAACTTCCTGACTCTAGATTCTGGTTGGGACCTTGGTGTCTCTTTGGAGGCGGAAGGTTCCCGGTGTTTGGAATCTCGTGAAGGATGAGGGAACTTGCTTTGGCAGGACTTTAACGATGAAGGCTTTAGCGAAGTCCTTCGCCATTCTTACAGCTTCAGCCCCATGAAAACTGGCTTGGCATTCTTGACCAGGGTGTCTAAAGATTTGTTCATTCCCCGAATTAACCTGGCCATGAGTTGCTCTTTATCTAGTGGTGGTGAGTACTTGAGGAGAAGAGCAAATGCGTGGTGATATTCTTCAATAGTTTTGCTCCCCTGGTTTAGCTCTAAGAATTCATTCATCTTGGTTTCTAAAAATTCGGGGAGACAAAATCTCTTCCTTAGATAAGCTTTGAGATCATTCCAGGACTGGGTATTCCTATCCAGATGGTTGGTGTTGCAATGGTTTCTCCATGCCACCCTTGCTGTTTCCACAATCTTCAGCCTAGCGAGAGCCATTTTGCTCCTCTCGTTGTATCCGGTGACATCAAAATATTCCTCCATGGCCTCAACCCACTTTTCCACAGCCTTGCCCAAGTTTTCTCCTTCACCTTTGAAGGGTCCTGGCTGAGTTCTGTGAAGGTCCTTGCGAATGTCGGGGTCAAGTTCTTCCTCTCATCAGTGAGAGGATCTGGCTGGTCGGCCACGGTTTACTCTTCTCATGATTCTACCAAAAATGATACATTAATAAATTTTTATTTTGATTTTGTCAACAATGAGATCCTAAGACTTAAGAGGTTTGGAAAATAATTTCTTAAACAACAAGATAAACGATCTTATTGGAGATTTATGACAAATAGATCTTGTTTTTTTTTAATTCGTCAAATAATAAACAATCACTTATATAACAGGGAATTTTCCACAAAACATTTTTTTATTCATATAAAGATTGCAATATATACATAGAGCATCTTGGCTCTAGAAAGTCAAAACCTCCTTGGGAAATGCATAAGACGGCGATACTGGGATACAAACATGCCCCGATACAAATGTTCCCTTACTCCCAAAGGAGCTACTATCTTACTACTTGGGATAAAACATCTAAGAAGTCTATAGATATGACAAGAAAGTCAAAAATCTCAAGGCGTGGGGTGATACAAAATAACACCCATGAATCACTTTTAACCTCAACATGACCATGGCCAACAAGATATTCTCCCTCAGCATCATGCGCTGATTGCAGGAGGCATGGACATATTGCCCTGCGTGCCACTTGTGCTGCCATCTCTCCGCTAGTCTAGGAAATATAAATCCTCAAAATGGCTTACGAGTCTGGCTCAGCTTGTTTGAGTCGTAGGCGGAAGAGACGATATGCTCGAAGGCGAAGGCAGACATATCCTGTGATTCAGTGAGATCAGGAATATCGGATAAGTGTGGAACTTCCATCTATAAAACCAAATTCTTTGATTAAAAATCTTCATTAATGAAGCTTAAGGAATGAAAATACAATACTATTATAAATTTTTGATAAGAATTCATTTGTCCTTATTAGCTTTCAACAAAGCTCTAATACCAGCTGCTGTGAGACCCCCGCCTCCTCTGCGATGCCCCCTCCGAGGGTGCTGGCGGCGGAAGTAGCATCAGTCTCTCATGCGAGGAATGGAACCACACTCGGGGCCTCGCCCATGGATATCCAGACAAGAGACTAGCCCAGCGGTTCCTCTAGAACCGAACCCAAAAAAACTTCCCTCGCCTGGAAGGCATGGGCAATTCCACCAGGAAAATCATTTAACGGGAGAATTGATCTAATGAGTCAAAGTCTTAACTATCTAAATTGATCCAACTGAACCCAAAAGTAACATGGTCAGATCAAAGAAGAAACTTGCACTTGATCCATAGAATCATCGCTTTTTTCCTCCTTTAGCAAGGCACAGGCGCGCTGATTCCCTCCCATAGAACAAGGGTCTTCCTAGGACTTAATCTAACTAACGTAACTTAATCATAACTATTTGTATTGTAGGAATCCCCCGATCAAGCCTACCCCAACTGGCCCATGGGTTAGCCAACTGCCCAACCACTATATTGGTGGGATTCCTTTATAAAAAGTTGGTTATGTTTTGCCCGGGTACTAAGGAAAAGAGTTCCCAGGCCCCCTAGCCAGCGCTTTAAGCAAAATTTAAGATAGGCATACCACTTATACACCCAATATGAAATTACCATTATAACAGATTTGGCTATTATAATGGCAATATGAAATTGCCCCATTATAAAAGATTTGGTTGTCTTTAAAACAATCTTTCAATGAAATAATAGTATTACTGATCATAATCCTCCAAAATATTGAGTTCATTGTTTTACAAAATATATCATCCGGACTCTCCGTTGAAGACCAGCTGGTCAACCAACGAGATCCAATATCAAAATTCAGTTCACAAAAGTCATTCTTTTCAGTTCATCCGTATCTTCCTCGATGTACGCATGGGTGTCCTAGTAGCAACTGCGAGCCCGTACATCACCTGGTCATAACCCTCTAGGATCCTACTTAGGTGTCCTAGCACTTCACTCAGGTACCGCTTCGTTGGTCCTTGCCCATCATACCGAAAGTGCACCATTTTAACCATACTAAGGCTGGTCAAGACCTCGACAGGCTTTGTCACGAGCGACGTCCCTCGACGACTCCCCGCACTCCAGCTGTTGAGAATGCAATGAGTCTCTTCTTAGTTAAACACATACCAAATGCTTACTCCAGCATTCTGGCATAAAAATAGTCCTTTAAAAGAAAATAGAGGTTCTATGCAAGTAGAATTCTCGATTCCAAATTAGTTCCACAAAACCATTTTTCCCGTAATCCAAATTTTCTTAATGAGAATCATTGATCTCTCATCAAGGTAATCTACCCATCATCATTTGACTGAATTTCCAACTAGATCCTTGGTGATTTTGGTTAAGGGAAAACTACGCTAATTCAACGGTAGTCTATTCTTTGTGTCAAAAATTGAAATTGGTCACGAGGTTTTTGCTTGATTCAGATTCAAGAGATGGGCAAGTAGTTTACTGGGCCACCATTCTCATAGTCGTGGTCTAACCAAAACTATTCGGCTTACTTCTAATTTTAATTCCTAAGGATTTTCTTCAGATAAACATCTACTGAACTTCTAACCGTAAGGAAATTTCTAAATTTATGAATTTCACTCCATTCTAACCATAATAGATTGAGAAATGGTTCTATATGAGAATATCGGGTTTTTATAAAAATACTCTTCTTCCATTAATCTAATTTTGGGTATATATCAATTTGGTGATTTATCCACCTAAAATATCTAAGACTATTCTTTCTACCAATTTAATTATCAACCATAATTTTCTAGGTGAAATTATGGTGAAAATTTCTCTTTTGTCTCCAAAATTTAATTTAAACCTTTCTCTACTTAAAATACCATAAAATTTCTTCTTTTAATTTAATACAAATATCCATTTTTTAAATATGCTTAAAATTCCTCTTTTTGCATTTAAATGATTGAATTCCAAATGTCATGGGAATTCCACTTTTATCATTTAAAAATTCTTATACATAAAATAAATTTATCAAAAATTTCTTTTTTTAAAAGTTAAATAAAATATCCATTATTTCAATTATGCCTAAAATTCCTCTTTTACCATTTAATTACTTGGATCTCAATTATAATGGGAATTCCTCTTTTTGCATAAAAATAAATTTACCAAAAATTTTTCTTTTTTTAAATTAAATATTTATGCATAAATACCAAAAATTTATTTTCCATGAATATGATGAAAATCATTCTTTTTGCATAGGATGTCCAATCCTAGAATATGGTAGTCCTCTTTTAGAATTATGCATAAAAATAAGATATGTATTATTTTCTAAAAATTTTACCATAGCTTCGCTGCTATTACTGATAATTTTTAATTTTCTTAAAAGAATAAAACATTGTAATGAAAATATGATAGAAAATCTAATTTTAAGTTTTAAATCTAAACTATGAATTTAAATCATAATTTAAATCATAATCATAAACTTAATTATGATTATCCCACTAGATTAAGCTAATTCCATTATTCCTCTTTTCCCAATTTGATAAGATAATCTATAGAATCAATCAAAGTAGTGAGAGAGAAGCTCCAAGCTCCCAAAAGTAGAGGACTTTTAAGGGATAATAGAAAATATGATTATTTTAATATAATATTGGCATGGTATAGCTCACAGATGAGAATACAAAAGAATAAGGGTCTATTTATAGGTGAGGGAGGCCACTAACTAGCTCCAACTGGGTTCTAGATTTTTCCAGCTTTAGTTTAACTCAATTTGGACAAGATTTGGATCAGTTTGGATCGCCTTTTGATCGAGGAGAGAGGACAGATAAAAATATCACAATTTTTTTGAATTAAAAACCCTTCCACACATATGAAGGAGGCGCCTACCTCAAAGGTCTCCCTCTTCTTACCAAGATGTCAAAATTTCATAATTACTCTAAAATATCTCATTTTTTTAGTAATATCTCTTTATTTTTAACTAATAAAGCTTGTACTTAGTCAACTCTTCATCTTATGTGAGCATTTACTCATTGGAACCTTAATTGGACCATAATCCAAAAATTTCTAAAAATCTAGACCCTTAGGCTAAGGTCCCATGAATATGATGACATCTATGGTGAAGCATGTGGAACCTACATGCTATACAGAAGCTATTGGAAAGCATATATGGGAGAAAGCAATGGATGTTGAGATGGATGCATTGGTTCATAATGATACATGGGATTTGGTTGCACTACTACAGGACAAAAATGTTATTGATTGTAAATGGGTTTACAAAGTTAAATGCAAGTCTGATGGTTCCATTGAGCGACATAAAGCAAGATTGGTAGCTAAGGGTTATGCACAAACCCAAGGCTTGGACTATGATGAAACATTCAGTCCAGTGGCAAAGATGGGAACAGTGAGAGCAGTCATTGCTATGGCTGCAGCTAATGGTTGGGAAATGCATCAAATGGATGTCAAAAATGCATTTCTAAATGGTGATCTACAAGAGGAAGTGTATATGGCACAGCCAGAAGGGTATGTACACCCAAGATATCCCACTCATGTATGCAGATTGAAAAAGGCATTATATGGTTTGAAGCAAGCACCTCATGCTTGGAGTGATAAGATGAGCAGATATCTTATTTCTCTTGGATTTCAGATTTCTACAGCAGACTCTTCACTCTATGTGAAGAAAACAGATCATGGGATTGTTTTACTTGTCATCTATGTGGATGACTTGATTATCATAGGTGATCATGGTACAGATGTGATGCATGTCAAGAAAGCTTTGAGTGGGCAATTTAACATGAAAGACCTTGGTGAGTTGAAGTACTTTCTTGGAATTGAAGTGATCAAAGATCATGCAGGTACATGGTTAGTACAGCGCCAATATGCATTGGATATGTTGGCAAAATATGGCATGACAGGGTGTAAGCCTATGAGTACACCTTTGGAGCAAAATGTGAAGTTGCGGTCTGATTTTGGTGAGGATTTGGATGATCCATCTATGTACAAAAAGATGGTTGGTAGTCTCATCTACATGACTATCACACGCCCGGATTTGAGTTATGCTATGGGACTAGTAAGCCAATTTATGTAGAGCCCCAGAAAACCACATTTGGATGCAGTGAGACGCATTATGATATATGTGAAGACCACTGCACATTATGGTTTACTTTATGAGTGGTAAAAGCTTGGATATACATGGCTACACAGATACTGATTGGATAGGTAGCTCATATGACAGGAGGTCTACTAGTGGATATGCTTTTACACTTGGAAGTGCCGTGTGGTGAGTTGGAGTAGCAAGAAGCAACCTATAGTTGCTTTATCTAGTAGAGAGGCTGAATACAGGGGTGCAGCCATTGCTACTTGTGAGGCAGTATGGTTAAAGAATCTCTTGGCAGATTTAGGTGAGCCTATTGATGGCAAAGTTGTCATTTATTGTGACAACATGAGCAGTATACAGTTGGCCAAGAATCCAGTGTTTCATGCGAGGACCAAACACATAGAGGTCCATTATCACTTTGTCAGAGAGAAGGTGCTGGATGGTACAGTTGATCTACAGTATGTGAAGGCTGAAGAGCAGGTGGCAGACATCTTTACAAAGCCACTTAGCAGAGAGAAGTTTGAGTACTTCCGTACTATGTTGGGAGTACATGGGATGAGCTTGAGGGGGAGTGTTGAGAGCTTTGATATCCCAAGCTCATCTACATCTTCATCTATGGTAGTACATCATGAGCTTGAGAGGGGCTATTGAGATTCAAGCTCGATGTCAGTGTGAGCCAGCTATGCTATGTGCTGGCATGTTAGGTAGGAACATGTTTGAGACATAAATGACCGCGTCCAGCTGGTCATAGTGTGTGGACATTAGCTACGGTTAGATGTGTGTGGACACAACTCATAGTGTGTTGTGTGTATTATGGATTATGGCTTTATGCATTGTGTGAGAAGTGAGATGGCTTCCCTCTATGGTTAGGGTTTGCAATATACATTAGGGTTTGCTCTTGTGTGTGTGTCTCCTCTCCCTCTACCACTTTTTCAACAGGCGACAGCTAGTTGCTCCACACTTTGTCCAGACATGCACTCCTTACCCTTTTCATTAGGCTTTGTGTTGGTGGTCTTAAAGGAGGCTTCTGATGCACCTTCGTGGAGTTGTTGGGAATGTGTTCCCTTGAAGTTATCTTCAAACTTTAGAGCACTTCTGCAACATTGTTTTAAAAGAGGTATGTCCCAAGGCGAGCAAGGAGTTGTGTAGGGGGATACCTTCAAGTCCCGTCAAAAATCTCCCAATTAGTCTCTCATCAGAGAGCGTGTCTGTAGTACAGAATGAGTGGAGATATATGTCTCTAGTTTTTGAATCTCTGATGGTTTCGCCCTCATTTTGTTTGACACTATTGAGCTGTTCAATAGGGCTCCATTGGGTACCTTGATGAGAATACCCCACTTTGAAAGCTTCTTTTAGAGACTCGAAGGAAGCTTTATCTTCCGCTTTCACAGATCCGAACCATTGCTTAGCTTTGCTATCCAAGGTAAAGCCAAAGGCACTAATCTTAGTTTGATCATCTATAAAGCCAAATGCTTCGCAGATCTGATTAAACATCTCCAAGTGAGTAATGGGGTCATGTTCCCTCAAACTTCGTGTAATCAGCTTCGAGATGTTTGCTAGTTTGGTTCATTCCTACCTAGGTTGAACTGGTGGTGTAGGGGGAGTAATGCCAACAGCTACCCCCTTCCTATTTCCATGGCAATCCTTAACATTTCAGGAGTCAACAAGTGGTGCACATTGGGGAATAGGTTGCAGTGGAGTGAAACCAGGCAGATATAGTAGACCAGTGGGGGTATTTTCCCTCAAGGAGGACGATGTTGTGGGGGTATTTTCCCTCAAGGAGGACGATGTTGTGGCCCACATGGTCCCGTTTGGTACACTGGGTGTACCCCTTGAGGTGGGTATTACTGATAGACTGGCGAGCCTTGTTGTGGTGGGTGATGGGCCTTGGTAGTCCCATTCTCTTTCGTATGATGTCTTAGACCTTTGGGAAGATGGACTTGGTTCTTGGTTTGGCAAGGTTTCCAGAGCTCTGAACGATGGAATGCACGTAGTTTGAGCAGGCCATCGCCATCCTGCTCGGTTGACAGCACCAACATCACCCCATAACCCACATCAGTGATCGCTTCAACATCAATGTCCTTCTCCCATACCTCGATGCCAAGCACATAGCCTGACGGTGTGATCACCCACCTCGAACCCATAGCGGACACCATCGGCCACCCCCCATTGCTCGTCCCATAACATTCAATCTCATGGGCACGTAGCCACCTTAGCAACGGCCCTTCCTCATCAGCAAACCCTTCATCTAGGATATCTACTATAACATGCCCCACACACTAAGGATTAGCCCGGATTACCTTTCCATTTGAAGAAGGTGGTACTGGAAGATGTTCCATGACAAGCAACAAAAGAATCGAGGTTGCAATTCAACTTTCCATGGTTCACATCCCCATTTGAAGAAGGTGGTACTGGAAGATGTTCCATGACAAGCAACAAAAGAATCGAGGTTGCAATTCAACTTTCCATGGTTCACATCCCCATCACCACAACATCCATGCACCAAATAATCCATGGCCAGACGCTTCCACGACTTCATCCGCTGCTATACGACTAGGTCCCCGACCCAGCGGTGATTGCCATAATCTGATTCTTCAACCTCATCATCACCTTGCTAGAGTCCTTCCTCCCAACATGGGACCATTACTTCGAGGGATCCCAAGGCATATCCTTTGACATCAACAAAGGGCCCACACTTAAGCAGTTGTTCGGCTACTATGAACGCATCATGTGGATGCCTGCTTGGCAGCTCCAAACTTTTGAAGACATGATGGACATGACCTTCTAGACACGCTACCACGTCTTCCATCGTGCCCCTCCCACTCCTACCTCGCACTAGGGCTTCATCCCTGCACTTACTTTATTTACTCTACAGATAACATATTTGACTAGTTCCGAGGATGGACCTGTAAATCGGGAGGGGGATATGTCAACCACTCTGGTTAACATGACCTTTCTCACTGCTACTATACCTCCTTTGTAATTCATCTTTTTGTAACCGTGCTAATTGTAAATGAGACATGGGATGACCAAGCTTATGTCTTGTGTATTTTCGATCATAAGGAATTAATGTACATAGAGCTAGTTAAACTAGGAAGACTAGTTTTGAGCCCCCTTTTGTAATTGGGCGGTCGGACATTGTAAATATCATCTCATGTATATAAGACATTTTATGAAATATGAAAAGGGACAATCCCATTTGTCTCAATTGAGTCTTTCCTTCACTCCCTCTCCTGAGCTTATGGTGGCTTGCTTACTTGTGATTCTTGCTTGCTTACTTGTGATTCTTGCTTGCTTGCTTACTTGTGATTCTTGCTTGCTTGTGATTGTTGGTGTATCTGAATAGGAATGGTGTTGCTCTCCCTTCTCTCCTTCACTCCCTTCTCATTTTCTCTCCACCTTGTCTTGTTTGCATACGATTGGCATGAGGTAGAGGTTGAGCTCTCCATAGCTCCTTCCCTCTTGCTCCTACTTAGCTTTCTCGGATCTCTCTTTGGGTGACACAAAGAGAGTGGAGAGTGAGGCCCTAGTGGCCTCACATTGGGGAGTTAGCCCTAATGCAACTCTAATCTAGCATGTGTGGTGTGCTTATTAGGGTTAGGGTTTGGGAATGATTAGTGCTAATCACTTGTTCCCTCTTGTTGCTGCCTCTCTCTCTCTCTCTCTCTCTCTCTCTCTCTCTCTCTCTCTCTCTCTCTCTCTCTCTCTCTCTCTCTCTCTCTCTCTCTCTCTCATGAGGCTAACCAGCATGATCCTTTTCCACACGGAGATCCCACACAATCTTCCCGAGAGAGCTTGCATCACCCGAGTGTGACAACGAGTGCAGGAGGATGGTGGTGATGAGCTGCTATGGTGGATCTCTTGATCCATGTTTGAGCTTAGTGGATAGGCAACTTCCCATTATATGCTAAGGTAGGGTTTCCTCATTGACTCCCATGCGCTTTGATGCTCTTGCAGGAATTCTTTGTAGCCTTCTTGCACCCATCTAGCTGAGAACCCACATTACAAATGACACAATCATATTGACATGCTTTGCCATGCAACCCAAAAGTAGATCCTCTAATGTGGTTCAAGACATCTTGTAAGAATGACATCTGAACATGTGTTATGCAGCAACAAGTGTATCGATCCTTAATCTTGCACCCAAAGTATGGCTTTAATTTCTCGAAAGCTTGTTGATGATCTGATGCCTATGGATGCATCTCCTTAAACAACAAATATAGTTCAACCTACAATACAAAACCATTGTAGCAAGTTAAACATTTGGTTTGAAATTGGTTTATAGTAATTGGTTCCTAGGTGTAAGATATTGGTTTACCAGCCAATATCTTATTTGTTTAACACCAGTAGCATATTGTTTCAAAACTCGTGTTGCCTAAAGCAAAGCTGATCTTTACCTTATACCTAATGCATGTTGCATAGAGCTAAAGTTCCAAATGGTATCGCAACCAGTACAAAACATTGGTATCATATGGCCACCCCAAGTTCTCCTTCCTAGCTTTACCCTATATCATACCAATGTTTAACTGGTATAATACCGACGGTTAGAAAATTTACTAAATATAGAGTATATTAGAGGAGACCTTTCTCTTAAGCTAGCATGACAGCAGTGTTTAACTACCAGCCAGTCTTTTCCGTTATAGATAGTGTTAGCTATATACAAGTATCATTTCACAACCAATATCATACTATTTTGGGACCGGTATGGTATTGGTGAAAAGCATGTTAAGCTTGTTTTTGCTATAGCCTAAGTGTATACAGCTTGTTTAACCATTTAGAACCATGCCCTGCCTTGTGAATGAGGGGAGGACGGTTTCCTTTTATATGTGCAAGATTTTTTAGTCCTAAACTTCCCCGAGTAGTCCAAGAGCTGTAGGTTGACTGCTAGATTCTCTGTAACATTGACATGGTAGCAACTAGTCAAATCTAGAGAGAAAACGACACTCTTTTACAACATGAGCTGACTAAACCAAACACACAACTGACAAAAGTTGACTCTGGAACACTTTCCCCTTCAAGTCTGTAAATCTAACTAAAAATTTGACCAAAAATCTAATAGTCAGACATAATACACATAGACATGGATAAAAGAAGGAAACAATGTATTTGGCATTTGTTTGTATATCGATTTGGAAATATCTAATGGAACACTTTCTCCTTCAATTTTGTAAATCTGATCTGACCAAAAATCTAATAGTCAGACATAATACACATAGACATGGATAAAAGAAGGAAACAATGTATTTGGCATTTGTTTGTATACCGATTTGGAAATATCTAATGGAACACTTTCTCCTTCAATTTTGTAAATCTGATCTGACCAAAAATCTAATAGTCAGACATAATACACATAGACATGGATAAAAGAAGGAAACAATGTATTTGGCATTTGTTTGTATACCGATTTGGAAATATCTAATCTAGTATTTGGCATCATCACAAAGCATTTGAATCTATACTAATTGTAAGATTCCTCCCCAACCCCTCAAGATGTCCGGTTTCTTCCCCTGTAAAATCAATCCCCTTTTCAGAATAATAAAAGATCTTGTTTCTACCTGGTTTTGGCCTAGAGAGAGAAAATATTCTAGAGAGAGATAATTCAATTTTTTGATATCTTTGGATAGAAAAATATCCCTTCTTATTAAAATAAATTCCTCCAAAACAAAAGTTTAAAAAGAAATTCCTAAGGTGCATTAGAAATAAATATAACGTGCACAAAAGACCTTAGCCCCTAAGGGTCCAGATTTTTTGAAAATTTTGGAATAAGGTTCTTATGGACCAATAAGATTAATACAAATTTAGGGAGGAGATAAATTGAAGAATAAAAGAAAAACCTCCCAAAAATGAGTAAATGCTCACATAAGATGAAGAGTGGACTAAGGACCAAAGAAAAAAATTAAAAAATTAAATTTTGACACCTCAGAGTGGGAATCTCCCCTCATGAAGTAGGTGCCTTTTTCTCATCATTACCCCCAATTTTTAATCAATTAAATTAGATATTTTCATCTCTCCTCCTGTTTCAAAACTAGATCCAAAAAGTAAGCTGAACTAACCCAAAAATGGTCAAAAATTGACCAAATTGATCTGGAAAATTCTAGAATCAATTTGCTTGGTTAGAGGCTCACTTTTTCCTATAAATAGAAGCCTCCCCCTTTGTAAAAGCTTAATGGTGTTCATGCAGTGTTACTCTACTCGTGTCTTGAGCCATCTACATTGAATTTTTTAATAATTCAATTGTTTTTGGCCTAATCCTCTCCAAAGTGAGTTGGTGGCCACTCTTGCTTCAAACAAGAGTAGAACCCTCAATCCCTCAAGCCAAAGGAGAGCTTACAAGCTCCATGTAACCTAATTTTCTTACTTGTTTAATGAAAAATCTATGGTTTTCTTAATTTTTATTTCTTGCAAATGTTGAATTAAATTCAAATGCTATGCCTTTGATAAAAAGGCCACCCCCTTCTCTTCTTTACATTATTCCAACCTTTCTCAATCCTAGAAAGATTAACTAAGGGATTAATTAAACTCTTCTTATTGTTTACTCTCTTGAATATAGAAAATTATATAGATTAGAGTTCTATAAATCTAATTTGGGTTAATTTAAGTTAAATAAAGAATGATAAAAAATGAGAAATGGTCAGCCATACAAAGGAGGTTATGGCAAAATTTTCCAGAATTCTATGGAAAAGAAAGTTTGTTTTTATGATATTCCAAAAGAGTAATTCCCACCATTTTTGCACCTAAAAGAAATATTCTAGTTACTCCATGTACATATTCACCTATGAATATGCATGGATATCATTGATATTAATTATTAAATTTAATTTCTATGCATAGAATAAAGCATAAAGAAATTCTTTTATTACAAAAGTGTTATTATTATTAAATTTATTTTTATGCACATAGAAACATGCATAAAGAAATTTTTTTATTATTATAAAAGTGTTATTCTTATTAAATTTGATTTCTATGCATAGAAAGATGCATAAAGAAAAAAAATTTAAATCATAAAAGTGTTATTCTTATTAAATTTGATTTCTATGCATAGAAAGATGTATAAAGGAATTTTTTTAATAATAAAAGTATTATTCTTATTAAATTTGATTTCTATGCATAGAAAGATGCATAAAGGAAATTTTTCTTATTATACAAAAGTGTTATTCTTATTAAATTTGATTTCTATGCATAGAAAGATACGTAAATGAATTTTTTTATTACAAAAGTGTTATTCTTATTAAATTTGATTTCTATGTATAGAAAGATGCATTAAAAAATTTTTATTATTATAAAAGTGTTATTCTTTTTAAATTGATTTCTATGCATAAAAAGATGCATAAAGGAAAAAATTTTATTACAAAAGTGTTATTCTTATTAAATTTGATTTCTATGCATAGAAAGATGCATAAAGGAGTTTTTTTATTATTATAAAAATGTTATTCTTATTAAATTTAATTTCTATGCATAGAAAGATGCATAAAGAAAATTTTTTATTACAAAAGTGTTATTCTTATTAAATTTGATTTCTATGCATAGAAAGATGCATAAAGAAAATTTTTATTATTATAAAAGTATTATTTTTATTAAATTTGATTTCTATGCATAGAAAGATGCATAAAGGAATTTTTTTTAGTTGCAAAAGTGTTATTCTTATTAAATTTGATTTCTATGCATAGAAAGATGCATAAAGGAATTTTTTATTATTATAAAAGGGTTATTCTTATTAAATTTGATTTCTATGCATAGAAAGATGCATAAAGGAATTTCTTTCATTATAAAAGTGTTGTTCTTATATTAAATTTGATTTCTATGCATAGAAAGATGCATAAAGAAAAAAAAATTATTATAAAATTGTTATTCTTATTAAATTTGATTTCTATGCATAAAAAGATGCATAAAGAAATTTTTTTATTACAAAAGTGTTATTCTTATTAAATTTAATTTTTTATGCATAGAAAAATGCATAAAGAAATTTTTTTATTATGAAAGCGTTATTCTTATAAAAATTAATTTTTTATGCATAAATAGATGCATAAAGAAATTCTTTTTATTTTAAAAGTGTTATTCTTATTAAATTTAATTTTATGCATAAATAGATGCATAAAAGGATTTTCTTTTTATAAAAGTGTTATTCCCATTGAAGTTGATTTTTGTGCATAAATAGATGCATAAAGAATTTTTATATCAAAATTAGAATTCTCTTAAATTCTATGAGTATTTGATAAATGAATAATTAAATACTCTAAGAGAGAAGTTTCTATCGTTTTATATTCACATAGATTATAAAAAGAAAATTCAAGAAATCTATTCAGATAAATGATTAATTTATTCCCCATTGAAATTCATTAACTAATTTAGAAACTAGTTAAGTGAATATTCAAAGAAAGAAATTCAATAAAATAGTAACTGAATTATCAAATCTTTTCGAGAACGATAGTCCAAGAAAAATCTTATCCGACTCGAACCTTGAATCAGACTATGACAAAGACCAAACTCTTTTGTCAGTTTCTAGAAAAGAAGGTGTGACCAGTGTAGAAAAATACACTCAAAACTCCCGCCAAATTTGAAACTAAGTTTGAGACCCTTCGAATTGATATGTGGATCAAGGTTATAGATTTCGAGGAATTCTGGTATGAAATTCAGAATTACGATCAAGAAGTTTTGGGGATACTAATTCAAGAAATACTCCTTGTATTCAAAAGAAAATCAAACTAAAAACTTGCATAGAAACCTTGTTTTCTTAAAGGATTGCCTTACGTCCCAGAATGCTAGAGGGAGCATTTGGTATATGTTTTTCTAAGGGAAGTTCAGTTGCAACAGCTGGTAGAGGATAGCTCATGCGACAAAGCAGCCTGCTTAGGTCTTGACCGGCCTCGGTATGGTTGAAAAATGGTGCGCTTTCGGTACGATGGATGAGGGCCGACAAAGCGGTCCCTGAGAGTGAAGTGCTAGGACACCTAAGAGGATCTTGGAGGGTTTTGGCCAAGCGATGCATGGGCTTGCGGTGCCTAGGACACCATGCGTATGTCGTGGAAGATATGTATGATGGACAAAATGATTATTGTAATCTGTTTACTGGATCTCGTTGTGGCTGACCAGCTAATCTCAACGGAGAGTCCAAAGTGATACTGTTTTTGAGAAACAAGGGACTGGATGGAAATTTTGAGTTATGATATTTGTAACTATCAATGGATTATTTTATATGTTAAAGTTTTAAAGAGGAGTGTGTGCGTGTATCTGTATTCGAAAGCAAAAGTTAGGAAAGGCATTCAATTATGGGTGGGTGAGTAATTGTCTGGTTCTACCAATTCCAGTGGTTAGGTGTGGTGGCTAACCCCCCATGGGCCGAATGTAGGCTGGAATTAATGGAGTTTTAATAATTAAATTGAAATAACAGAAATACACTTGGAATTCGAGCAGTTAAATAAAAACTTGAAGAATTTCTCAAATGAGTAGATCAATGGCTATGTCTGCTGACTTCGGTTAGGAAAAAAGCGTTGATTTCCTCAAATGATTAGATCAACAGATGTGCCTGATTTTGGTTAGGAAAAAAGCGTTAATTCTTCAAATTAAGTGAGTGATAGTTTTCCTTCTATCTGGTTTAATCAGGTGAAGGATAGTTTAGTCTCTTAATCCCGTTACAAAATTCGTTAAGAAAATAAAAAAGGTGGAATCGTCCCCGTTTTCTAGGCAAGGAAATTTTTCCCCGGTTTCGGTTTCGGAATGACTACCAGATTAGTCTCGTGTCGTCCAGACATTCGAGGGCGAGGCCTTGAGTGGGAAACGCTGCCCCGTGCAAGAGGAAGCTACTTCCACTACTAGCAACCAGGAATCCGGGTGCGTAGAGGGGGCAGTCGGATCCCACACTAATGGAATATGTAATGTATAAAAGCACACTAAATGAGCACAGGTGTTCAAGCACAGGCTATTACTGTTACACCTGAGATTGATCAAGAAGGTGTATAGGATGCTTAACATAAGATTTTCTACCAAGGTGCTTGCAACATACATGTTTTTTTTTGTTGGGTGAAACACGAGTATGGCTTAACAAAAAATTGAAAACAAGCTCTTTCACCTCACTGATTATGCCTACTGCACGGGCTTGCCGATAGCATGAAGATAATGATAAAATACCATCAGCAGAGGTTTGCAAATGCTCTCTAGCTTCATAGAAATTATGTCTTTGTATGTTCAACTACCTTGAAGCATCTATAATGTTAAGAGAGGATGTATTTGTGAACGGCACCATTCATAAGAACCATTGGAATATACTTTTTAAGAAATAGCTTCTCAGAGTTTCTAGGCACTTTCACTCCTTCATCTAGACCCTTGGTCCGCGGATTAAAATACTGAACAATGTTGTTGCATATTGTTTTATGATTCTTCTCGTTTGCACCATGACTTACATTGTGCTCATATTGTTCTTGTAGCTTAGACTTCATCCTTGCACATTGTTCTTTCTCCCTCTGTGCATGATAATCCTTGATTGCATTAGTAGAAAACTTTACACATGACTCACAATTGTCTACACAGCCTGAGCTTCTACATCTGCCTCTAAACGCTTGGGAATCTATGATGGGTGAAAGGTCCATGCGTATGTGTGTGTGTGTGTGTCAGTAAAACAATAGTAAGGGTCTTGCAATAGGCAGAGAGAGAGAGAGAGAGAGAGAGAGAGAGAGAGAGAGAGAGAGAGGGGTAAACAACAAGGCGACAGTGATTCACAGGGAAACGGTGATGCAGGTTTAGGGTGGCAGTGATGCTGGTTTAGGGTACAAAGGAGATGGAAAGAGATAGAGTGGGTAAGTGAAAGAGAGAGCTTGCAAGATAGAGAGAGACAAAGAAAGAAAGAAAGATAGAGACTGAAAGATTCCTCCCTCCAGTTTTTGAGGTGTAAAGGTGTAAGAACCTCCCCTTCTATTCTTGTAATTATTCCCCTCTCTGAAATAGAAGAAAGATCTTGTTTTACCTTGTTTTGGCCTAGAGAGAGAAAATGTCTAGAGAGAGAATCCAAAATTGAGATATCATTGGATATAAAAATCCTCCTAGTGTCTGAAATGGTTTCCCTTGAAACAAAAGTTCAAAATAAACTTTCCAATGTGCATTAGGAATCAATTAAAAATGATCTAAGGGACCTTAGCCTAAGGGTCTAGATTTTTAGAAATTTTTGGATTATGGTCCAATTAAGGTTCCTATGGACCAATAGGATTAATCCAAGTGTTGGGATGAGATAAATCCAAAGAATAAAAGAAAATACCCAAAATGAGTAAATGCTCACACAAGATGAAGAGTTGAGGTTTATTAGCTAAAAATCAAGAGATATTACTAAAAAATGAGATATTTTGGAGAAATGATGAATTTTTGATACCTTGGTAGGGAGGGGGAGACCTTTGAGGAAGGCGCCTATTTCACACATGTGGATGACTTTTTAATTCAAACACATTGTGATAGTTTTATCTCTCCTCTCTCTTGGATCAAACTAGATCAAAATGGGAGCTGAATTGGTCCAAATCTTGTCCAAATTCAACCAAACTGAAGTTGGAAAATTCTAGAACTTAGTTAGACTCAGTTAGTGGCCTCCCTCACCTATAAATAGACCCTCATTCTTTTGTATTCTCATTTGTGAACTATACCATGCCAGTATTACATTAAAATAACGATATTTTCTATTATCCCTTAAACATCCTCTACTTTTGGAGAACTTGGAGCTTCTCTCTCTCTTCAACAATCCTTGGAGCTTTCTTCTCAACATAATAAACTAATTGATTGGTTGGGGGCTTCCTTCTAAGATAAAGAAGCAAGCCAAATCAAGAGGTAAGAAGTAATTTCATGGTTTTTTTCATTAATATTCTCAATGATTTCACTTCTCAACTTCTCTCAAGCTTTACAGGTTTCTGTTTAGTTGTTTTTAATGCAAATCAAGCTTTCTCTAAGAGTTTTAATGATTAATCACAAAAAAGTTAATCTTTATGCTCAATTAGGATGCTTTTTATGTATATCTCTCTCTCCCCAAAAAGAATAGTCATTCCTATGAGACTAATTCTTATTCAATTGGATGCTTCTCATTGATAAATTCTCAATTCAAAAATCAAACTCTATGCTAGTTAAGCTAGAGGTTAGAAAATGGCTTTTTTATGCTTTTATGCTAATAAAATTATAGTAAACTTATGATTTAATTCCATAAATTAGATTTAGGTCTAATGATACTTATTCTATCATAATTGTACTACAAAGTCTTATTCTTTCTAAAAATATTAAAAATTATCAGTAATAGCAGAGCGAAGCTATGGTAAAATTTTTAGAAATTAATACATAACTCATTTTTATGCATAATGTGAAAAGAGGACTTCCTACCATATTTTAGGATTGGTTATCCTATGCTAAAAGAATGATTTTCATCACATTCATGAAAAACTAATTTTTTAGTGTTTATGCATAAATAATTAATTAAAAAAAGAGAAATTTTTGGTAATTTTATTTTTATGATAAAAGAAGAATTTCTATGATAATGGAGATCCATGTAATTAAATGAAAAAAGAGAAATTTTGGTATATTAAAATAATGAATATTTTTATTTAAAGAGAAATTTTAGATAAATTTATTTTATGTATGAGAAAATTTAAATGATAAAAGAGAAATTCCCATGACATTTGGAATTCAATTATTTAAATGGTAAAAGTGGAGTTCTTGGTATATTTGAATTAATGGATATTTCTATTTGAATTTAAAGAGAAATTTTAGATAAATTTATTTTATGCATGAGAAATTTTTAAATGATAAAAGAGAAATTTCCATGACATTTGGAATTTAATCGTTTAAATGGTAAAAGTAGAATTCTTGACATATTTGAAATAATGGATATTTTTATTAAAGAAAAGAGAAATTTTAGATAAATTTATTTTATGATAGAAAAGGAATTCCCATAACATTTGGAATTCAATCAATTAAATTCAAAAAGAGGAATTCCCATGATATTTGAGATCCAAGAAATTAAATGGAAAAAGAGAAACTTTTAGCATAATTCAAATTATGAGTATCTATCAAAAGTGGAATTTTGAGCATTATTGGGAAATATGGGTAGAATTGATTTTTGTAAATCCCATGAATCTTTTACTCAAAACAAGAATATTGAATATATTTCACTTGAGAAATTTGAGAAAGAATATGAAAATATCCGTCGAGAAAAAGTACCTTTAACTAGGCCAAGCAATTGGCAGAAATTTAGAAAAGTCCCATCGGTATCAAAAATAGAAAATGTTACTAAATGTGAATAAGTTGTGAATGCAATGTGATAAGATGTGAGATGGATGTGATGTGATGTGAATCGGGATAGATGTGAATGAATGAGATGTGAATGCGATGTGATAAGATGTGAGATGGATGTGATGTGAATCGGGATAATGTGAATGAATGAGATGTGATGTGATGTGAATCGGGATAGATGTGAATGAAAATGAGGGACCAAGGAAGCGGCCTAAGTGTGAAGCATTAGGTGACCTGTGAATGAAAATGAGGGACCAAGGAAGCGACCTAAGAATGAAGCACTAGTAGGTGACCTGTGAAGGATCCTAGAGGGTGCTGACCATACGGTGCTCGTCGAAGATACCCACACGTGTGTCGAGGAAGAAAATGGAAAAAGGTGTTAGAGTTGTTTTCTGAACTCGGGTATGGATCTCGTTAATTGACCTTGCTGGTCCTCAACGGATGAGTCCATGGCTCTTTTATATGGATCTCTTGGTTGATTTGGCTGATCTTCAACGGAGAGTCCATCTAGATTTTTATAAGTGACTATATTTTTCAGGTACTATGAGCTAGGAACTATTGAAAAGGTCCCTAAGTGGACAGGTGGTGAGCGTTCTGGTTGCCAATGATGCCATAGGTACACTGATGAAAGAATGATTGGAAATTAGAATTCAACCGAATATTTTGGAGGATTATGATCAGTGATACTATGGTTTCATTAAAATATTATTTTAAAGATAGTCGAATCTGTGAAACAAGCAATTTCATATTAGGTGTGTAAGTGATGTGACTATCTTGAAGTTTGCATGAACCGTCGGCTAGGGGGCCTAGGAACTCTTTTCCCTAGTACCCGGGACAAAACATAACCAAATTCCTAAATGGATCCTATCACTACAGTGGTTGGGCGGTTAGCTAACCCATGGGACTGCTGGATGGGGTTAGGCTGGACTAATGGATCCCTAAAATGAGACTCAATTTTGTTATGGTATGATAGATGAAGTAAATCCCGGCGGATAGTCTTGTTCTATGGAAAAGAATCAACATATGTGCCTCTCGATGAGGAAAAAAGTGTTGGTCTCTATGATCCAAGTGCAAGTTTCTTCCTTGATCTGACCATGTGACTTACAGGTTTGGTCGGATCAATTTGGTTAGTTAAGGCTCTTGACTATGTTAGAATAAAAATATCCTAGAGGAATCACCCGTGCTTTTTGGGCAAGGGAAGTTTTTTCAAGTTCGGTTTTGGAAGAACCGAGGTATTAGTCTCTTGTCCAGATATCCGTGGTGGGCGAGGCCCCGAATGAGAGACTCTGCCCTACGCAAGAAGTGCTACTTCCGCTGCTAGCACCCTCGATTTCATTGCATAGAGGGGACAGGGAGAGAGGGGGAGAGAGAGAGAGAGAGAGAGAGAGAGAGAGAGAGAGAGAGATGGGAGAGATGGCAACATGAGTGCACCACGAGTTGTTTTTTTTTGTTTTTAGGCTTTTCAAATGTACAAAATATGGGAGAAAATAAAAAAAATGACTTTTTCAAATGTCTAAAAACCAGTTTAAAAGCCATGTCCAGGACATAGGTTTCGAGTACACCTTACCATGCATCCACCCTTCTATGCATAAGCTTGCATAAGGCTTATGCTATAAGCCTTATACACTATGCTAAACCCTAAACCCGGCACCCAAGAGTGCAATAAACATGCACAAAAATGCAAGACCTACGAAACATAAGATGAAAAAAAGTGATTAGTAACACATTTATGAGAAAATCTCAATCATCTCTTAGATACCATCTCGGGGGTCACTCATAAATATGTATGCCTAGTATGTGGGTTCAACAAAAGGGATTTTTCAAATCCTTATTTTACACATTTTTTTACATACAAAAGGGTACCATTTAAAGAGGGTATTCACAAATTAAATAGAAAAAGGCTCGTGATTCACAGATAAGGGGTTTTTAAAATAGTCCTTCAACACAGTGATATAGAGGGTTTACATATAGTGAATCCCCCAAGGATTTACATATAATGAACCCCTTGAGGATACCATGCATATAGAGGGTTTGCATATAGTGAATCCCCCAAGGATTTACATATACTGAACCGCTTGAGGATACCATGCATATATTTAAGAATGTGGCAATAAATATTTAGGACCATTTAATTGGTAAAAGAGAAACAAAGGTTGCAAGGGATGACTTACAAAACACGGGACACCTTCAAAGTGCATGGCCAATTGTAAGTGAGAGTGGTAACATGGTCCTACCAAAGGCACCATGGGTATTAACCAAGAAGAAGCACAATAAGGTGAAAAGTGTGATTGCCTCTTTTCGTACACCAACGGGAGTAATACATTCAGTGAAGGGTTCCTTCACAAAGACCAAAAAGAAAGGAGAGGTACAATTATATGGCCTCAAGACACATGATTTACACAAGATATTACAGGTATATAAATATTCACTTATTCATTTTCTCTTTATGGTACATAATTTGTAGGCTCATATACTAACTTCTATTTTTTTATATGCATAGTTTATTCTCCAATTTCTATAGTTGGTTGTGGAGACAATAAGGTGAGAGAGGCTATTTACAAAATGGGAAGCTTGGTGAGGTATGAATCTTCTCTTCAATTCACTAGTTAAGATATATTTAATATTTGGTATTCTCATGCAAATCACAAGTTATGTATAATAAATAGTACACATGATTGCTATGTATGTAGGTACATATCCTTAAAGGAGATAGATCCTACATCCATTGATATGGCTCATCTCAATGCTATTGAGGCAGTGTGTATGATCAAGGAAAACTTTCATAGAATAATGCTCACTAGCAAATTGCATCTTGTGGTGTATTTGGTTGATGAAGTGGTGATTTGTGGTGTTGTTCGTGTTTGATGGTGGATGTTTTTTCTTGAAAGGTTCATGAAAACCTTAAAGAAATTTGTGAGACAAAGAGCAAGGGCAAAAGCAAGCGTGGCAGAGGGATGGTTGATATAAGAGTCTCTTGTGTATATCTCAAAACATCTCTCTTGCATATATCCTTCCATGCCACGATTGTGGAGCAATGATGAGGATTATTGATCAATAATGTGCCACAAGAAAAAGGAAGGCAATGAAGAGTGGATGAAGCATTACACCAAAAGGCAAATACATTCTGTATTCTAAATAGTCCCATCACATGAAGAAGTGGATTGGGAGATACAAGGATGAAATCAATAGACAAAAGGATGAGAGAAGAGCTTTTAGAAGAGCAAATAGACGCTTGTCATTCCCGCCCCACTTAGAACCTCTACCAAATGTGATCAATATAGAATGGCTTCATATGGCTTGCGAAATGGAGAGATGATCACAAGAGAAGAGCATGAGTATACACGAGGATGTGACCCTCAAGTAAGTATATTCTTCATCTTTATCTCATGCTTCTAGATTCTTATACACCTTATTTAATGCACTATACTAAATGTCATGATTTTGTTCAATGATAGTACAAAGTATATAATGTAATATGGTTAGAGGAAAGGCACTTCCGCACACAGCGTGTGGATCCTAAAAGAAACACATTTGATTGTGGTGTGATGGAAACTTTTGAGCAAGAAAGTTAAGCTATTAGACATGATACCAATGTCATAGAGGACAATCTTGAGTATTATGAAACTATTTAAGATATTCTTGAGGCTCGGTTTAGATTATTTATTCTTCTTTGATGTCAAATGGTTCAAGGTGATATATAGAGGTACTCAAGAAACCATGAAGAAACATCCAAATGTGTTCTTTCAAATTGATTCCACCAAGTTTTGGAATGATGAGAAAGATACTTTTGTCTACCTCAACACTATCACAAACAGGTTAGTAGCCCACCAACCAACTGGTAAATCTTGATGTAGTATAATAAAAGTGTAACCCCTTTGCTTTGTGATTTTAGGTTGTGTTTCATGCCAATCAAATTGATCTAAAGTGGTGGTATGTTATACAAGTTTCACCTTATTCAAAACATATCTTTCAAGATCAAGATGTTCAGGCTGAACCTCTGGATGAGGTGCAAGTACTACCTCACATCGGCTCATTGGAAGAAGATGATAAAGAAAACAATTTAGAGGAGGGCTATCAAGATCATGAGGAACATCAATCCGAAGAAGATGATGAGTCACATATTGATTATGACAATTTTTCATAGTAGTATTGATATGGAACCCCATCTTTTCATTGAGCTTCCATTAGATATAGACATTGATGAAGCAACACATATGGATCTATTACAAGGTGGAATAGTTTCATGATCTTGAAACTGTTTCCCTTTAAAAGTTTTCAACTATCTTTATTTTTTTCTCAAAATATGGCTCTAAGGGTTCTGATGGATGTTTTATAAATACTATAATTATTTTCTATATGTATGTGACATGTATAACTTAAATTTAGCACTCAACAACTCTCTGGAATTTTATGCAACGAGAATAGGAGTGAAATCTCGTTGCTACTCATTGGTCAACAATGAAATTATAGTATAGTAGAAAAATTTTGTTGCTACTGCCCGACTGCTCATAGCA
>NC_141053.1:0-15000 GCF_041138505.1 Cibotium barometz | reverse complement strand
GCCAGATCGAAGGAGCATACTCAGCCGAACTAAACCAGCCAAATTAATGACCAAGTGCCTCTTGTAGAGGGGGGAGGGCTAGCTTTTGCCTCTTTGCATGTGGGATAATTCAGCCTTTTGTTGTGAAAAAGCAAGCTTAGGACCTGAAGAACCCAACGCAACAAACGGCGCTCGAATCGGATAAGTAGAGCTCTCTAAACAAGTAAAAGAAGCTCAATAGCATCTCATGCAAGCTATGGGTTTTGAACTCATGACCCCTTTCATTAGAGTCACAAGCCTTAACCATTAGGCTAGAGTGGACTTGTTGACTCTACATGCAAAAATAAGTTACATAAGGTAACTAGAAAACTAGAGAGATGCATAAAATAGGTGGAGGGTTTTCTCGATAGCAGAACCAAGCATGGGAGGTCTCATATGCTGTTAAGCCGATGCTCCCAAGGGTTGCTTTACAAAGGTGGGTCCACGCTAAAAATAGTACTTACTAAAAATAGAAAGTTACAAATTAGAGGTTCGAAACCTTGATCTAACAAGATAGGAGCGCAGATTCCTTGGATTTCTCCAGCAAATCATAGGTCTAGGTATATGCTTCAGCTCGGGATTTTGTTGGCAAAGCCGAAAAAGTTTAGGGTTTAGGGAGGCCCCCAAGTTAAAAGCTTTGGTGTACTTGGAGTAGTCAAGCTTAAGAACTAGGGGGATCCGCTTACTCGAAGAAGAGGTTTCTCGATTGGAAGCCTTTAGAAGTAGAGCTATTCGCATATTGTACTTGATCTTGCTCTGAAAGTTTTCCGAAGGAGAGAATCCGGATATCCTCTACCTCGAAGTCGTTGGAAAAACAAAAGCTTTATCTTGATGTAGCTTTGAAGCGTGCTTTCCCTGATGACATAACACTTAAGTTCTCCAATGATGAAGGCTTCCTTTTGATGACTAGGGTGCCAGGAAGAGAAAGGGAGGTATTGATACCTATTCAGCTCTTTCTGAAAACAACTAGTAGAAAGCTTTCCTGTGGTTTGAAAATTAGTACCTTTGAAGAGGTGAATGTCCAAAAAATCCACAGATGAATTGGAGATGACATGTGTTATCTTGATATGCTCCTGAAGATCTATTGCATAATTGCTAAGATGTTGAAGCAAAGTGGTGTGAGACCCATGCCAAAATCCTAAAGCGTCATCAATGTATCTTTTGTAGTAGAGTAGCTCTGGTGTGGGATAAATCTGTTCTTGAAGGTTTTCTAAATAACATAGAAAAAGGCAGGCATAGACAATAGCAAAATTACTGCCCATAGCAATGCCTCTGATTTGATGCCAAAAAGTGCCATTAAACTCAAGATAGTGGTTCTTGAGAACAAGAGAGGCAATTGTCATGATGAGGTTGAGCTCTACATGGTTGAAGTCACCCTGTATCATCATCTTGAGGGCATGCAGTCCTTCATTGGTGGGAATACTGGGGTACAGAGATTCCACATCAAATGTGAAGAGGATAATTTCTTGTGGTACATGAAGCTCAGATAACTCTTTAATCAGAGTGAGGGAGTCTTTTAGATGTTGCTTTTGTTGGAAGAGAATGGGGAAAAGCTTATGATGAAGCCATATAGACGCATTCTCAAAAACAAAGCCATTGTAAGAGCAGATTGGCCTTCCGACCACTGTAGGTTTGTGGATTTTGGGCAAGAAATAAAGAGAGCAAACTATGAACCCTTGCAGCAACCGGTTTAGGGTTTAGGGTTTAGGGTTTTTTCAAGTGTGCGGTTGTGGAGTGATAAAGATAAATAACCGGCAGCTGCGGCAGCTAAACGTAGCTGCGGCAGCAAAAAATAAATTTTTCGGGGGGCCGGTTACGTGATAGTCAAGTGGAGTGTATGTAAGATATGGTGTTGAGGTGTGAATAGTATGAACTTAAGATGGCCACGCACTATGACCAAGAAGTCCAAAATCCCACCTCACGAGGACAACAGCTAGCCAAAAAATACGACCAGTTGCCCATGCAAACTAAAGGCTAAGATGTGGGGACAACAACTTGCCGCAAAAGAACGACTAGTTGTCCACCAAACCAAAGGCTAAGACGTGGGGACAACAACTTGCCGCAAAGAACGACTAGTTGCCCTCAAAAATAAAGGTAAGGGGAAGGGAAGGTGCATCAATCGAAATGACACTTAGCATGCCACGCAATATGACATTATGCCAGATCGAAGGAGCATACTCAGCAGAAAGACACTAAACCAGCCAAATTAATGACCAAGTGCCTCTTGCTAAGCACCAAACCAATGGCCTTACTCACACACACAAGAAAGACACTTTACTTGCCCAAAAAAGGACTAAGTGCCTAACATACACAAAAACACAAGACAAAATTTGATTTGATTTAAGAGACAAAAAAGACTTAAAAAAGTCGATTTCTTGTATTAACTTGAGGGTGTAGTTCCAAACTAGTTTCGCTCTAGAATGAGCTCTTCAGTGGAACACCCAAGTTTGAGATTACAAGAATGAGAGCTCTCCCTTATGTAGAGAAGGGAGGGCTAGCTTTTGCCTCTTTGCATGTGGGATAATTCAGCCTTTTGTTGTGAAAAAGCAAGCTTAGGACATGAAGAACCCAACGCAACAAACGGCGCTCGAATCGGATAAGTAGAGCTCTCTAAACAAGTAAAAGAAGCTCAATAGCATCTCATGCAAGCTATGGGTTTTGAACTCATGACCCCTTTCATTAGAGTCACAAGCCTTAACCATTAGGCTAGAGTGGACATGTTGACTCTACATGCAAAAATAAGTTACATAAGGTAACTAGAAGACTAGAGAGATGCATAAAATAGGTGGAGGGTTTTCCCGATAGCAGAACCAAGCATGGGAGGTCTCATATGCTGTTAAGCCGATGCTCCCAAGGGTTGCTTTACAAAGGTGGGTCCACGCTAAAAATAGTACTTACTAAAAATAGAAAGTTACAAATTAGAGGTTCGAAACCTTGATTTAACAAGATAGGAGCGCAGATTCCTTGGATTTCTCCAGCAAATCATAGGTCTAGGTATATGCTTCAGCTCGGGATTTTGTTGGCAAAGCCGAAAAAGTTTAGGGTTTAGGGAGGCCCCCAAGTTTAAAGCTTTGGTGTACTTGGAGTAGTCAAGCTTAAGAACTAGGGGGATCCGCTTACTCGAAGAAGAGGTTTCTCGATTGGAAGCCTTTAGAAGTAGACCTGTTCGCATATTGTACTTGACCTTGCTGAAAGTTTTCCGAAGGAGAGAATCCGGATATCCTCTACCTCGAAGTCGTTGGAAAAACAAAAGCTTTATCTTGATGTAGCTTTGAAGCGTGCTTTCCCTGATGACATAACGCTTAAGTTCTCCAATGATGAAGGATTCCTTTTGATGACTAGGGTGCCAGGAAGAGAAAGAGAGGTATTGATACCTGTTCAGCTCTTTCTGAAAACAACTAGTAGAAAGCTTTCCTGTGGTTTGAAAATTAGTACCTTTGAAGAGGTGAATGTCCAAAAAATCCACAGATGAATTGGAGATGACATGTGTTATCTTGATATGCTCCTGAAGATCCATTACATAGTTGCTAAGATGTTGAAGCAAAGTGGTGTGAGACCCATGCCAAAAACCTAAAGCGTCATCAATGTATCTTTTGTAGTAGAGTAGCTCTGTTGTGGGATGTACCTGTTCTTGAAGGTTTTCTAAATAACATAGAAAAAGGCGCCTGCATAGACAACAGCAAAATTACTCCCCATAGCAGTGCCTCTGATTTGATGCCAGAAAGTGCCATTAAACTCAAGATAGTGGTTCTTGAGAACAAGAGAGGCAATTGTCATGATGAGGTTGAGCTCTACATGGTTGAAGTCATCCTGTATCATCATCTTGAGGGCATGCAGTCCTTCATTGGTGGGAATACTGGGGTATAGAGATTCCACATCAAATGTGAAGAGGATAATTTCTTGTGGTAGATGAAGCTCAGATAACTCTTTAATCAGAGTGAGGGAGTTTTTTAGATGTTGCTTTTGTTGGAGGAGAATGGGGAAAAGCTTATGATGAAGCCATATAGACGCATTCTCAAAAACAAAGCCATTGTAAGAGCAGATTGGCCTTCCAACCACTATAGGTTTGTGGATTTTGGGCAAGAAGTAAAGAGAGCAAACTCTGAACCCTTGCTCTGGCTTCTGCAAAATAAACTTTGCTTCATCCCTTGAGAGCACACTAGACTTTTCACAGATGCAGGCAAGCCTATCAAACAGTTCATTCAATGGAGCTTGGGTGACTGGGAGATAGACCGGTTTAGGGTTTAGGTTTTAGGGTTTTAGGGTTGAGGGTTGAGGGTTTAGGGTTGAGGGGTTTTTTCAGGTGTGCGGTTGTGGAGTGATAAAGATAAATAACCGGTAGCTGCGGCAGCAAAAAGCAGCTGCGGCAGCAAAAAATAAATTTTTCGGGGGGCCGGTTACGTGATAGTCAAGTGAAGTGTATGTAAGATATGGTGTTGAGGTGTGAATAGTATGAACTTAAGATGGCCACGCACTATGACCAAGAAGTCCAAAATCCCACCTCACGAGGACAACAGCTAGCCGAAAAATACGACCAAGTTGCCCACGCAAAATAAAGGCTAAGATGTGGGGACAACAACTTGCCGCAAAAGAACGACTAGTTGTCCACCAAACCAAAGGCTAAGACGTGGGGACAACAACTTGCCGCAAAAGAACGACTAGTTGCCCTCAAAAATAAAGGTAAGGGGAAGGGAAGGTGCATCAATCGAAATGACACTTAGCATGCCACGCAATATGACATTATGCCAGATCGAAGGAGCATACTCAGCAGAAAGACACTAAACCAGCCAAATTAATGACCAAGTGCCTCTTACTAAGCACCAAACCAATGGCCTTACTCACACACACAAGAAAGACACTTTACTTGCCCAAAAAAGGACTAAGTGCCTAACATACACAAAACATAAGACAAAATTTGATTTGATTTAAGAGACAAAAAAGACTTAAAAAAGTCGATTTCTTGTATTAACTTGAGGGTGTAGTTCCAAACTAGTTTCGCTCTAGAATGAGCTCTTCAGTGGAACACCCAAGTTTGAGATTACAAGAATGAGAGCTCTCCCTTATGTAGAGAAGGGAGGGCTAGCTTTTGCCTCTTTGCATGTGGGATAATTCAGCCTTTTGTTGTGAAAAAGCAAGCTTAGGACATGAAGAACCCAATGCAACAAACGGCGCTCGAATCGGATAAGTAGAGCTCTCTAAACAAGTAAAAGAAGCTCAATAGCATCTCATGCAAGCTATGGGTTTTGAACTCATGACCTCTTTCATTAGAGTCACAAGCCTTAACCATTAGGCTAGAGTGGACATGTTGACTCTACATGCAAAAATAAGTTACATAAGGTAACTAGAAGACTAGAGAGATGCATAAAATAGGTGGAGGGTTTTCCCGATAGCAGAACCAAACATGGGAGGTCTCATATGCTGTTAAGCCGATGCTCCCAAGGGTTGCTTTACAAAGGTGGGTCCACGCTAAAAATAGTACTTACTAAAAATAGAAAGTTACAAATTAAAGGTTCGAAACCTTGATCTAACAAGATAGGAGCGCAGATTCCTTGGATTCCTCCAGCAAATCATAGGTCTAGGTATATGCTTCAGCTCGGGATTTTGTTGGCAAAGCCGAAAAAGTTTAGGGTTTAGGGAGGCCCCCAAGTTTAAAGCTTTGGTGTACTTGGAGTAGTCAAGCTTAAGAACCAGGGGGATCCGCTTACTTGAAGAGGTTTCTCGATTGGAAGCCTTTAGAAGTAGAGCTGTTCGCATATTGTACTTGACCTTGCTGAAAGTTTTCCGAAGGAGAGAATCCGGATATCCTCTACCTCGAAGTCGTTGGAAAAACAAAAGCTTTAGCTTGATGTAGCTTTGAAGCGTGCTTTCCCTGATGACATAACGCTTAAGTTCTCCAATGATGAAGGATTCCTTTTGATGACTAGGGTGCCAGGAAGAGAAAGGGAGGTATTGATACCTGTTCAGCTCTTTCTGAAAACAACTAGTAGAAAGCTTTCCTGTGGTTTGAAAATTAGTACCTTTGAAGAGGTGAATATCCAAAAAATCCACAGATGAATTGGAGATGACATGTGTTATCTTGATATGCTCCTGAAGATCCATTGCATAGTTGCTAAGATGTTGAAGCAAAGTGGTGTGAGACCCATGCCAAAAACCTAAAGCGTCATCAATGTATCTTTTGTAGTAGAGTAGCTCTGTTGTGGGATGTACCTGTTCTTGAAGGTTTTCTAAATAACATAGAAAAAGGCAGGCATAGACAACAGCAAAATTACTCCCCATAGCAGTGTCTTTGATTTGATGCCAAAAAGTGCCATTAAACTCAAGATAGTGGTTCTTGAGAACAAGAGAGGCAATTGTCATGATGAGGTTGAGCTCTACATGGTTGAAGTCACCCTGTATCATCATCTTGAGGGCATGCAGTCCTTCATTGGTGGGAATACTGGGGTACAGAGATTCCACATCAAATGTGAAGAGGATAATTTCTTGTGGTAGATGAAGCTCAGATAACTCTTTAATCAGAGTGAGGGAGTCTTTTAGATGTTGCTTTTGTTGGAGGAGAATGGGGAAAAGCTTATGATGAAGCCATATAGATGCATTCTCAAAAACAAAGCCATTGTAAGAGCAGATTGGCCTTCCGACCACTGTAGGTTTGTGGATTTTGGGCAAGAAGTAAAGAGAGCAAACTCTGAACCCTTGCTCTGGCTTCTGCAAAATAAACTTTGCTTCATCCCTTGAGAGCACACTAGACCTTTGACAGATGCAGGCAAGCCTATCAAACAGTTCATTCAATGGAGCTTGGGTGACTGGGAGATAGACCTGTTGATCTAGAAGTTGCCGATCACCTTCATTAAGATACCATGATTTATCAAGAATTACCAAACCAAGGTTTTTATCTGCTGGCTTGATAATGATGTTATGGTTCTTTATCAATCTATTAAGGGCTCTTCTCAAATGAAGCGAAAGCTTGTTCTGAGGAAGTCGCTCACATGAAGAGATTGAATTTTGAAGTATGACTCTTCCAGTGTTGATGATGTCTTCCAGAGGCTGATAAACTTTAGAAGGATTCCAATTCGGGTTTGCAACTCGAAAAGGAGGAAGAGGTCTATCTGGTGCATTTCTGAAAAACCATCGAAGACGAAGTTGCCTTGCAAAATTATCATAGTCTTTGGTGAGATGTGTTGAATCCGGAAACTTTGACGGAGGAATATATCCCAAACCAAGTCCTAGAAGCTTTTTCTCGCTAAATGAAAGCTTGTACTGAGAGAGATTGTGGATGGCAGTGTTTGAAACACGTTGATCCACCTCAGTTGGGGTCTTTCTAGAGAAAAGCAATAGAGCATAGCGCTCGGGATCTTGGAGAGGGAGCCAGAAGAGGTGCCTTAACGCCGGGGATTTCGAGACCGAGATCGGCTCGGTGGAGCGGATCTGCTTCGTGAATTTTGCCGATTTTGTTTCTGTCCCGAACCAGATTTCTGGGTATTGCGGCCTTGTCGAGAAGAGGAAGGCTGTGCAGAGGAGGGGGTGGAAGTCTTCTTCCTTTGAGGTTGATTTCCACCCCCTTGCCGGTTTCCCCACTGGTTTTTTGGCTGGGTAGACTTGCCTTTATTTGGCTTGTTTCCCTGCTGCTGCTGCTGCTTACCTTGGTGGTTGTTTTGCCGGTCTTTCTGTTGATTGCCTTTCTTAGAAGCTTGGTTGCTTCTAGTTTTCTTCTTGTTGTTGTTCTGGCTATTGTTCTGGCTTTTCTTTTGTTGATTATCTTTCCGTTTTTTGTTTGTCCCACCTGTGTCATTTGCTAGACTTTTCTTTAGCTTGTTGATCTGTGCTTGAACTTGCTTCTGAACTTGCTCTTTGACTAGCTTGGCTATAGAGGGTTCAGTAGGAAGAGATTCTGCATCTCCCATGGCTTGATCCTGTGCAGCTTTCCTCTTGGTGAAAGCAGCTTGCTTGATCTTAGAGTTAAGGAGATGAGAGACCCTGAAATTATTTATGGCAGTTTTGAAATCTTTGAGCAGCTTGTTCTTCCAAGTCTTCATGGTGTTTTCCCATAAAGCGTGTGGGCTGTCCATGAGTTCCAAAGCAGCCATGAGGTTCAGGATTTCCTGGAGACTGGCTTCAAAAGTGGAGGCATAAGCATCCAGCTTCTTTTCTTGATTCTCTACCAGCTTTGCTTGGGCTTCAATGAGGACTTCCAAGCAGCTGCTCCTGTAATTTTTACAAAGATCTTGTAGAGTTTGATTGAGAAAGGCCTGTCCTTGTTCATCTTGCACAGTAAGGCGGGGTGGTTTGAGTCGAAGACTGTTAGGTACGGTGCCTTCTTCTCTTTGCTCTCTAAGCTTTTTGAGGTAAGCTTGACTTTTCTCAAAAGCTAAAAACATCTTCTTGTACTCCTCGATAGACTTCTTCAAGAAATCTTTAAGGTGAGAAGGTTGAGCGATGGGAAGAGTAGGCAGAGCAAAAAGGTCATCATAGGATGATGATGAAGCACCAAGTGTAAACCTGTATTGGTTTTGTGCATTAGCAGTATCTGTAGAATCATCCATTCTCCGCTTAGCACGTTCTCTTTCTCCACTAGCAAATTGAAACGCTCCCTGGCTGGTAGAAGGGTTGTCTTGACCTTCGTTTGCTGCCTCTGGGATAGTGTTCAAAAGCACCATGATAGCAAAGGTTTAGGGTTTAGGGGTTTTTTCAGGTGTGCGGTTGTGGAGTGATAAAGATAAATAACCGGTAGCTGCGGCAGCAAAAAGTAGCTGCGGCAGCAAAAAATAAATTTTTCGGGGGGCCGGTTACGTGATAGTCAAGTGAAGTGTATGTAAGATATGGTGTTGAGGTGTGAATAGTATGAACTTAAGATGGCCACGCACTATGACCAAGAAGTCCAAAATCCCACCTCACGAGGACAACAGCTAGCCGAAAAATACGACCAAGTTGCCCACGCAAAATAAAGGCTAAGATGTGGGGACAACAACTTGCCGCAAAAGAACGACTAGTTGTCCACCAAACCAAAGGCTAAGACGTGGGGACAACAACTTGCCGCAAAAGAACGACTAGTTGCCCTCAAAAATAAAGGTAAGGGGAAGGGAAGGTGCATCAATCGAAATGACACTTAGCATGCCACGCAATATGACATTATGCCAGATCGAAGGAGCATACTCAGCAGAAAGACACTAAACCAGCCAAATTAATGACCAAGTGCCTCTTACTAAGCACCAAACCAATGGCCTTACTCACACACACAAGAAAGACACTTTACTTGCCCAAAAAAGGACTAAGTGCCTAACATACACAAAACATAAGACAAAATTTGATTTGATTTAAGAGACAAAAAAGACTTAAAAAAGTCGATTTCTTGTATTAACTTGAGGGTGTAGTTCCAAACTAGTTTCGCTCTAGAATGAGCTCTTCAGTGGAACACCCAAGTTTGAGATTACAAGAATGAGAGCTCTCCCTTATGTAGAGAAGGGAGGGCTAGCTTTTGCCTCTTTGCATGTGGGATAATTCAGCCTTTTGTTGTGAAAAAGCAAGCTTAGGACATGAAGAACCCAATGCAACAAACGGCGCTCGAATCGGATAAGTAGAGCTCTCTAAACAAGTAAAAGAAGCTCAATAGCATCTCATGCAAGCTATGGGTTTTGAACTCATGACCTCTTTCATTAGAGTCACAAGCCTTAACCATTAGGCTAGAGTGGACATGTTGACTCTACATGCAAAAATAAGTTACATAAGGTAACTAGAAGACTAGAGAGATGCATAAAATAGGTGGAGGGTTTTCCCGATAGCAGAACCAAACATGGGAGGTCTCATATGCTGTTAAGCCGATGCTCCCAAGGGTTGCTTTACAAAGGTGGGTCCACGCTAAAAATAGTACTTACTAAAAATAGAAAGTTACAAATTAAAGGTTCGAAACCTTGATCTAACAAGATAGGAGCGCAGATTCCTTGGATTCCTCCAGCAAATCATAGGTCTAGGTATATGCTTCAGCTCGGGATTTTGTTGGCAAAGCCGAAAAAGTTTAGGGTTTAGGGTTTAGGGTTTAGGGTTTAGGGGTTTTTTCAGGTGTGCAGTTGTGGAGTGATAAAGATAAATAACCGGTAGCTGCGGCAGCAAAAAGCAGCTGCGGCAGCAAAAAATAAATTTTTCGGGGGGCCGGTTACGTGATAGTCAAGTGAAGTGTATGTAAGATATGGTGTTGAGGTGTGAATAGTATGAACTTAAGATGGCCACGCACTATGACCAAGAAGTCCAAAATCCCACCTCACGAGGACAACAACTAGCCGAAAAATACGACCAAGTTGCCCACGCAAAATAAAGGCTAAGATGTGGGGACAACAACTTGCCGCAAAAGAACGACTAGTTGTCCACCAAACCAAAGGCTAAGACGTGGGGACAACAACTTGCCGCAAAAGAACGACTAGTTGCCCTCAAAAATAAAGGTAGGGGAAGGGAAGGTGCATCAATCGAAATGACACTTAGCATGCCACGCAATATGACATTATGCCAGATCGAAGGAGCATACTCAGCAGAAAGACACTAAACCAGCCAAATTAATGACCAAGTGCCTCTTACTAAGCACCAAACCAATGGCCTTACTCACACACACAAGAAAGACACTTTACTTGCCCAAAAAAGGACTAAGTGCCTAACATACACAAAACACAAGACAAAATTTGATTTGATTTAAGAGACAAAAAAGACTTAAAAAAGTCGATTTCTTGTATTAACTTGAGGGTGTAGTTCCAAACTAGTTTCGCTCTAGAATGAGCTCTTCAGTGGAACACCCAAGTTTGAGATTACAAGAATGAGAGCTCTCCCTTATGTAGAGAAGGGAGGGCTAGCTTTTGCCTCTTTGCATGTGGGATAATTCAGCCTTTTGTTGTGAAAAAGCAAGCTTAGGACATGAAGAACCCAATGCAACAAACGGCGCTCGAATCGGATAAGTAGAGCTCTCTAAACAAGTAAAAGAAGCTCAATAGCATCTCATGCAAGCTATGGGTTTTGAACTCATGACCTCTTTCATTAGAGTCACAAGCCTTAACCATTAGGCTAGAGTGGACATGTTGACTCTACATGCAAAAATAAGTTACATAAGGTAACTAGAAGACTAGAGAGATGCATAAAATAGGTGGAGGGTTTTCCCGATAGCAGAACCAAACATGGGAGGTCTCATATGCTGTTAAGCCGATGCTCCCAAGGGTTGCTTTACAAAGGTGGGTCCACGCTAAAAATAGTACTTACTAAAAATAGAAAGTTACAAATTAGAGGTTCGAAACCTTGATCTAACAAGATAGGAGCGCAGATTCCTTGGATTTCTCCAGCAAATCATAGGTCTAGGTATATGCTTCAGCTCGGGATTTTGTTGGCAAAGCCGAAAAAGTTTAGGGTTTAGGGAGGCCCCCAAGTTTAAAGCTTTGGTGTACTTGGAGTAGTCAAGCTTAAGAACTAGGGGGATCCGCTTACTCGAAGAGGTTTCTCGATTGGAAGCCTTTAGAAGTAGAGCTGTTCGCATATTGTACTTGACCTTGCTGAAAGTTTTCCGAAGGAGAGAATCCGGATATCCTCTACCTCGAAGTCGTTGGAAAAACAAAAGCTTTAGCTTGATGTAGCTTTGAAGCGTGCTTTCCCTGATAACATAACGCTTAAGTTCTCCAATGATGAAGGCTTCCTTTTGATGACTAGGGTGCCAGGAAGAGAAAGGGAGGTATTGATACCTGTTCAGCTCTTTCTGAAAACAACTAGTAGAAAGCTTTCCTGTGGTTTGAAAATTAGTACCTTTGAAGAGGTGAATATCCAAAAAATCCACAGATGAATTGGAGATGACATGTGTTATCTTGATATGCTCCTGAAGATCCATTGCATAGTTGCTAAGATGTTGAAGCAAAGTGGTGTGAGACCCATGCCAAAAACCTAAAGCGTCATCAATGTATCTTTTGTAGTAGAGTAGCTCTGTTGTGGGATGTACCTGTTCTTGAAGGTTTTCTAAATAACATAGAAAAAGGCAGGCATAGACAACAGCAAAATTACTCCCCATAGCAGTGCCTCTGATTTGATGCCAAAAAGTGCCATTAAACTCAAGATAGTGGTTCTTGAGAACAAGAGAGGCAATTGTCATGATGAGGTTGAGCTCTACATGGTTGAAGTCACCCTGTATCATCATCTTGAGGGCATGCAGTCCTTCATTGGTGGGAATACTGGGGTACAGAGATTCCACATCAAATGTGAAGAGGATAATTTCTTGTGGTAGATGAAGCTCAGATAACTCTTTAATCAGAGTGAGGGAGTCTTTTAGATGTTGCTTTTGTTGGAGGAGAATGGGGAAAAGCTTATGATGAAGCCATATAGACGCATTCTCAAAAACAAAGCCATTGTAAGAGCAGATTGGCCTTCCGACCACTGTAGGTTTGTGGATTTTGGGCAAGAAGTAAAGAGAGCAAACTCTGAACCCTTGCTCTGGCTTCTGCAAAATAAACTTTGCTTCATCCCTTGAGAGCACACTAGACTTTTGACAGATGCAGGCAAGCCTATCAAACAGTTCATTCAATGGAGCTTGGGTGACTGGGAGATAGACCTGTTGATCTAGAAGTTGCCGATCACCTTCATTAAGATACCATGATTTATCAAGAATTACCAAACCAAGGTTTTTATCTGCTGGCTTGATAATGATGTTATGGTTCTTTATCAATCTGTTAAGGGCTCTTCTCAAATGAAGCGAAAGCTTGTTCTGAGGAAGTCGCTCACATGAAGAGATTGAATTTTGAAGTATGACTCTTCCAGTGTTGATGATGTCTTCTAGAGGCTGATAAACTTTAGAAGGATTCCAATTCGGGTTTGCAACTCGAAAAGGAGGAAGAGGTCTATCTGGTGCATTTCTGAAAAACCATCGAAGACGAAGTAGCCTTGCAAAATTATCATAGTTTTTGGTGAGATGTGTTGAATCCGGAAACTTTGACGGAGGAATATATCCCAAACCAAGTCCTAGAAGCTTTTTCTCGCTAAATGAAAGCTTGTACTGAGAGAGATTGTGGATGGCAGTGTTTGAAACACGTTGATCCACCTCAGTTGGGGTCTTTCTAGAGAAAAGCAATAGAGCATAGCGCTCGGGATCTTGGAGAGGGAGCCAGAAGAGGTGCCTTAACGCCGGGGATTTCGAGACCGAGATCGGCTCGGTGGAGCGGATCTGCTTCGTGAATTTTGCCGATTTTGTTTCTGTCCCGAACCAGATTTCTGGGTATTGCGGCCTTGTCGAGAAGAGGAAGGCTGTGCAGAGGAGGGGGTGGAAGTCTTCTTCCTTTGAGGTTGATTTCCACCCCCTTGCCGGTTTCCCCGCTGGTTTTTTGGCTGGGTAGACTTGCCTTTATTTGGCTTGTTTCCCTGCTGCTGCTGCTTACCTTGGTGGTTGTTTTGCCGGTCTTTCTGTTGATTGCCTTTCTTAGAAGCTTGGTTGCTTCTAGTTTTCTTCTTGTTGTTGTTCTGGCTATTGTTCTGGCTTTTCTTTTGTTGATTATCTTTCCGTTTTTTGTTTGTCCCACCTGTGTCATTTGCTAGACTTTTCTTTAGCTTGTTGATCTGTGCTTGAACTTGCTTCTGAACTTGCTCTTTGACTAGCTTGGCTATAGAGGGTTCAGTAGGAAGAGATTCTGCATCTCCCATGGCTTGATCCTGTGCAGCTTTCCTCTTGGTGAAAGCAGCTTGCTTGATCTTAGAGTTAAGGAGATGAGAGACCCTGAAATTATTTATGGCAGTTTTGAAATCTTTGAGCAGCTTGTTCTTCCAAGTCTTCATGGTGTTTTCCCATAAAGCGTGTGGGCTGTCCATGAGTTCCAAAGCAGCCATGAGGTTCAGGATTTCCTGGAGACTGGCTTCAAAAGTGGAGGCATAAGCATCCAGCTTCTTTTCTTGATTCTCTACCAGCTTTGCTTGGGCTTCAATGAGGACTTCCAAGCAGCTGCTCCTGTAATTTTTACAAAGATCTTGTAGAGTTTGATTGAGAAAGGCCTGTCCTTGTTCATCTTGCACAGTAAGGCGGGGTGGTTTGAGTCGAAGACTGTTAGGTACGGTGCCTTCTTCTCTTTGCTCTCTAAGCTTTTTGAGGTAAGCTTGACTTTTCTCAAAAGCTAAAAACATCTTCTTGTACTCCTCGATAGACTTCTTCAAGAAATCTTTAAGGTGAGAAGGTTGAGCGATGGGAAGAGTAGGCAGAGCAAAAAGGTCATCATAGGATGATGATGAAGCACCAAGTGTAAACCTGTATTGGTTTTGTGCATTAGCAGTATCTGTAGAATCATCCATTCTCCGCTTAGCACGTTCTCTTTCTCCACTAGCAAATTGAAACGCTCCCTGGCTGGTAGAAGGGTTGTCTTGACCTTCGTTTGCTGCCTCTGGGATAGTGTTCAAAAGCACCATGATAGCAAAGGTTTAGGGTTTAGGGGTTTTTTCAGGTGTGCAGTTGTGGAGTGATAAAGATAAATAACCGGTAGCTGCGGCAGCAAAAAGCAGCTGCGGCAGCAAAAAATAAATTTTTCGGGGGGCCGGTTACGTGATAGTCAAGTGAAGTGTATGTAAGATATGGTGTTGAGGTGTGAATAGTATGAACTTAAGATGGCCACGCACTATGACCAAGAAGTCCAAAATCCCACCTCACGAGGACAACAACTAGCCGAAAAATACGACCAAGTTGCCCACGCAAAATAAAGGCTAAGATGTGGGGACAACAACTTGCCGCAAAAGAACGACTAGTTGTCCACCAAACCAAAGGCTAAGACGTGGGGACAACAACTTGCCGCAAAAGAACGACTAGTTGCCCTCAAAAATAAAGGTAGGGGAAGGGAAGGTGCATCAATCGAAATGACACTTAGCATGCCACGCAATATGACATTATGCCAGATCGAAGGAGCATACTCAGCAGAAAGACACTAAACCAGCCAAATTAATGACCAAGTGCCTCTTACTAAGCACCAAACCAATGGCCTTACTCACACACACAAGAAAGAC